>NC_092749.1:104586448-104944948 GCF_047496795.1 Chiloscyllium punctatum | reverse complement strand
TCTCTGTAACCCCCCATTTCCCATGGCCCATCCACCTAGCCTGCACAATCCCTGCACACTATGGGGCATTGTACCATCGTCAATCCATCTAACCTGCACATCTTTGGCCTGTGGGAGGAAACCCACACAGCCACGGGGAGAACATGCAAACTCCACCCAGGCAGAGGGTGGAATTGAACCCAGGTTCTCGGCGTTGTGAGGTAACAGCGCTAACTGCTTAACTACCATGCCATCCATCTACAATACACCAACAATATATTAAAATTCTTAGACTTCCTGATTTTTCGCACTTTTTAAAATTTATTCACAAGATGTAGGCGTCATTGGCTATTGCAGATTCATAATTGCCCTGGGAAAGACAGTAGAGAGCTGACTTCTTGAAACACAGCAGTCCTTGGGGGTACAGAGAGAGCACAGATATGTTAGAAATGTAGACCTGGAATTCCTACTGAGCGACAAGTGAAGGAACAGACTATGATGGATAGAAGTGAAAAGGAGAACTGGTCCTTCGAAATGAGTGGCACTAACATTGTGGGAAGGCTCCATAAGACGTGGACACAGTGGGTGAAGTGAGATCCGTACTAAGACTCCAGTGTTGGAAAATCACAGAGTACATTTAAGGCCACAAAAGGGCATTTTGAAGTAGGTAAAAGTCAGACTCAAACAGAAGAAGATAGTTAGAAGATAGTTAGGTAACGTTCAAAACTTGTCAGCAAGTAAGGACCTTAAATGGTCAATTAATGGCCACAAATGAGCCTCAAGTTGCTCCTGGCTTAATCAGCTGCCTCCATAATGAACAAGAAAGGGAACCAATTTTCTGACCACTTTCATTTTGTACTGTGGACTGAAAAATAGGAAAAGATACAGCTTTAAACTAATGGACAAAGGAAAAAGGCATTCCTTTTTTTTGAAGAGTTAACAGAACTTATAGGGCATTGAATCTACACTGTGGTATTATTACAGTGGTGGGGTGGGGGAGGCTGGATTTGCCCAGTGACAGCAATTTGGCAGGTTTTTCAACCAAAAACAGGCATGTGTGTGTGTGAGAGAGAGAAAGAGAGACTGCATGCGCGTGTGTGTGTGTGCGTGTGTGTGTGAAAGAGAGACTGCATGCACGTGAGAGAGTGTGTGTGTGTGTGTGTGAGAGAGACTGTATGTATTTGTGAGACTCTGTGTGAGAGAGACTGTGTGCATGTGAGAGAGAGAGAGACTGCATGTGTGTGAGAGAGTGAGACTGTATTTGAGAGACTGTGTTTGTGAGAGAGACTGTATGTGTGTGAGAGAGAGAGAGAGTGTGTGTGTGAGAGAGACTGTGTGCATGAGAGAGAGACTTTGTGTGTGAGAGAGTCTGTGTGTGAGAGAGAAAGACAAACTGTTTGTGTGTGAGACTGCGTGCGAGAGAGAGTGTGCATGAAACTGTCTGTGTGTGTGAGAGACTGCGTATCTGTGCATGTGAGCCTGTGTGTGTGAGAGAGAGATGGTGCATGTGTGAGACTGTGTGTGTGTGTGAGAGAGAGACTGTGTGTGTGAGAGAGACAGAGAGAATGAGTGTCTGTGAGGGGAGACTGTGTGTGTGTCAGAGAGAGAGAGAAACTGTGTGTGTGTGAGACGGAGTCTGTGTGTATGTGTGAGAGAGAGAGAGACTGTGTGTGTGAGAATCATGTGTGCAAGAGAGAGACTGTGCATGTATGAGGCTGTGTGTGTGAGAGAGAGAGATAGTGTGTGAGACTGTGTCTGTGGGGGGACTGTGTGCCTGTGTGAGTGAGAGAGAGAGAGAGAGAGAGACTCTCTGTGCGTTAGGCTGTCTGCGTGAGAGAGACTGTGTACCTGTGTGGGTGAGACTGTGTGTGTGAGAGGAGGAGACTGTGTGTGAGAGAGTGAGATTGTGTGTGTGCATGTGTGTGTGTGTGAGAGAGAGAGAGAGAGACTGTGTATGTGAGAATGAGAGTGTGTGTGTGAGAATGTATGCATGAAAGAGTGAGACCATGTGTGTGTGAAACTGTGTGTCTGTGTGGGGGGGACTGAGTGTGTACGTGTAAGAGAGAGAGAGAGAGAGAGACAGAAAGAGATTGTGTGTGTGTGTGTGTGAGTGTGTGAGAGAGAGAGTGTGTGTGTGAGAGAGAGAGAGTGTGTGTGTGAGAGACTATGTATGTGAGAGAAAGACTGTGTGTGAGAGACTGTGTGCATGAGAGAGAGACTGTGTGTGTGAGACAGATTGCGCGTGAGAGAGAAAGAGAGACTCTGTGTGTGAGACTGTGTGTATGAGAGAGAGATTGTGTGTGTGTGAGACTGTGTGTGAGAGAGAAAGAGAGACTGTGTGTGACACTGTATGTGTGAGAGGGAGTCTGTGTGTGTGAGAGAGAGAGACAGACAGACTGTGTGTGTGAGAGAATCGTGTGTGCAAGAGAGAGACTTTATTCCTGATGAAGCGCTTTTGCCTGAAACGTCGATTTCACTGCTCATTGGATGCTGCCTGAACTGCTGTGCTCTTCCAGCACCACTAATCCAGTATTTGGTTTTCAGCATCTGCAGCCATTGTTTTTACCTTGTGCATGTATGAGACTGTGTGTGTGTGAGAGAGAGACTGTGCATGTATGAGACTGTGTGTGTGCGAGAGAGAGACTACATGAGACTGTGTGTGAGAGAGACTGTGTGTGTGAGAGAGTGAGACTCTGTGCATGAGACTGTGTGTGAGAGAGAGACTGTGTGTCTGTGTGGGGGTGACTGTGGATGTGAGAGAGTGAGACTGTGTGTACGTGAGACTGTGTGTGAGAGAGACTGTGTGTGAGAGAGAGACTGTGTGTCTGTGTGGGGGAGACTGTGGATGTGAGAGAGTGAGACTGTGTGTACGTGAGACTGTGTGTGAGAGAGACTGTGTGTGAGAGAGAGAAAGAGAGACTGTGTGTGTGAGCCTGTGTGTGTGCATGTGAATGTGTGTGTGTGTGTGTGTGTGCGAGAGAGAGAGAGAGACTTTGCATGTATGAGGTTGTATGTGTGTGAGAGAGAGAGAGACAGACTGTGTGTGTAAGAGAATTGTGTGTGCAAGAGAGAGACTGTGCATGTATGAGACTGTGTGTGTGAGAGAGAGAGACTGCGTGAGACTGTGTGTGTGCGAGAGACTGTGTGTGTGAGAGAGTGAGACTCTGTGTGTGAGACTGTGTGTGTGCAAGAGAGAGACTGTGTGTGGTGGGGAGACTGTGTGTCTGTGTGGGAGAGACTGTATGGTGGGGAGACTGTGTGTGTGTGACAGAGAGAGAGAGGGAGAGAGGAGGAGAGTGTGTGTGTGAGAATGAGAGTGTGTGTCTGAGACTATATGCGTGAGAGAGTGAGACCGTGTGTGTGTGAGACAGTGTGTGTGACAGAGACTGTGTGTCTGTGTGGGGGAGACTCTGTGTGTGTGTGTGTGTGTGTGTGAGAAAGAGAGAGACTGTGTGAGAGAGACTCTATGTATGTGCTTGTGTATGTGAGAGAGAGAGAGACTCTGTGTGTGTGAGAGAGAGAGAGTCTGTGAATGTGGGAGATTGTCCATGTTTGGGTGTGTGTGTGAGAGAGACACTGTGTGTGAGAGAGACTGTGTGTTTGAGTGTGTGTCAGAGAGAGAGACTGTGTGTGTGTGTGTTTGTGCGTGGGTGAGAGAGAGACTATGTGCGTTTGTGTGTGAGAGAGACTGTGTGCATCTGTGAGAGAAAGAGACTGTGCATGTGTGTAATTGTGTGTGTTTGTGTGCATGTGCTTGTGAGTGAGAGATGCGAGTTTGTGTGTGTGAGAGTGACTGTGTGTGTGAGAAACTGTGTGTGAGAGTGTTTATGTGTGAGAGAGAGACTGTGTATGCATGTGACTCTGTGTTTGTGTGTGCATGTGCGTGTGAGTGAGAGACTGTGAGTTTGTGTGTGAGAGTGACTGTGTGTGAAACTGTGTGTGTCTGTGTGTGAGAGAGAGAGAGGAGAGAGACACTGTGTGTGCCTGTGAAAGATTGAGAGAGACTGAGTGTGTGTGTGAGACAGTCTGTGTCTGTGACGGAGAGAGACTGTGCATATGTGAGACTGTGTGCGCGAGAGAGACACTGCGTGACAGAGACTGTGTGTATGTTCATGTGTGTGTGTGAGAGACTGTGTGTGTGTTTGCATGTGTGTGAGAAAGACTATGTGTATAAGACAGTGTGTGTGAGATAGAGACAGCCTGTGTGAAAGACTCTGTGTGTGTAAGAGACCGTGTGTGTGTTTGTGTTTGTGTGTGTGTGAGAGAGACTGTGTGTGCGCGTGTGTGTCTGTGTGTGTGAGGCTGTGTGTGTCTCTGTGTATGTGTAAGAGAGAGAAAGAGACTGTGAGTGTGAGACTGTATGTTTGTGTGTGTGTCTGAGACTGTAGGTGGTTGTGTTTATCTGTGTGAGAAAGTGAGTGTTTGTGTGTGTGAGAGAGACTGTGCTTGTGTGAGACTGTGTGTGAGAGAGAGAGACTGTGCTTGTGTGAGACTGTGTGTGTTCGTTTGTGTGTGTGTGAGAGAGAGACTGTGTGTGAGAGACTGTGTCTGTTCATGAGAGAGAGACTTGTGTATTTGTGTGAGTGAAAGACAGAAAGACTGTGTGTGTTTGTGTGCATGTGAGTGAGAGACTGTGAGTTTGTGTGTGTGTGTGTGTGTGTGAGAGAGAGAGAGAATGTGTGTGTTTGTGTGTGTGTGAGATACTGTGTATGCTTTTGACTGTGTATGTTTGCGTGCATGTGCGTGTGAGTGAGAGACTGAGATTGTGTGAGCGAGATAGAGAAGGAGAGAGACACTGTGTGTGTCTGTGAGAGAATGAGAGAGACTAAGTGTGTGTGTGAGACTGTGTGTGTTTGTATGTGTGTGAGAGAGTGACTGTGTGTGAAACTGTGTGTGTCTGTGTGTGTGAGAGAGACTCTGTGTGTGGGAGAGAGAGAGGAGAGAGACAGTGTGTGTGTCTGTGAGAGATTGAGAGAGACTGAGTGTGTGTATGAGACTGTATCTGTGACAGAGACTGTGCGTATGTAAGACTGTGTGTGTGGGAGAGAGAGACTGTGTGACAGAGACTGTTTGTATCTGATACTGTATGTGTTTGTGTTTATCTGTGTGTGAGAGACTATGTGCGTTTGTGTGTGAGAGAGACTGTGTGCATCTGTGAGAGAGAGAGACTGTTCATGTGTGTGTGACAGAGAGACTGTGTGTGTGAAAGAGAAAGAGAATGCATCTGTGTGAGACTATGTGTGTGAGAAAAAGACTGTGTGTGTGTGAAACTGTGTGTGTGACTGTGTGTGTGAGAGAGAGACTGTGTATGTGTGTGACTGCATGTGTTTGTGTGCATGTGCATATGAGTGAGACACTGTGGGTTTGTGTGTGAGAGAGAGTGACTGTGTGTGTGAGACTGTGTGTGCGTCTGTGCGTGAATATGAGTGTGTGATTGTGTGTACATGTGTGCGAGAGAGAGACTGTGTGTGTTTGTACATATGTGTGTGTGAGAGAGATACTGTGTGTGTTTGTGTGTGTGTGAGAGAGACTGTGTATGAGACAGACTGTGTGTGAGAGAGAGAGAGACTGAGTGCGTGTGAGACTGTGTGTGTTTTTGTATCTGTGAGACTGTCTGTGTGACAGAGTGAGACTGTGCATGTGTGACACTGTGTGTGAGAGAGAGATACAGACCATGTGTAAGAGAGACTGTGTGTGTGAGACTGGATGTGTTTGTGTGTGTGTGCGTGTGAGAAAGAGAGACTGTGTGTGAGGCTGTGTGTGTTTGTGCATGTGTGTGTGTGAGATAGACTGTGTGTGAGACTGTGTGTGTGTCAGAGAGAGAGACTGTGTGTGAGGTTGTGTGTGTTTGTGCATGTGTGTGTGTGAGAGAGAGAGATTATGTGAGTGTCAGACTGTGTTTGTTTGTGTGTGTGTGAGGGAGAGAGACTGTGTGTGTTTATGTGAGAGAGAAGGAGCTGTGTGTGTGACTGTGTGTGTGGATACGTGTGTGAGAGAGACACTGTGTGAGAGAGACACTGTGTGAGAGAGACTGTGTGTTTGCATGTGTGTCAGAGAGACAGACTCTGTGTGTGCGTGTTTGTGCGTATGAGTGTGAGAGAGACTGAGTGCATGTGTGTGTTTGTGCATGTGTGAGATGTGTGTGCTTGCGAGTGACAGAGACTGTGTTTGTGTGAGAGAGATAGAGACAGTGTGTGTTAGACTGTGTATTTGAGACTGTGTTTGTGTGTGTGTGAGAGAGAAAGAGACTGCATGTGTTTGTGTTTGTGTATGAGTCAGACTGTGCATATTTGTGTGTATGAGAAATTGTGTACATGAGAGAGAGATTGTGTGTGAGTATGTGTGTGCGTTTGTGTGTGTGTGAGAGACTATGAGTGTGAGACTGTGTTTGTGTGTGTGTCTGAGACTGTAGGTGTTTGTGTTTACCTGTGTGTGAGACTGTGTGTGTGTGAGATAGAGACTGTGCATGTGTGAGACGGTGTTGTGTGTGTGTGAGAGAGAGAGACTGTGTGTGTGAGACTGTGTATGTGTGTGAGAGAGAGACTGTGTGTATGAGAGAGAGACTCTGTGTGTGTTTGTGTGTACATGAGAGAGAGAGAGACTGAGTGTGTGTGAGATTGTGTGTTTTTGTATCTGTAAGACTGTGAGACAGAGTGAGACTGTGCATGTGTGAGACTGTGTGCAAAAGAGATACAGACTGTGTGAGAGAGACTGTGTGTGTGTGAGACTGTGTGTGTTTGCTTGTATGTGTGTGTGAGAGACTGTGTGTTTGTGTGTGAGAGAGAGAGAGACTTGAGTGTGTGTGAAACTGTGTTTTTGTATCTGTGAGACTGTGCATGACAGAGAGAGACTATACATGTGTGAGACTGTGTGTGCAAGAGAGATACAGACAGTGTGAGAGAGACTATGTTTGTATGACACTGTGTGTGCTTATGTGTATATGTGTGTGAGAGAGAGACTCTGTGTGACACTGTGTGTATTTGTGCATGTGTGTGTGAGAGAGATTATGTGACAGACTGTGTGTTTGCGTGTGTGTATGTGAGAGAGAGGGAGAGAGAGAAAGATATACTGTGTTTGTGTGTGGGAGAGAGAGAGTGAGAGACTGTGTGTGAGAGATGGAAACTGGCTGTGTGAGACTGTGTGTGCATGTGTGTGAGAGAGAGAGAGACTGTGAGTGTATGAGTCTGTGTGTGTGTGAGAGAGGGAGAAAAAGAGACAGTGTGTGAATGTATGTGTGAGAGAGATATATACTGTGTTTGCATGTGTATGTGAGTGAGAGACTGTGTGTGTGACAGTGTGTGAGAGAGAGAGACTGTGTGTTACTATGTGTTTATGTGTATGTGAGATTGTGTGTGTCAGTGTGAGACTGTGTGTGAGAGAGACTGTGTGAGATTGTGTATATTTGTGTGAGACTGTGTATGTGAGAGACTTTGAGAGAGAGAGACTGTGTGTGTTAGTGTGTGTGAGGGAGAGAGGTTATGTGTGAGACTCTGTGTGTTTGCATGTGTGAGAGGTGGAAACTGTCTGTGTGAGACTCTGTGTGCATGTGTGTGTGTGAGAGAGAGAGACTGTGAGTGTATGAGACTGTGTGTGTGTGTGAGAGAGAAAAAGAGAGACAGTGTGTGAATGTATGTGTGTGAGAGATATATACTGTGTTTGTGTGTGTGTGTGTGAGAGAGAGAGAGACTGTGTGTGTGTCACTATGTGTTTGTGTGTATGTGAGATTGTGTGTGAGTGTGAGACTGTGTGTGTGCGAGAGACTGTGTTTGTGTGTGTGTATGTGAAATACTGCATGTATTTGTGTTTGTGTGTGAGTCAGACTGTGTGTGTTTGTGCATATGAGAGATTGTGTGCATGAAAGACTGAGTGTGCATGTGTGTGAGAGGCTGTGTGTGTCTCTGTGCATGTGAGAGAGAGAGACTGTGAGTGTGAGACAGTGTGTTTGTGTGTGTGCCTGGGACTGTAGGTGTATGTGTTTATCTGTGTAACTCTCTGTGTGAGAGAGAGAGAGACAGACTGAGTGTGTGTGAGACTGTGTGTTTTTCTATCTGTGAGGCTGTCTGTGTGACAGAGTGAGACTGTGCATGTGTGAGACTGTGTGTGCGAGAGAGGTTCAGACTATGTGAGACAGACTGTGTGTGAGACTGTGTTTGTGTGTGTGTGTGTGAGGGAGAGACTATGTGTGAGACTGTGTGTTTGTGCATGTGTGAGAGAGAGAGACTCTGTGTTGTGTGAGAGAGGAGACTGTGTGTGTGATAGTGTGTGTTTATGTGCATGCGTGTCTGAGAGAGACACTGTGTGTGTGAGAGACTGTGTGTGTTTTAGAGAGAGAGAGAGACTCTGTGTGTGTGTGTGTGTGTGTGTGTGTGTGCATGTGAGTTTGTGTGTGAGTGAGAGAGGCTGTGTGTGTGTCTGTGTGTGAGAGAGAGAGACTGAGTGCGTGTGAGACTGTGTTTTTGCATCTGTGAGACTGTCTGTGTGTGTGACAGAGAAAGACTGTGCATGTATGAGACTGTGTGTGAGAGAGAGAGAGTGTGTGTGTTTGTGTGTATATGTGTGAGAGAGAGATTGTATGTGTGACACTGTGTGTGTTTGTGTATGTGTGAGAGAGAGAGATTATGTGAGTGTCAGACTGTGTTTGCATGCGTGTGTGAGAGAGAGAGACTGTGTGTGCATGACTGTGTGAGAGAGACTGTGTATGTGTGTAAGAGAGAGAGAGAGACTGTGTGTGAGAGAGACAGAGAGAGAGGGGCTGTGTGTATGTGACTGGGTGTGTGTGAGAGAGAGACTGTGTGTATGTGTGTTTTTGTGTGTGTGAGAGAGAGAGACTGTGTGTGTGTGAGAGAGAGACAGACTGTGTGTGTGTGTGTGAGAGAGAGAGAGAGAGAGTCTGCGTATGTGTGTGTGTGAGAGAGAGAGAGAGAAAGAGAGAGAGAGAGAGACTGTGTGTGAGAAACTGTGTGTATGTGAGAGAGAGAGAGAGAGAGAGAGAGACACTGTACGTGTGTGTGTGTGTGTGCGTGTGTGTGTGTGTGCGTGTGTGTGTGTGTGTGTGTGCGTGTGTGTGTGTGCGTGTGTGTGTGTGTGCGTGTGTGCGTGTGTGTGTGTGTGTGTGTGTGTTCAAGTATGGTCCGCATAATACCTTCTCGATTGATTCCTGGGTTTGTTGTTACAGTTTTATATTTGAGCAAAATGGCAGAAATGTGCTGTTTGTGAAGAAAATAACAGTCTCCCACTCCTACCCTGCTCCCCACTCCCATCCACCACTGCCCACCCCACTTTTTCTGAGAAGGGGGAGTAAAAATCGAAGTAGCTAGCTACCCCTGCTCCCTCTCCCTCTTTCCCCCCATCCCCCTCACCCCCCAACCCTTCCTCTGCAAATGTCTCTCCTTGTAAAGAAGGGGAGAAGTCACATCTTTGAAGATACCAGAAAGGTGAATCCTTAACCAGCGAATGTAAGATTGAGAATCAGTTTGTCCAAATGTCATGTCTTCAATAATGAGTTGCAAGGTAGGAGGAGAGGGATGAGGGAAAATGCTTATGGGTTATCTGGATTGGTCTCAAATGTGTAATTCCCTCACCTTTTCCTTGTCTAGATTCCTGCCCATAATATTTTTGTCTTGTCATGTCTTTTTGTGCATTTGTTTCTATGTGAATGGTGTCTCTTTTTAGAAAAAAGGACTAGAATTTTGGCCAGTTAGCAATTTGTGTTGTTTTTCTGCTATCATTTAAAAACCAATTGCTTTCAAATAGATAGTTGTTTCCTTGATAAGTACGGAAACCTGATGACTGTTTTCTTTTAACCTGGGGTCATCAGTCTGGAAAAGTTGGAAACTTTAGATAGTTTTACTAAAACCTTTCACATTGACAATGGAGTTGGATTTTCAGTGATGTATCTCAGCGAGTCATTATATAACTGGGAAACCAAGGCAACTTGCCTGACGAGTTTATGAAGGGGACTTCAATTGCTCAAAATTAAAGTAATCTGGCCGGTTCCATTATTTTCTTTAACTTACCCTTTAAGTGTATTTGCTTGTCTTTCTGTATCTTTTGCCTGTATTTATCTCCCAGCCCCTTCCACTCCGCCCCACTCCCAAAACACACTCCTGATGAAGGGCTAATGTCTGAAACGTCAATTCTCCTGCTGCCTAACCTGCTGTGTTTTTCCAGCATCGCACTTTTCAACTCAACATTTTTTTTGCCTGTCAGTTTTTTGTGTGAGTGAGGCCTGAAAACAAGGTTTGTGGGTTTAAATCATAGACAACAATTAGAATACTTTGATGTTTAATTTTGCCCTTCCAAAGTTACTGTATTAATAATAAGTTGCTAATTATCTTGTTTAAGCTGTCAACCGACGCCTAGAATTGATTATTTGCAGAGTCTAGGATTAGTCTTCCAAAGGTTTGGTTAGAAACCATTGGAGTCAAATTTGAGGGCCTTTGAATTTTACAATGTTGCAAATATAAAGGTAAAATGGTTGATTTTGTTCAGCTACCTCTATGTCATTACATTGAAAACATTATTTAAGCATCAGAAACTCTAACAGCTTTCTGTTTTAGTTCTACAACCTCTTTAAAACAACAAAGATTCGACAACAAATACACTGTGATAAAAATACCCAAAAAATCAAAATGAGTGTAGTGTAAGAAGTTAAAGATCCAAAAAAGAAAATGATTCATTGCTTCAGATGGCTATCAATAATCAAACAATGCAAAAAATTCACTAGTACCAATCTTTCCACAGATGTAAGCTTTCAGAAACATTTGACATTTAAAACTCAATTCCTAAGATTTCTAACAGCTTCTGGATTGGACACTAAATTAAATGCAGAAGAGTTGAGTACAACATTCTACCTCATGTGAAAAATTATGTGTTACACAGGCAACAAGTTAATAAAAAACAAATTATGACAGTGGGAGCCTTTTTCCTCAGATGGTGATGGCTAGCACGAGGGGACATAGCTTTAAATTGAGGGATGATAGATATAAGACAGGTGTCAGTGGTAGTTTCTTTACTCTGAGAGTAGTAGGGGCATGGAATGTCTTGCCTGTAACAGTAGTAGACTCATCAACTTTAAGGGTATTTATATGGTCATCGGATAGACATATGGATGAAAATGGAATAGTGTAGGTTAGATAGACTTCAGGTTGGTTTCACAGGTTGGCACAATACCGGGGACCAAAGGGCCTGTACTGCACTGTAATGTTTTATGTTTTAAATTATGTTTGATGAGCTTCCAACAGTTTTTGGTCAATCTTTCACTTCAATAATAAATACGCTATTGGCAAGAGCATACTTCAATAGCAGGTAATAACTCACAAATGAGTCAGTGCATAGTTACATTGACAATGCATCTGTACATTCTGAACAACCAAAAGAGATTCTAACTCAATAGAGCAGTCCAAGTAACATGGATACAGAATCTGAAAAACTGTTGAAGAAGAATTATCCAGGAAAGGTTTCACTCACTGTAGACCACTTACAGAATTAACAAAAACAGAAATTGCTACAAAAGCTCAGCAGGTCTGGCAGCTTCTGTGGAGAGAAATCCGAGTTAACATTTCAGGTCCAGTGACCCTTCCTCAGAACTGATGCCTCTAGGAAAATATTGGCATAAAGCGGAAGTTGGGATTGAGGGAGGGGGAGAAGATGGAGCCGAGAGGGAAAGAACAGCATATTTGGGCAAAGGAATTTGTAAAGGTCAGCCTGAGAGAGTGAATAGTTGCTAATGGGGACTCTTAGTAGCCAATGGTTGTGGTTGCAGCCCAAGTGATGACAAGGCTGATGCATGGGGTTGGGGTAAGGCAATGGGAGAACATAGTCATGCCTTAAAATCATTGAACTCGATATTGAGTCCTCAAGGCCGTAGAGTTCCCAAGTGGAAAATGGGGTGTTGTAGTTCCGGCATGCAGTGAGCTTCACTGGACCGTTGCAGCAAGCCTAAGACAGTGGTGTTGGCCAGGGAATACGGTGCTGTGTTGAAGCGACTGGTAACAGGGTCATTTTTGCAGAAAGGATGTAAGCGTTCTGCAAAGCAGTCAGCCAGTTTGCATTCTGTTTCCCCAGTGTATGGAGACCACATTGTGAGCAGCGAATGCAGTGGATGAGATTGAGTGAAGTGTAGGTAAAGTGCTGCTTCACCTGGAAGGTGTTTTGGGCCCTTGGATAGTGAGGAAGGAGGAGGTAAATGGGCAAGTGTTAGACCTTGTGTGATTACATGGGAAGGTGCTGTGGAGATGCGGGAAGAGGTTGGGAGTGAAGGAGGAGTGAACCAGGATATCCCAGAGGGAACAGTCCCTGGTGAAGGCTGACAAGTGAGGGGAAAGGAATATGTGAGAATGTGTGTCTGGTCATGGCACCTGCTAGAGGTAACAGAAATGGCAGTCTTTTGGATGTGGATGCTGGTGGGATGATAAGTGAGGATGAGGGCAATCCTATCGCTGTTATACAAGGGAAGAGAAGGGGTGAGGGCTGAAACACAGGAGATGGGTCAGACCCAGCTGAGGACCATGTTAACTACAGTGGTGGAGAATCCCTGGCTGAGGAAAAAGGTGGACATTTCAGAGTCCCCCTTTTGTTTAAGCTACAAACCGGTGTCTCAAAATGATTATTCACAGAGTCTGGGATAAGTACAGAAGCACTCATATCAAGTTTGAGGATCTTTGCAGGTTTAAATTTTACATTCTTGTGATTGTAGAGGTAAAACGACTGGTTTGGTTCAGCTACCTGTCTCTATGTCATTACATTGAAAACAGCATTTAAGCATCAGAAACTTTAACAGCTTAGTTTTAGTACTGCAACAGCACTCTTTAAAATAACAAAGACGCAACAACAAATTTAACGGGTGAAAAATACCACAAGACACCAAAACGAGTGTAGTCCAAGGAGATCAAAATCTAAGCAGAATTCTTTTAAAGCAAGAAAATGATTTATAAATTCAGATGACTATCAATAATCAAACAAGAAGCCGGCATCATCGGATCAGATGCATTGGAGATGGAGAAACTGAGAGAATGGAGTGAAGTCTCTCCACAAGGTGGAATATCAGGATGTATAGATGGGAGTGGTGCTGGAAAAGCACAACAGGTCAGGCAGCATCCGAGGAGCAGGAAAAATCGACGTTTCGGGCACATTTCTTGTGCCGAATACTTTTTCTCCCCAGAAGGATTTCAACTCTATATAAAGCCCAATGTCCTCAAGATTTGAATCCTGTGTCGATCTGTGATATTTTTGAAACATCTCTCCTGCCCTGTGGAACAAAACCTAAGAAAAAGAAAAAAAACTGAGAACTGAGTCCTGTTGTACCAATAACTTGCTTTTGCCTGAAACGTCGATTTTTCCTGCTCCTCGGATGCTGCTTGACCTGCTGTGCTTTTCCAGCACCACTCTAATCTTGACTCTGTTCTCCAGCATCTGCAGTATCCACTTCTGCCTGTCAGGATGTCTAGTCCAGGTAACCGTGGGAGTCGGTTCATTGACGGTAGGTATTGGTGGCCAGTCTATCCCCAGAAATGGAAACAGAAACGTCAAGGAAGGGAAGGGTGGACTCAGAAATAGTGCAATTGAGAGCAGGGTGGAAACTGGAAGTAAATTGATAAACTTTCCAAGTGTCAAAAGAGTAAATTGGCCACTTACAGCACAATAAGACCAGACGTCTCATGTGAGCAATATTTGAAATGTGACAATATCAACAGGAAATTATAAGCTCGGTAATAAGGATGGTTCCGTAAGGATGTCACAAGCATGGTTCCAAAATCCCATATCAGCAAGGACAAAGCTGTCAACCTTCCACCAATAATTTGCTCATTGTAGAGAAATAAGTCACTTCTCGATTGCTGTTTTCTGTAGAACACATTGAACCACCAATCAAATCATTCTCCATAATGAAGACATACATTCATGCCTTGGAACAGAAGCTTAAAGTCACATTGATACTGCAAGGGAACACATTTCTTTACATGAGAGCAGAACCGCATAGTGGATTGCAATGTGCCTTCCAAGCAGAACTCACAGTGGTATCCAATGCTAATAATAGAGCATACTTCAAATTAATTAACATCATATGAGTACCTATCAGAACAATGCACAAGGGTCAGTTTTACTCTTAAACCCACAAAGATTTGGTAACTCATCCTCTAACTCTTTTTTATGTTAACTCATTTATTCAAAAATGTTTTGTTTTGTTCCTAACATTTCCCATTGATCATCAAATTGTATCTTCCTTTTCTGAAGATCCAATCTTTTGTTCAGATCACCAGCACTCGGTTCTCAATGTCTTGAGTTCTCTGGAGTTCAGCATTTCAGTTTGATTTCTCTTTTCTTTGCGACAATAAAAATGAATAGTTTCTTCACATCACTTTTGTTTAACCAAAAGTTGCCATCTCTCATTTTTGATGCTCCACCATTCTCAACAGATGCTCTCTGTTCATCGCTTTTATTTGACTATCTCTTCCCACATCTGCTGAGTTGCAAAAGCAATAGGAGGTCAGTTTCCCATCTTGTGCTGAATACTTTATTTCCCCAGAAGGATTTCAACTCTTTATAAAGCCCAGTGTCCACAAGATTTGAATCCTGTGTTGATCTGTGGTATTTTTGAAACATCTCTCCTGCCCTGTACAACAAAACCTAAAATGAAACTGAGAACTGAGTCCTGTTGTACCATTAACTTGCTAATCTCTCTTTTCTCTGCCTTAAACTTTCTTGTCTTTATATGTCCAAAGACAGTGTGAAGGTGCCAGTGTTGGACTGGGGTGGACAAAGTCAGAAGTCACGTGACACCAGGGTATAGTCCAACAGGTTCATTTGAAATCACAGGCTTTTGGAGTGTTGCTCCATTGTTAGGTGTAGCACTCCGAAAGCTTGTGATTTCAAATAAACCTGTTGGACGATAACCTGGTGTCACGTGACTTCTGACCACATCTATTGATGTCATCTTTTTTTCCCCTCTTCTGCTTAGGCATTTCCTCAAGATTGAGGATGATATGTTCCTAGTCCAGTTTGATGGATTTTGAAATAGCTGTTAAATGCAATCCAAAAATCCTGTTACTCTTGCACCACAAGCCGTGCTAAAAGGGTGTGTTTGTTTTCTGAAAAGGCAGTCACTATCTCTTTTCAAATGCCTAGTTTCCCAAGACCTGGGAAGCCAACATGGTCAGGCTCAAACTTGGAAGATATTACAACTATCAGACAGCTTCAATAAATGTAAATGACCCAATCATCTCCTGAGAGTAGATTTGTTTCCTTCCATTATTCTTTTCTCAGCTTCCACACTACCTCAATTAAGGTAAAAAATGTGTCAATATCAGGCAAATTATAGTTGGGTTTGAAACTTTCACATTTTAGCATCCCACTTGACCCAAACACATCTGTCTTTTTGAGTTTAAATTACCATCAGTGGCTTTGGTCTTACCAATGTTTACCTGTCAAAAAGCGTGACACAGAGAAGATTGGATGTTAGACACTTAGCAGGACTTCTACACTTAATGGTAAGGTCCTAGGGAGTGTTGCTGAACAAAGAGACCTTGGAGTGCAGGTTCATAGCCCTTTGAAAGTGGAGTCGCAGGTAAATAGGATAGTGAAGAAGGCATTTGATATGCTTTCCTTTATTGGTCAGAGTATTGAGTACAGGTGTTGGGAGGTCATGTTGCGGCTGTACAGGACATTGGTTAGCCCACTGTTGGAATATCGTGTGCAATTCTGGTCTCCTTCCTATCGGAAAGATGTTGTGAAACTTGAAAGGGTTCAGAAAAGATTTACAAGGATGTTGCCAGGGTTGGAGGATCTGAATTACAGGGAGAGGCTGAACAGGCTGGGGCTGTTTTCCCTGGAGTGTCAGAAACTGAGGGGTGACCTCATAGAGGTTTACAAAATTATGAGGGGCATAGATAGGATAAATAGACAAAGTCTTTTCCCTGGGGTAGGGGGTCCAGAACTAGAGGGCATAGGTTTAGGGTGAGAGAGGAAAAATATAAAAGAGACCTAAGGGGCAACTTTTTCACGCAGAGGGTGGTACGTGTATGGAATGAGCTGCCAGAGGATGTGGTGGAGGCTGGTACAATTGCAACATTTAAGAGGCATTTGGATGGTAAATGAATAGGAAGGGTTTGGAGGGATATGGACCGGGTGCTGGCAGGTGGGACTAGATTGGGTTGGGATATCTGGTCGGCATACATGGGTTGGATGGAAGGGTCTGTTTCCATGCTGTACATCTCTATGACTCTATGACAAAGTTTGAAAATAAGGATGACTTGGACTGGGGTGTACAAAGTTAAAAGTCACACAACACCAGGTTATAGTCCAATAGGTTTAAATGGAAGAACACTAGCTTTCGGAGCGCCATTCCTTCATCAGGTGATTGAAGGAGCAGCACTCTGAAAGCTAGTACTTCCAATTAAACCTGTTGGACTATAACCTGGTGTTGTGTGAGTTTTAACTTTCAAAATAAAGAGATAGTGAAGGGGTCAGTACACATGTTGAACAGATAGATCAGGGTGCCATCAGTAAGCCTATAGGAACCAGTCAAATGCTTTGAGAAGATGGCACTGAAATGGGCATGTTGTTAAAGTAGGGGTGGGTTGGTGGCAATGATCGATCCTTGAGGGACTCTAGAAGTAATGGCGTGGGCGCAAGAAAAGAAGCCATTGTTGGAAATGTCCAGTCAAAAGTCATTTAGGTAAGAATGGAATAAAGTATAAGACAGTGGTGGGGAGTAGGTCAAAGATTGCACAGAGGTCAAGAAAGATGGGAATAGATCACACAGAATGATTACATTTATAGTGAGTGTTACTTAGGAGCTTGATTAGGGTCAATTCAGTGCTGTGGAAGCGACCTGACTGGGGAGGTTCAAGGTTGGAGTTGTGGGAGGTTTGTACATTTTTTCATCCAACATTTAACTGAGCCCACCAGCTTATTTAATAGGATAATATCTCTGTTCAACTAGAAAGCAGAGGAATGTTTTATAAATGCATCAAATCTTCATATCCTAAAACACAATCTAATTTTAAGCTTTAATCTTCACAAGGTTCTTTGAATGTTATTTCAATCAGATTATTATAACTTTGATGTCTTTTGATTCTATTCAATCCTACCATCATCATGGTGGTCACTTATAATTTGACACGCCTTTTTATAGAAACTAAGGCCACACTATTAAAAGCCAGTGATAGAATCATCGCAGCATCGCTCGTCAGTGTGATAATATTGCAGTTAGGGTGAGATGGTGACAAAGTTGTTTTTAATCGTTGAGGACTTTCTGTGCTGAGATTAGTTTCAAATGTTAAATTTGCATTATCATAAAATGTGAGTGGCATGCCAGAGGTGTTGCTGCACAGTGGTAGCGTCCTTCCTCTAGATCGGAAGCTCTGGCTTTGAGTCCCACACCAGGGCTTCTGAAGATGGATCACTAGTCTCGAAAGATTAACTCTATTTTTTTCTCTGACTGTAGATGCTGCTAGATCTGCTGAGTTTCTCCAGCAATTTTTGTTTTCGTTCTCCACCAGGACTTAGGATCATAGAGATGTACAGCAGAGAAACATATCTTTCGGTCCAACTCGTCCATGCCAACCAGATATCCTAAATTAATCTAGTCCCATTTGCCAGCATTTGGACCATATCCCTCCAAACCCTTCCTATTCATATAGGCAACTTTTTGAATGTTGTAATTTTGTTGGCAGTGAAATTCCAGATCATGACTATTAGACCTGCTCTATTTTTCAATTGGGTCATGACCGATCATCCACATCAATGTCACCTTCCCATCCTGTGTCCATATCTCTCAATGTCATTGTTCTCCAAAAAACTAAACGGCATTCAAATTTAGTAAAAGATTCTAATAAATTATTGTCACTTTTTCACAAAGGCTCCTTTAGAGCATAGTTATCAATTAGCCCTCTCTCATTACATAACACTAAATCCAAAGGAGCCCAATCCTTAGTTGGCTCCTCAACTTAGTGCTCCAGAAATCCATCTCATACACATTCCAGGGATTCATCCTCTACATCATTCGTTTTGATTTGGTTAACCTAGTCTCTGAGTTACTTGCAGTTGCCCATTATTACCATATTGTCCATAATACATACAGAACTAATTTCTTGATTAAAATTATGTATAACATTACCACTACTGTTTGGTGACCTATAAACAACTTCAACCTTGTTTGAGGTTCCTCAATGTCCCTTATCTCTACCTGAACTAATTCTCTACATCATGATCGTTCAGTTGCACATTGACAGCGATAGACTATTCCTACCCCTCATCGAGGATGCTCCCTCACCTTCCAGCAATGCACCATTCCCACCCCTTATTGAGGATGCTCCCTCACCTTCCTTTCCACTTTGCAAATCCTCTCTAAATGTTGAATATCCTTGCACATCCAGTTTCCAATACTAGTCACCCTTTACCGTGTCTCCTAAATGGCAATCAAATAAAACCCATTCACCTCAATTTGTTTAAACAAATCGTAGACATTTTGTGAATGCAAGATGTATTTAAATCAGGTGCCTTTACTTCTGCTTTTTTAATATTATTCTTTATTCCAATTATATTTGCTGCTTGCTTGTGCCTCATCTGTTGTCTATTTTTGCTTTCTACTTCTTTACTTCCTTTCCTAGTTTTGCCTCCCTCGAATCTGAGCTGATTTAGTTTCCAACCATGAGTTTCCACCTCTCCTCTTGGTAGTCTCTGATTCTTCGCCCATTCCTCTCTCACACTCAAGGATCATGTGAATTATGTGTGAGTACATACTTGGCAAACAGGTCTTTTCTCAGTCTTACAATTAACTGAGAAAAAGCTAATTTTCTGTGGCACACTAACCCACAAATAGCAATCTATTCTACAATACCTTACAACAAGAACCAGCATTTATATAGTGCCAACACCTTGTAACCCTTTTCTTGCCATTTCCTAGAAGCACCATCTGTTGTTTCATAGAATCCCTACAGCATGGAAACAGGCCCTTTGGCCCAACAGGTCCACACTGACCCTCTGAAGGGTAACCTACTCAGACCCATTCCCACACCCTAGGTTTGCCCTTGACTAGAACAAGTAATTTACACATCCCTCAACACTATGGGCAATTTAGTATGGTTAATTCACCTAACCTGTACATCTTTGGACTGTGGAAGGAAACCGGAGCACAGACACAGGGAGAACATACAAACTCCACACAGACAGTTACCCGAGGCTGGAATCAAACCCGGGTCCCTGACGCTGTGAGGCAGCAGTGCTAACCACTGAGCCACCATGTGCTTTGTGGCTCACCATTGATGTCAGATTACATAAAACTGGGACTTGAGTGAAGAAGATTTTAGTAAAGTCTATCATATCAGTTTGCATTAGTGTGGTGTCCAGTTCATTCATTAAAAGTATCCAGAATTTATTAAAACACTATCAAACAAAATTTGACACCAAGCCAGTTGAGGAGATCTTATGCAGATGACCAAAAGCTTAGTCAAGAAAGATTTTCAGGAGCATCTTAGAGGAGACAAACTGAGAAAGAAAAGAGTTTTAGAGAGCGAATTCCAGAATTCAGTGTCTGAGGATCTGATGTTATACATGGGATGGCAGAACAACAATACCATTTGCAACACATTCCAAACAACTTGGACATTTGTCAGGAAATCTGAAGTGATCTAACATATTATCAAACCAGACTTAGAATCTGTTGTATTGAAGCTATGACATTCTGCCTCATCTTGTAATCATTACACAATTTTTTCCTGTTTGTCCAACAAGTCATATGCCATTTTTAGAGTCAATCCATTAAAAAAATGTATATTTAGGCAAAATATCTAAATACCACAATATGACATTGAAACACTGCAGAATTGTTTTATTTAAAGTGCCTTTAAATACAAATGCAGTGGACCAATATATTTTTTTTATTAGATTTAAAAATCTTTGACATAGGCTTAGCAAAAAGACTCTGCCTTTAATTTTCTCTGCATCAAAGTGAAGAACAATTCCCAATATGTTCCTGATTAAAGTGGCGATCTCCTGTAATCCCAACCTCATTAAGTGCCTATAACATACTTTTATTTTGGACACACAGTGTCCACCAGTATGGATTTAGTTTTATTGCCTAAAGCAAAGCATATGGCGATTGACTACACCTGCTCCTCTCTGCTGCACATCTCATGTTCCACTCGTTTTGCATAGTATCCGTATCATTTTGGAAATCATATGATCATTTAATGTTTCTGTCCAACTTCTGAGGCTTCAGTTTTAGCTGAAGAATGATATTCTGAGTTATCAGACAAATGTCTTTCCTGAGGGCCTCATGTCGGAGAGAAAAAAAATATTCCGCAAACGAGCACTGTACCACCCTTGTTTTAGGTTTCAAACGAATCCCTTAGATTTGTGGGTTCTCAATACCTTTGAACAGGGAATTTTGTCAGAAACAGGCTTGTAAGTGCTTCAGATGTTTCCTTTTGAAGGGGCTTATGGAAACTGCTCGAGGCTAACACTGCTGCTCTGATAGACAAGCCTCAAACCTGTACACAGAAGAATAGCCCACCTGGCAATGTCAACAGAAAATAAAAGTAGTGATTACAAGCTGATGACGGACAAAGAAAGAGCAGCGCTGCTTGACTTACTCCTAACAGGTAAAGCAGAGACTTGCAGTGGGAAACAACAGATTGGATTTGGTTTTAACCTTTGTTTGAGTCACATTCCAGTGCTGAATCTCCCCAGCGATAATAATGCGAAAATGGAAACTGAAATTTAAAACTGCTTTCACTATCAGTCAAATATTACTGAAGCTAAATAATTCTTCCAAAGCATTTAATCATTCCGACTTTTTAATGACAACATAAACTGACAAACAGAACATTTTGTAGGGACGAACTTAATCTCACAAATGTGTATTGCGATTGGAAAAGCTGGAATTCTACTCTGTTACCAGAAGTGTGTCAGGTCTTCAGAACACTGATTATATCTTTAACTTCCATCTCAAATCCCATAGATGGGCTCATTTTAATTATTATTAGGGACTTGGGGGTGCAGCCCATTTCTGCAAAGTTTGTCTGGCCTGGAAAACCTCTGAGAAATTGGTGCTCCACATTTCAATGAGGTAAAAAAGTAAGCTTGCCAACTTTTGTTTTGTTATCCATATCAAGCTACTCAGATGCTTTCTCCTGATAATGAAGAATATTTGCATATGTGCCATGTCTTATTGGACACATACACCAGCTTCTCTCTGGCAATTCTCTAAAGAAAGGAAAACGTGTAGTTATGTCACATTTCTCACAAGCACTGGAGATTTTAAAGCACTTTGTGGCCCACAAAGCACTTATGAAATTTAGCCACTGTTGTAATGTAGGAAACATGGCTACCAATGTACACAGTCGAAAAGTGTGGTGCTGGAAAACAGCAGCCGATCAGGCAACATCCGAGGAGCAGGAGAGTCGACGTTTCGGGCACAAGCCCTTCATCAGGAATATGTGGGAGGGAAGTGGGCTGAGAGATAAGTAGGAGAGTTGGGGGGGGAAGGTAACTGGGAAGGTGGGTGCAAATGGATTGCTCGGAGATGACGGCGCAGTGGATAGGTGGGAAGGAAGATGGACAGGTAGGACAAGTTAACAGAGCGGTGCCAGATTGGAAGGTTGGATCTGGGATAAGATAGGGTGAGGGGAGATGAGGAAACTGGTGAAGTTGACGTTGATGCCATGGGGTTGGAGGGTCCGAAGGCGGTCTTCCTCCAGGTGTCGGGTGGTGAAGAAGGCCCAGGACCTGCATGTCCTTGGCAGAGTGGGAGGGGGGGGGGGGGTTGAAGTGGTTGGCCACAGGGTGGTGGGGTTTGTTGTTGCGTGTGTCCCAGAGATATTCCCTGAAACATTCTGCGAGTTAGTATCCTGTCTCCCCAATGTACAGGAGACCACATCGAGAGCAATGGACACAGTAGATGATGTGCAGGACAATCTCTGCTGGATGTGAAATGATTCTGTGGGGCCTTGGACGTAGGTGAGGGGGGAGGTGTGGGTGCAGGTTTTACATCTCTTGCAGCGGCAAGGGAAGGTGCCGGGAGTGGAAGGTGGGTTGGTAAACCCCACAAACTGCAATTTAACAATAACTAGATAATCAGCACTTATAAAATAAATTTAATGTTAGCATGGAAGTGAAGTACTGTGGAGGCTGGAAAACTGAAATAAAAGCAAAAAAAAATTTGCTCAAAATATTCCGCACATCTATGACCAGGAACCAAGTTTTAGATCAATGAACTTTCATCAGAACTGACGAGGGATAGAAACCTAAGAGTCTTTAAGATAGTTCAGGAGCCAGGAAGAACCAACGGAAGGTTCTTGATAGGGCGGACAGCAGGAGATATCATCTATCAAACATTGTTCTGATGAACAGTTACGAGACTTGAAACATTAACTCTGGTCTCTTCCTACAGATGCCTCCAGACCTGCTAAGTCTTGCCAGCAATTGCTGTCTTTGTTTCAGATCTCCAGTGTCCGTGGTTTTTTGTTTTATTCTAACAAATATTGTTTGGTGCAAAAGCCAAAGAAAATGCTCATGGTTAGAATGAATAAACAACGGTTGTGGCCAGATGAGGTGGAAATCTTATTGATAGGAATCCAACATGGAGTCATGAAGGCAAGTGATATGTAATGTTATGAAGATGTGGGTGTAGCTTTAAGAGAATTAAAAGCAGCAGAACTACTGGACACAGTACCAAGTGATCTCAATAAGGTAACAATGTAACACTTGATCCAACAACTCAATTAGCTCATTGCCTGGAGACAAAAATGAATTCGAATTCAGCAATCCATTTACATTATACCCCCCAAAAAAAACTAATTTCCAATCCAGTTTGAAATGAGTATATTGACAATCTTTAAAGCTAAGGACACTATCCGATGGTTTGTGGGTATAAGACCAGGGGGAAATTGAACTGTTAAGAGGAGAACTGCCACAACCTAGTATATAGATCGCTTGAAAAAAACTCTCCCTCAAAAAGGCACCTTTTTGATCACTAACCTGTCAATCCTTAACCAGAGGAAAAGATGACACAGGAAGACCTGAAGACAAAAACCTACAGATGCCTGGTTTTGAGATAAGAAGTGTTGTTTTGTGAATCTTAATTAGGAGTTTTATCGGACTGGTATTATAGAAGGGAAGGTAAAAGATAGGTTAGAGGAAGGAGTTGTAAATAGTGGTTAGTGAATTATTCGCTGTTATACTTGAAGAAATAAAGTTGTTAATTTTTACTTTACATAGTTCTTAGCCACTTGCATTTTACAGATTGCTACACAGGATAAATCTTTTCTGTGTTGCTGGTTTTAAATTAAGTAGGAGGGTTTATCCCATGTCGTAACAATAACAAAAAACAGGACAAAGGCGGAGGTTATGATTAGGCAAAAGACTCTTGTGGTAGAGTCTCCATCCCTCAGCCAGAAGGCACAGTGGCTCAGTGGTTGGCACTGCTGCCTCACAGTGCCAGGGATCTGGGCTCAATTCCAGCCTCAGACAACTGTGTGGAGTTTGCACATTCTTCCTGTATCTGCGTGGATTTCCTCTGGGTGCTCTGGTTTCCTCCCACAGTCCAAAGATTTGCAGGTTAGGTGGCTTGGCCATGGGAAATTGAGGATTGGAGGGACAGGCTCTTCAGAGGGTCAGTGTGGATTTGAAGGGGCAAATGGGCTGCTTCCACGCTATAGGCATTCTATGACATCACATCTGCCCATTGTATCACTAAGGAT
This sequence comes from Chiloscyllium punctatum, assembly GCF_047496795.1. Classification (NCBI taxonomy): domain Eukaryota; kingdom Metazoa; phylum Chordata; class Chondrichthyes; order Orectolobiformes; family Hemiscylliidae; genus Chiloscyllium; species Chiloscyllium punctatum. The sequence goes on along the minus strand of NC_092749.1, from coordinate 104,921,270 downwards.
GAGTCAGAGGGTGTGAAATGTTAGCTCTGTTTTTGTCTCCATTGATGCTGCTGAATTTGTTGCGCTTCTCCAGCACTTTCTGTTTTTGTCTAAAGATTACTAAAGGGATTAAAGGTTATCAGGAATATGCAGGAAATACAACAACATAGAAGGTAAAAGTAGGCCATTCGAAATCTCAAGCCTGCTCCATCATTCAATAAGATCATGGCTGACCATCAAGCTCAAAACTACCCTACTTCCACCCTGACATTGTTTCAAAGAAAAGCAGAAGAGCTTATCTCTTTAGCCATCCTTCTTGAAAGCACATAATGTTTTGGCCTCACCCACTTTCTTTGGGAGTGAATTTCACAGGCTCACCACTTTTTGGGTGAAGATATCTCTCCTCATCTCTGTCCTAAATGACTTACTCCTTATCCTTAAACTCTGAACCCTGGTTCTGGTCTTCCCAACCCTCCCTTCCTTCACCACAGGAATGTAGAGTTGAGGTTACAATCAGATCAGCCATGACCTTATTGAATGATGGAGCAGGCCTGAAGGGCTGAATGGCCTACTTCTGTTCTTGGCTTATATCTAAGTTTATTGAACTCTTTTTGTGTGTGTGCGTATGTTTGATAGAATAGCATAGAATCCCTATAGTGTAGAAACAGGCCCTTTGGCCCAACAAGCCCACAACGACCCTCCGAAGAGTAACCCATCCAGACCCATTCCCCTTACCCTATTACTTTACATTCCCCCTGACTAACGCACCCAGCCTACACATCCCTGAACACTATGGGCAGTTTTACATGAATCTAGATTAGAGTGGTGCTGGAAAAGCACAGCAGGTCAGGCAGTATCCGAGGAGCAGGAAAATCGACATTTTGGGCAAAAGCCCTACATCAGGATTCACCTAACCTGCACATCTTTAGACAGTAGGAGGAAACCAGAGCACCCGGAGGAAACCCACACAGACACGGGGAGAATGTGCAAACTCCACACAGACAGGCTGGAATTGAACATGGGACCCTGGTGCTGTGAGCCACCACGCCGCCTTTAATGATGTTGATTGACAGATAAATATTAGCCAGGACACCAGTCTTAGCTCTTCTGCTTTTCTTTGAAACAATGTCATGGCTTCCTCTGCACCTGCCCAAGAAAGCAGTTTAATATCTCTGATAATGCCACATTCCCTCAATATCTCTGTCAGTGTGCCAATCCAAGTTCTGGATGCTTGGTTGAAAACACAAATTGCTGGACCTTAGCAGGTCCCGAGATTTGAAGAAGGGCCTTTGGACCCGAAACACTGACTCTGCTTTCTCTCCACAGACGGTGCCAGACCTGCTGAGTCTGCCCAGCTATTTCCGATTTTGTTTTGGACTGACAGTTCTTTGTTTTATTCATGGCCTTAAAGGCTGGAACACGAACCTTGTGGCACAGAGGCAATGACGCTACCAATTGATGATGCAGTTGAAAAGTCGCCTGAAGCATCCAACAATTCTTTATTATTCTACTTTGTCCAGCTCTGCTCCAGAATCAGGAAACATTCGTGTTCTGAAATAAACATGGAGTACTGGAGAAACTCAGCGGATCTAACAACATACATGGAGAGAGATGACAGAGTTCATATTTCAAGTCCAGTAAGACCACATGAAATAGGAACAAGTGTAGATCATCCAGCCTCTCGATGCTGCTCCACCATTCAATAGGATTGTGCCCGATCTGACATTCCTCACCTCCACTTTCCTGCAGCATGACTCGGTGTTTGTTTCAGATTTCCAGCATCTGCAGGATGTTATTTTTATCTGAACGTTCAGATAAGTGTTTCACCATTCTAATGATCGATTTGCACGCTCTGTTGTGCTAAACAAGTGTCAACAAATGTCCCAGGGCACGATCTCCATGAGAGTTCCTTTGATTTGACAGAAGATCGACAGAACTCTGGTCAAGTATCAGAAAGTTGGATGTAATCCTGTTGCTTTTTTATTTCTGCACTGATCACTGTACAGACAGCCACTTACATCTCATTGTTTTGCCTGTCGGAATCAGATCCAACAGCTGAGGTTTCAAGGCTGTCCAAAGGTCAAATATTTTCATTTATTTTCCCTACATTCTTTGTGAACTGGACTGAGAAGCTATACTGAAACCGCCATTTAGCCAGAATGATAATCATTTGTGCATGTTAGGATTTTTTTCTCTTCATACTTTGTCCCAAGGCACTGAGAGGTCACTGCCACTCTGTGACCACCTGCTGTGAAGTGTCCTGGAACAGTGCAAAGGAAGTGTTTCCCTTGCTTCGTTTTCTTGCTTTTCCTTTGTTTTGCCGCCTCCCTTAGTCACAGAGTGGAAATCAGAACCCTGTTGTATAAGGGTGAAAGGAATCCTCTGGCTACCAATCCGTAACCGAATGCATTGCCCCAGATAATTAACACATGTTTCCAATCCAACAACATGGGCATGAGCCAAACTCCATTGTGCAACTCCCCATCAAAGATTAGGAAATAAGGCAATTTGTTTTTATTCAAGTGGTTCTAGTGACATAGTCAAGGCCAGCATTTATTGTCCAGCTCTCATTGCTCTTGAGAAGGCAGTGGTGAGTTGCCTTCACAACATAACTGAGTGACTTGGATTGGAGTGATAGACTGGGTAAGGACAACAAATGTCTTTCTCTGAAAGACATTAGTGAAGCAGATGGATTTTTACAACAATTCATTAGGTTCATGGTCACTGTTACTGACATTAGCTTCTTTTAATATTTCCCGATCTTTATTCAATTAACTAAAGTCAAATTTCCCAGTGACAGCGGGTTTTGAACTGATATCTCCAGCTCATTCATTCACTCACTTTAACTTAATAAGCCACTGTGCTGCCACACACCAGATTGTAAATCATTAACCTAAATTAAGAAGCATTGAGTGGTAACATCAAACTTACACTTCAAGTGCCAGTAGATCATTGTTAGAAGGGAATGCTGAGGGAGTTAAGATTTGTGATTATAGGAAAGAATGCGATAAGGGTAGCAAAGAGAGGATCAAGGCTTCATTTTCACACAAAGACAACACAAGGAGGAAGAAGAGAAAAAGACAAGCAACTAACACAGCAGTATCAATAAAGACAAGGGAGATTGCAGTGGATCAAAGAGGTTAGATAGAGGCTTGAGATGGACCACCAGTCAAACAAGAAGCTTTTTCATGTTTCTTCCATCACTGTGAGGGTGTGGGGAAAGTCTATCCTGATGTACCAGCAGATGAACAAGTGAGTGTTTGAATATTTTCAGCGGCGCACGGCATGGCAGAGGGTACACCAAACATTTGCACTCCAATTAAACCTTCGATAAAAGTGAAATATGGCGGATGCTGGAAATCTCAAAAAAAAAGAAACCGCTGGAGATACGTAGCAGCATCTGTGTAGAGGGGAAAACAGTGGTAATGTTTCAAATCTGAAATGACACTTCCTTCATACCTGAAGCCTGACAGAGACATTGTACTCATTAGAGTTTAGAAGGAAGTTTTAGAGGGGATCTGGTTAAAACATATCAGATTCTTACGGGGCCAGACAGAATAGATGCAGGAAGAATGTTTCCCCTGACTCTGGAGACTAATCCAGGGAATACAGTCTTAGGATAAACCTTTTAGGACTGAGATTAGGAAACATTTCTTCAGTTGGATGATAGGGAACCTGTGGAATTCACTCAACCGAAGGTTGTGGAGGGCTGGGTCACTTGAGTACATTAAAAAAGAGAAAGACAGCATTTTCAATATTAAAAGCACCATGGCGTTTGGGAGAAAAAAGTGGGAATATGGCATTGGGATAAAGGATCAGCCATGGTCCTATTGAATGATGGCTCAAAGGGTTGAATGGACAACTCTTATTCCCAGTTTCTACATCTGTGCGACACCAAAATGATCCATCAATTGAAACAACTTCAATTGAACATTTTCTGCTACAGTTTCAATCTCACTTTCTCTGCCTTGCACAATAACCACACAAATCACAATGCCAAGCTGGAGTTGAATGGAAGTAAATAGCAGTTCTGGCTGCCTTTACGCTAGGAGTCAGCAGAAGCCTGAGAATCAATCACCACTGCACCATCTTGAATAGAAAATCACAGCTGCTCTGGGATAGCCTAAAACCAAAACGTTCAATACAAAATCAAGCAATAGATGGAAAGCAAATATCAGTGAGATACTAAAATAAAACACAGAACTGTGGATGCCGAAGATTTGAATCAAGAACTGAAATTCCCGGAGAATCTCAGCATATGTGGAAAGAATCAACTAGGAGAAAGTGAGGACTGTAGATGCTGGAGATCAGAGTCAAGAGTGTGGTGCTGGAAAAGAACAGCAGGTCAGGCAGCATCCAGGATAAAAGGCTTTTGCCTGAAAGGTCAATTCTCCTGCACCTCGGATACCTGCTGTACTTTTCCAGCACCACACTCTCAAATATGTGGAGAGAAACAGAGTTAACTCTTCAGACGAATCGATATGTATAGCATCAATGGATTCCCTGTTTCTCTCTCCACCAATGCTGCCAGACCTGTTGAGTTTCTCCAGCAATTTGCGTTTTTGTATCAGTTACGTACTCGTGGTTAATGTTTGGAAAGGTTTTACTGTGCTTAGTTTTCTTCAAGATATGGACGAATGCAACTTAGAGAAAATGCTAGGAAAGCAACCCAAAACTCTGATGACCAGTTTCAGTCTAAATTAGCCAATGAAACAGCCTTTAGTTCTGATCCTATCGCTGCACAGTCTCTCATAGCAAAGTCCCAGCCAACCTAATAAGACAACCTGGGTGCACATTCAAATGACTTATCTTTAATACTATGCCCCAGGAAACAAAGCCCTCTGGAGAAAAAAAGATGAACTTGATTTCAACAAAGACCCCCTTTTGCGCCAGGGACCTGGATTCGATTCCAGCCTTGGGCAACTGTCCATGTGGAGTTTGTACATTCTCAGTGACCCAGCCTCCACAACCTTCTGTAGAATAAATTCCACAGGATCACCTTCATCCAAGTGAAACTCATGGGTTTCCTCTGGGTCCTCTGGTTTCCTCCCACAGTCCAAAGATGTGCAGGTTAGGTAAATTAGCCATGCTATATTGTCCATGGTGTTCAGGTATGTGTAGGTTAGGTGCATTAGTCAGGTGTAAATGTAGAGTAATAGGGTAGGGGAATGGGTCTGGGTGGGTTACTCTTCGGAGGGTCAGTGTGCACTTGTTGGGTCAAATGACCTGTTTCCATACTATAGGGATGCTATGACCTATGATCTATCTATGATATCTGACTTACTGAATGTTTAAAATAGAAGTTAAAGATTATTAAACTCATGCTGGCAACCACAACAAGTTACCTAAGAGGGACACTGATCGTCGTAATAGATAACAGGCTGTCACTTATCATTTTCATTAAACTTCAGAGACTTGTGTCTTTGGAACGTCCCTTCGGACCTTTTCCAGATACTGTCATCAGCAGTTTTTTTACGGACACTGCAATGTTTCTCACTGCACTTTTCATAATGTTTGATTGCTTGCTGGCACATAGCCTTCCCAAAGATATAATATTACACAATCAGTTCTCTCCTTTAGTATACATTTGCAGGACAGCGCAGGTATAGCAACATTGCCTTATCCTTTAGGTTTATCTCCAGTGTAGGTATGTGAGAATTTTTCTAGTAAGTTACCTGAGACATTTTATGCTTCACTTTCAATATCAGAATGGTTGAAAGACCCCCTGGAGGTGTGATTCAATATATAGGCAAACAGAAATACGCCCAGGTGCAAGAAAGTAGGAGCACAAAGGCCTGGAAAGAGAATTTTAAGGTAAGGTAGCCACTAAACACAGGCTCACTTACTGAAACGATATTCCTAAGGCTTCATATCTCGGAGTTGACACTCTAGATTCATAATGACTTTGACTGAAGATCGGACATGATTGTAAATGGTTGGAAACATTATGCTCAGCATGTGTTTGGAGTGAAGTTGAGAATTGTGGAATGCAGAGCGGCTTGCAATAGTAAAGGAGAGCATCCCAATATACAAGGTGGGGGGATGTAATAGAGCCTGGGAGGGAAAGTGGTTATGCAGGGTTAGGGGAGGTGACCAATTGAAGGGAGATTGGTTGTGGGGAGCAGTGGGTGACCACTTGGAGGGAAAATGGTCATGGGGAGCAGTGGGTGATCAATTGGAGAGAAGGGATTCAGGGGGAGCAGTGGGTGACCACTTGGAGGGAAAAGGATCAGTGGGGCCAGTGGGCGACCAATGCAACCAGACCCAGCTTCCAAGGGGTGTGGAGGAGGGAAGTGGTGCAGAAGGAGAACCGTACACTACCACATCAGACATCTTTATTTGACATGCCAAGGCTGAGGTGGTAAAGTGGACAGGTGAAGACTTATTGACATGGATTGGGTGGAGATTTGAGCTTGACAGGAAGGGCAGAACGTTTACATTTGATGCTTATTTTCACATTTGCAGGTTCACTAAGGTGGAGAAGAGAAGCCTGAGACTCATTGCTCAAGGAGTGACATTGTTTCCTTCCATCATGCCGTAAATAACAAGTGCACAATGGAGCTGGAAATGGCGGTGACCACTCCCAAAGAGGGTGGAATTTGTGTTTTATTCTGTGATGAAGGGGTCTTCACTTTTAAGCCGTGAGCCGATTCAACACCATTACAGAGATACCTTTGCACTGAAGCTGAAATGTACCCACAACCCACTGTTTCTCAAACCTTAGGGGTTAACCTACAGTGGGCAGTTCAAATCCTTGCCCCAAGCCCTCCTGAACATACGCAACTAATGGATAAATCCCATGGATGCCTATGGTGCTATAACAATGATTGTCTACCTGGAATGTTGGAGCCTAGTTTGCCAAAGTAGCAATCACTTGTGATTCAGCCACGGCCTGCATATGGTGCAGGAGCTGTTCACTTCACTCCCTGGGCCATCAAACATTCTGTAGCCCTAAGAATGCATGGGTCCCCTATCTTCGCTGTTACAACTGTGGCTAGATAAAGACTCACACACCGAGCTGATGGTGAAAAGTGAACATACGTCTATAAATATGAACACTTTTTTTACACTGGCACATCACCTGTGCCACTGACATGCCCTCAGAAAGTCTTCATTAATCTTCACCCACCCACTTCGTCCCAGTGCACTTGTGGGTTCCACAGCTCAGATAGAGGGAGCCTGCCCTACACTGGAGTCCAATGACCTTTGAGATTTGGTTGGGTGACCCCGGAGGGCTTTTGCACCTGGAAGGCCCTGTCATGCTGAGTATATCCTGTCCAAAGACTTCTGGGAAGGCCCTGTAGGATGGGCCACTTGACAACGTGGACATCCCACTGGTGCCTGCTGGAAGCAAAAGGGAGCAGCAGTTAAGGCATTTCAACAATAAACACACAGTGGAGATAATGGGAGAGTGACACATCAACAAAAATGCTTCTCAGTTTCCGGGACATGGAGGTTTCTGCTTCTCTGTGCGTCTTCAACTACAATGGTCAAGGTGGTCTCCTCAGATAGGACAGGAAGATGAACATCCATCACCCCACCACCCGTCCTGGCCCTCTCCCCCCTGCTATGGGTCATCTTCTTCTGTAATGGAAGAAAGGGAGTGATTGAGTGAGATAAGGTTGGGCAGCACAACTATTGGTACTGGTGGGGGAGATTGGGGAGGTTTCCCAAGAGAGTGAGTAAGCAGCGCAGGGGACAATGGTGGTGGGAGGAGATTGGGTGGGGCAAAGTGAAGGAGCGAGGACGTTGCTTGTAACAATAAGAGTGGTACCGCATGATCCTTGGTGGAAGTGCGTGCAGTAGCAGAGGTTCAGTGAGCGTGAGGTACCAAAGAGCAGACAGTGGCACTTATCCTGAGAAGGCCATTGATCCTGTTCCTTGCTGGCTGTTTTCCAGACTGTGGACACAACACTGGCCACGGTAGTGACCTCAGATCAAGCTGGCAGGGAACATGACTGCCATGTCTGGGGCAAATATCTTCAACTGTATAGGGCAGATCTGGACTGCCAGCCTATCAAATATGGCAGCGTGCCAGGAACGTCAGTATATCCTGAAATATCCCAGCAGTGGTGTGTATGGCCATCTCTGGTGATTGGGAGAGTTGGGCTAGCATTGGAGGGGAGAACCACCTTAGGGACATGGTAGATAATTACTGAGGTGATTTCAGGATGGTTCGAGGAGAAATCTCTTCATGAGACTCAGTGAAAATGCTACTCAGAAAAAATACGGGAGCATTCAGCCCATTGACTCTGTTACTAGCCTTCTGCACATGCTGCCAGACCTGCGGAGCATTTGCAACCTTTTCTGTCTTTACACCATATTGAATTCAACTATTTTAGATCATAATCGCCCCTCATTATATTTCAGACAGCATGTACAGGCAGTAGATCTTTCCTGCCTTTTACATTTCCTCTCGACCTGACGTCTATTTATTTATTTGGTAAACTGACATTAAGGGGTTGCAAAGAAATGTTTCAGAATTGGATACATTTCTCCACCAAGAAGACAAGGGAAGGAAAGTTGAGGGCATGGGATGTGTCTAGTAAGAAGTCACCTACAGTGGACTCAGACAGACTTCTCTCAATGCAAATATACTTTTTGAAAACTGAAAGGTTACACGTTCCATAAGAAACATGTATTTGCGTTGCAGTTTACTCAAAATATAGTTTGGCCATTAGACAGTACACAATTAATATCGTGCTCAACCGTCAGAAAGCCTCTGTGATTTATCAATTTAAATTAGCAAAGTAATCTAACTTAATTTTCAATGGGCACTTCTAACTTTTAACCAGCAGTGATTGTCTCAACTCCAATTACAAATGGACATCAAAATCTACACATAAAGCCTGTCAGCTAACAGGACAAGAGGATGGAGCCACTGTGAGTAGACACCTATAGAATCAGCTTTAGTAAAACTCAGGCTTTCTGTAATTTGGCACCTCCTCATGTAATCATGACCATTCAAGCAGACTGACCCAAAACGTCAAATCTGACAAGATCCAGACAATATCCAGGCTTGGGCTGACAAGTGGCAAGTAACATTTGTGCCCGACATATGCCAGGCTGTGACCATCACCAATAAGAGACAATCTAACCACCATCCTTGACAATCAATGCTGTCACTGAACCTCCACTATCAACATCCTGGGGGTTATCATTGACCAGAAGCTCAATTGGACTCACCACATCAACACAGTAGCTACAAGAGCAGGTCAGAGACTAGGGGTAGTGCAGCGAGTAACTCGCCTTCTGGCTCCCCAAAGCCTGTGTCTGCCATCTACAAGGCGCAAGTCAGGAGTGTGATGGAATACTCCCCACTTGCCTGGACGAGTAAAGTCCCAACAACACTCAAGATGTTTGCCACCATCCAGGACAAAGCTGCCCACTTGATTGACATCACATCCACAAGCATCCACTCTCTCCACCATCGACGCTCAGTAGCAGCAGTGTGTACCATCTACAAGATGCATTACAGAAATTCACCAAAGATCCTCAGACAGCACCTTCCAAACTCACCACCACTTCCATCTAGAAGGACAAAGGCAACAGATAACTGGGAACACCACTCCCTGCAAGTTCCCCTCCAAAGGACTCACTCACCACCCTGACTTGGAAATACATCGTTGTTCCTTCACTGTCACTGGGTCAAAATCCTGGAATTCCCTCTCTCAGGGAATACGTCAACCCACAACATGTGGACTGCAGCGGTTCAAGAAGGCCTTTACAAGGGCAACTAGGGACAGGTAGTAAATGCTGGCCAGCCAGTGATGCCCATATCCCGCAAATGATAAATAAAAATGAAATGCAACTAATTCTCCCAAACAGCAGGTGCTGTTTGCAGGAGGACATGAATATTTTTCTACATTCTCAAAGAAAGGAGCACTTCAAAAACAGCATTTGCAATATTTCTATGAGATGCAGACTTGGTTAGTTGCGCTGAATTAAATCTGTTCCATGTTACTATGCAAACAAAGCTGGAGATTTTAATACTGATATGGAACCTGCAGGCTTGATGTGATTATAAAAATGCCATGAGGGAAGTAAAACTATATTCCCATTAATATCAATTGTCTCTTCACTTCAGAGCACTTCAAATGTTCCAAAAATTTCAATCATGTGTGAACTATAAAAGAACACAGTCAAGATCCAGCTGCAAATCTTCTCTAACACCCCTATCAGTAAATGTTTGGTAAACTTCAGCAAAGTCACACATTCTTTCCCGACATTGGTATTATCGTAGTTCTCACCGATGAAAGTCTAGATGAGAGAAAACTAGGACTTTCAGTAATAACAGGCCAGTTTATTCCTCCCAACTAATATTTCCATGTTAAAAGACATATAACGGATGTTCCTTCAGTAAAGCTTTCATTAGTCATTTTATAAAGGATTTCAAAACAACGTTTACTGTGATCCTGATCCAGAGAGAAGGGCACTTGTGATAAGAAGGTCAGATAATCTATAGCAAAGTCTACAAGAGGCATTAACCTAACCACTGAAGACTCATGTCCAGTTGGTACCTACACACAGCTCAATTAGACTAAAAGCTATCGTAAAGCATTAATGTTCACTTCCTTCATTTACAGCATCTGTGAAGGAGGCTGAGGTTGACAGCAGTGCAAACAAAGCCTCTTTTTTTTTCACTTTCACAGTCACTTTTATCCTACATCTGTAGGATTACATCAGTAAAAAGAGCGCAGAAAATGAGATGGCTGTTCAAAGTGGGTGGTCTTGTCTTTTTCTTTTCCCACCTAGTTAAAGAAAGAAAAGGATCTGGGTGCAAAGCGTTTTGTAAGACAATACTTGTTTGAATGCCCCTCCATCCCTTCCCTTTTACCTAAATTGGATTTCATGCTTAAGAGTTTCTGGTCTTTATACTTCCATTCATCCTTTTCTTGCATGTTCCAATAAGGAGCAGTTCGGAATGAATATACCTTGCTCTTTCTTTTCTCTATTACCACCTTTCTTCATTGCGATTAATAGTACATCTGGGTTCAATTATAATTAGCAACGATCTCAAATCAACTGCAGCTTCCATTACACTGTTTCTCATGGCAACTCATCACATTGTAAGGGCTGGCTCCCCTGCTGATAGTGCTAAGGACAGAGTGGCTACAGGCAGCAGGTAGGAAGGTCAGCTAAGGTTATTCTGCCACGCCAATGGAGTTGAGTCAAAGTGGGAGTGGGTGGCAGGGTTTGGGCATGTTGTAGGGTTTTTAGATTCCCTACAGTGTGGAAACCGGCCCTTCGGCCCAACAAGTCCACACCGACCCTCCGAAGAGTAACCCGCCCAGACCCAATTCCCTCTGACTAACACTATGGGCAATCTAGCAAGGCCAATTCACCGAAACCTGCACATCTTTGGACTGTGGGAGGAAACCGGAGTAGCCAGAGGAAACCCAAGCAGACAGGGGGAGAATGTGCAAACTCCACACAGACAGTCACCCGAGGCCGAAATTGAACCTGGGACGCTGGTGCTGTGAGGCTGCAGTGCTAACCACTGAGCCACCGTGCTGCCAGGGTGAGGGGGATTGTTAGCTGGGGAAGTTGGGGCAATGATTCAGGTCAATGGAGTTCAGCTGAGGAGGTATAGGTCAATGGCAAATGTGGGGGTTCCATAAGACTGTAAGACATAGGAGCAGAAATTAGGCCATTCAGCCCATCGAGTCTGCTTCACCATTCAATCATGATAAGTTTCTCAACCTCGTTCTCCCGCTTTCTTCCCTTAACCCTTGGTCTCCTCGATACTCAAAAACCTATCAATCACAGTCTTCAATATACTCAATGACCCTGTCTCCACAGCCTTCTGTGGCAATGAATTTGCAGGGTTAGGGAAGGACTGAGGAAGATGGGAGTCAGGGGTGAGTACACGTCTGTGGTCGGTGGGGTGCTGTGAATAGTGAGGTGGGAGAGGTGGGGAGTTTCGTAATGACTTTTGGTGTGGGGGGAGGGAGTTGGGGTTCCGTTTTATAGTTACTGAGGAGTTCGAGCAGGTTATAATTCCTGTAAACTTTCCTGGCTTAACTATTCAGTACAGAAAAATTGAAACCCTCCAAAATCTTTGCTTCTGACTCAGACTTGAGGAAATTTTTTGGACAGTTCTGGAAACTGGATAAGTGCCCATAGAAGTCACAGCATCCCGACAGTGTGGAAACTGGCCATTTGACCCAATACCGATCCTCTGAAGAGCAATACAGCCAGACCCATTCCCTTATTCTACCACGCTACACATTAGTGATGTGTAGGTTATACACATCCTAACCTACACCTCCCTGGACACTGGGCAATTTAGCCTGGCCAATTCAACGAAACTGCACATCTTTGGATTGTGAGAGGAAACTGGGGCACCCAGAGGAAACCCACACAGACACGGGGATAATATGCAAACTCCACACAGGCAGTTGTCCGAGGCTGGAATCGTACCCGGCTCCCTGGCTGTATGAGGCAGCAGTGCTAACCACTGAGCCAGGCTGTTTCATTTTCCCAGGTAATTCCCATGGAGTCAGTTACCACCAGGAATTCCATTGGATCCCACCATAAAACTCTTCTCTGTGCTGCTGCAATTACTACCTCCTACTCTCCTAAATACTGTGGCTACAAGGTTAAGAATTCTGTGGCGACTTGTTCACCTCCTGACTCCCCAAAGCCTGTCCAGCACCAACAAGGCACAAGTCAGCAATGTGATGGAATACTCCCACTTGCCTGGATGGTTGCAGCTTCAAGAACACTGAAGAAAATTGATAACATCCAGAACAAAACAGTCTGCTTGATTGGCACGACATCGATAATCATTCACTCCCTCCACCACCAAAGCTCAGTAGCAGCAACGTATACCACTACAAGGTGCCCTGCAGAAATTCATCAAATCCACAACAACCACCATCATGAAGGACAAGGGCAATAGGTATCTGGAAAACCAGCACCTGCATGTACCCTTCCAAGCCAATCACCAACCTGACCTGGAAATATATCACTGCTCCTTCAGTGTCGCCTGGTCAAAATCTTGGAGCTTTTTCCCTAACAGCACCTACACTGAATAGACTGCCATAGTTCAAGAAGGCAGCTGACCACACCTTCTTGGGACAGTCAAGGACTGGCAAGAAATGCTAGTCTAGCCAGCAATGCTCACATCCCATGAATGAATAAAATAAAAACAGAAGATCTGGGTCAACATTCTAAGGCATCACATTTGCATTGTTATTGTCACTGGCTGTGCAAGCATGCCCACTGTGGCATCGGTGCAACACAATAAATTCAGGGGTGATAGATATAGGACAGATGTCAGAGGTAGTTTCTTTACTCAGAGAGTAGTAGGGGTGTGGAAAGCCCTGCCTGCAACAGACCTTAAGTTCACCTGGACCATCTCAGACACCTCCCTCCCCTTCCTGGACCTCTCCATCTCCGTCAATGGTTACTGACTCCCTCGTGCTCCCACGAGGAGGTTGAACAGTTCTTCAACTTCACCAACACATTCCACCCCGACCTTAAAGTCACCTGGAAAATCACTGACACCTCCTTCCCCTTCCTGGATCTCTCCATCTCCATCAAGATGACCAACTCAACACTGACATCTTCTACAAACCCACCGACTCCCGCCTCGCACCTCCTCCCATCCTCCTCCTGTAGAAATGTTATCCCTTATTCCCAACTCCTCTGCTTCTGCCATATCTGTTCCCAGGAGGACCAGTTCCACCACAGGTACACACCTCCTTCTCCTTCATAGACTTGCCAAACTTAAGGGCATTTAAATGGTCATTGGATAGGCATATGGACGAGAATGGAATAGTGTAGGTTAGATGGGCTTCAGATTGGTTCCACAAGTCTGCACAACATCGAGGGCCAAAGGGCCTGTACTGCGCTGTAATGTTCGATGATCTATGCTCTAAAAGCCAAATGAAAGGAACTTAGTTTCTTGTTCTCGAGTTTTAAATCTTCATTTTAAACCTCAGCACTGGAAATGCTGAAAAACACAGCTAAAAATTCAAATACACCAAAACCCACTCGACAGGTCAGGTCACACTCAGTTCATCTGTAAATGAAAAATAAATGTTAGCATTGCAAGCATAGCCCTTCATCAGAACCGGAGGCTTGATTTCCTGTTGGATGTGTTGAAATCTTCTTACTGTTGCAAGCAATTTGTAATGTGTAAATCAACAAGCTGTGAACATTATAACACTCAGAGGACAGATAGCTCCAAGGGAATTGCTATTTTTGAGTTCCAGTGAGCTGCTATATTTTTTTCTGAGGTTTTGATAGATTACTCAAAACAGTTCACAAGTCACTATAGAACAGTTTGAAGATTACAAGCAATTGGAGAGTGTGAGAGTGACAGCCAGAAGTAGGCCCTATGCAGAAAAGTGCTGCTGTTAATGATAGAAACTTAGAAAATAGGTGCAGGAATAGGCCATTCGGCCCTTTGAGAACACACTACCATTCAATCTGGTCATGGCTGATCATGCAATCTCAATACCCCATTCCCGTCCTCTCCCCATACTCCTTGATCCCATTAGCCATAAGGGCTACATTGAGCTTCTTGAATATATCTAATGAATTGACCCAAGCAGCTTCCCGTAGGACAGAATTCCACAAGCTCACAACTTTCTGAGTGAAGAAATCGTTCCTTATCTCAGTCCGGAATGGCTCATCCCTTATTCTTAGACGATGATCCCTAGTTCTGGATTTCCCCAACAGCTTTGTTGCTGGGAAGCCTACTGTATATTTGGTGTTCAGGGCGAGATTCAGGGGTTGCTCTGTGCAGTTAGGACCCAGGCGAAATCCTGGAAGTCAGGAAATGGAGTTCAGTGTTGGAGTCAAGGTGCAGGAAAGTCTGAGAAGTCGTGAGATGTGAAAACTACAAGCTATTGATACTTCAGTACAGCTGACAGTAGGGATGTGGCAAAGCCCATAAGCAGTATCAGTTTGTACAGATGAGCAAAATTACAGCTCAAGGAGTCTACCCAGTGGCAGTTCTGCAGTGATTTAGCCAACTGACTGTGAAAAGCTGGAGCTATGCATAAGAGTTGGGGTGCAGAGGATCATAGACACAAGAAAAGAAAAAGAACTACCGTAGAACTTAGAATATAGAAGAATACAGCGCAGAACAAGCCCTTCGGCCCTCAATGTTGCGCCGACCTGTGAACTATTCTCGCTCGTCCCCCTACACTATCCCAAAATCATCCATATGCTTATCTAAGGATTGTTTAAATCTCCCTAATGTGGCTGAGTTGACTACATTAGCAGGTAGGGCATTCCGCGCCTTTACCACTCTCCGAGTAAAGAACCTGCCTCTGACATCTGTCTTAAATCTATCACCCTTCAATTTGTAGTTATGCCCCTCGTACACGCTGACATCATCATCCTAGGAAAAAGACTTTCACTGTCTACACTACCTAATCCTCTGGTCATCTTGTATGTCTCTATCAAATCCCCTCTTAGCCTTCTTCTTGCCAATGAAAACAGGTTCAAGTCTCTCAGCCCTTCCTTATAAGACCTTCCCTCCAGACCAGGCCACATCCTGGTAAACCTTCGCTGTACTTTTTCCAATGCTTCCACATCCTTCCTGAAATATGGGGACCAGGACTGTACACAATATTCCAAATGTGGCCGCATTAACATTTTGTAGAGTTGCAGCATGATATTGTGGCTCCGGAACTCAATCCCTCTACCAATGAAACCTAACACACCGTATGCCTTCTTAACAGCACTATCCACCTGGGTGGCAACTTTCAGGGATCTATGTACATGGACTCCAAGATCCCTCTGCACATCCACACTACCAAGAATCCTTCTATTGACCCAGTACTCTGCCTTCCTGTTATTCTTCCCAAAGTGCATTACCTCACATTTAGCTACATTGAACTCCATTTGCCACCTCTCAGCCCAATTCTACGGTTGATCCAAGTCCCCAGCAACCTGTAACATTCTTCCAAACTGTCCACTACTCCACTGACTTTAGTGTCGTACTATGAGCAGTCTTGACACAGGTTTTTCAAGGAGCTCCAAACCTGGCTATTCAAAAAGGTGAATCCTTTTTAAGGTTTTAATGAGATTAAATAACCCACAGTATTAGATTACTTACGGTGTGGAAACAGGCCCTTCAGCCCAATAAGTCCACACTGACCCTCCAAAGAGTAACCCACCCAGACCCATTCCCCTATCCTATATTTACCCCTAACTAATGTACCTAACACTATGGACGATTTAGCATAGCCAATTCACCTGACCTGCACATCTTTGGATTGCGGGAGGAAACCAGAGCACCCAGAGGAAACCCACACAGACATGGGGAGAATGTGCAAACTCCACACAGTCGCCCAAGGCAGGAAGCGAACCTGGGACCCTGGCGCTGTGAGGTAGCAGTGCTCACCACTGAGCCACCGTGCTGCTCATAGAGAAAACAGATTTGGTATGTCACTCCTTTCCTTCTCATTACTGTGCAAGTCCTCTTGACAGCCTCTCTACTATCTCTGCATCCTTTTTATAATATGGATGCAGAGTGGGCTTCTTGAGAAATCCATGGGGTCTGTCATGATGGCATTTGTTATCTTAAATGTACAGTGGGATGTTTAACCAGCTTGTCTGTAACCCATCTTTTCCTCAGTTTAATTCTGCAATGTTGGAGTATAACTTATATCTGTATATTGTAGTAAAAGCAGAAGTTGCTGGAAAAGCTCAGCAGGTCTGGCAGCATCTGTGGGGCAAGATCAGAGTTAACGTTTCAGGTCGAGTAACCCTTCTTCAGGACTATTCCGAGGGTCACTCAACGTGAAATGAGAACTCTGATTTCTCTTCCCAGCTGCTGCCAGACCTGCTGAGCTTTACCAGCAACTTCTGTTTTTGTTTCTGGTTTACAGCATCCGCAGTTCTTTCAGGTTTTATTCTGTACGGTGTAGTTTGTATGCTAATTTTCCGCAGCAAGGTTCATTTTTGTTTGCTCAATGCCATGAAATCTTGCACCTTTATTCTCTCCGTATGGACCTGGATATCACGCGCTGTCCAACTTAAACAAAAACGTTACTGTACTCTAGCCAGATTGTAACATAAATTTGGGGTTCTGTTCTGGAATCAGGACAGGTAGCACATTGTTTGACATGCTGTATAAAAGTTACTATAAAAATTATAAAAGCTAGTTTTACAGTTATTAACTGGGTGAATATAAACAAATATTAGAGACATAGAGTCAGAGAGATGTACAGCACGGAAACAGACCCTTTGGTCCAACCCGTCCATGCCAACCAGATATCCCAACCCAATCTAGACCCACCTGCCAGCACCCGGCCCATATCCCTCCAAACCCTTCCTATTCATATACCCATCCAAATGCCTCTTAAATGTTGCAATTGTACCAGCCTCCACCACATCCTCTGGCAGCTCATTCCATACACGTACCACCCTCTGCATGAAAAAGTTGCCCCTTAGGTCTCTTTTATATCTTTCCCCTCTCACCCTAAACCTATGCCCTCTAGTTCTGGACTCCCCGACCCCAGGGAAAAGACTTTGCCTATATATCCTATCCATGCCCCTCATAATTTTGTAAACCTCTATAAGGTCACCCCTCAGCCTCCGATGCTCCAGGGAAAACAGCCCCAGCCTGTTCAGCCTCTCCCTATAATTCAGATCCTCCAACCCTGGCAACATCCTTGTAAATCTTTTCTGAACCCTTTCAAGTTTCACAACATCTTTCCGATAGGAAGGAGACCAGAATTGCATGCAATATTCCAACAGTGGTCTAACCAATGTCCTGTATAGCCGCAACATGACCTCCCAACTCCTGTACTCAATACTCTGACCAATAAAGGAAAGCATACCAAACGCCTTCTTCACTATCTTATCTACCTGCAACTCCACTTTCAAGGAACTATGAACCTGCACTCCAAGGTTTCTTTGTTCAGCAACACTCCCTAGGACCTTACCATTAAGTGTATAAGCCCTGCTAAGATTTGCTTTCCCAAAATGCAGCACCTCGCATTTATCTGAATTAAACTCCATCTACCACTTCTCAGCCCATTGGCCCATCTGGTCAAGATCCTGTTGTAATCTGAGGTAACCCTCTTCACTGTCCACTATCCCTCCAATTTTGGTGTCATCTGCAAACTTACTAACTGTACCTCTTATGCTCGCATCCAAATCATTTATGTAAATGACAAAAAGTCGAGGACCCAGCACCGATCCTTGTGGCACTCCACTGGTCACAGGCCTCCAGTCTGAAAAACAACCCTCCACCACCACCCTCTGTCTTCTACCCTTGAGCCAGTTCTGTATCCAAATGGCTAGTTCTCCCTGTATTCCATGAGATCTAACCTTGCTAACCAGTCTCCCATGGGGAACCTTGTGGAACGCCTTACTGAAGTCCATATAAATCACATCTACTGCTCTGCCCTCATCAATCTTCTTTGTTACTTTATCAAAAAACTCAATCAAGTTTGTGAGACATGATTTCCCACGCACAAAGCCATGTTGACTATCCCGAATCAGTCCTTGCCTTTCCAAATACATGTACATCCTATCCCTCAGGATTCCCTCCAACAACCTGCCCAACACCGAGGCCCGGCTCACTGGTCTATAGTTCCCTGGTTTGTCCTTACCACCCTTCTTAAACAGTGGCACCCCATTTGCCAACCTCCAGTCTTCCGGCACTTCACCTGTGACTATCGATGATACAAATATCACAACAAGAGGCCCAGCAATCACTTCTCTAACTTCCTACAGAGTTCTCGGGTACAGCTGATCAGGTCCTGGGGATTTATCCACCTTTAGCCATTTCAAGATGTATTATCCAATGAGCTAGGGTAAACACTTATAGTAAACCAGATATTCTTGTGATGATTAACAAATAGCTACTGTAACTCCGATTCTTCTGCCACTTGGGAAACATAGATTTTTGAATGGAATTGTCAAATAGGATGGCAGCATTTTGAATTCTAACAGTTCTACAGAATTACAGATCAAAACCTTTCATTTGTCAGCTTCACTCTCATATCGATCCAATCCAAATGGAGTGCTACCTTATTTAACACATCTTACTGTTTGCCTGTCCCAGAGCATCTTGCAAATAGCAAGAAGTGAGCAATTGAGTATTGAGTATCTGTCGATAACAGAGTAGTTCCCTCTCAGTGGTTCAAGTTTTGTTAAATGGCCTGGTGCTAATAAAATAATAAATGAACTGAGTCAAATACAAAGTAATCCCAACACAGAATGCAACCAAAATAATGACAAATTCAGGATCCTCAATGGCTTCCAGTACAACATGTATCATTTATGAGTCTGATATTTCATTTCTCACCAGTTTCTTTACCGGATTGCAGTTTCATCTAAGCTGAAAGTTCATAGTCCCATTATCACCAATCTTGCTCCTCACCTTCTCCAACTTACTGTCAATAATCCATTGGTCTATCTCTCTTTTTTCTCTCTCTGGGATCTCTTGTCACCTCGCCACTCACTCCTTTTACCTCCCCCCCTCCACCCACCCCCCCACCCCAGCCCCCGGCAACAGCAGACGTACTACCTTTTGTAACATAACTGAACCAGATAAGGTTAAAAATCACAGAACACCAGGTTATAGTAAAACAGGTTTATTTGGAAGCACTAGCTTTCGGAGCGCTGCTCCTTTTTTCATCACCTGGTGAAGGAGCAGCGTTCCAAAAGCTAGCACTTTCAAATAAACCTGTTGGATTACAACCTGGTGTTGTGTGATTTTTAACTTTGTACACCCCAGTCCAACACCAGCACCTTCAAATCATCAACTAGATAATGAAGTCAGCATGACTAAGGGGAAGAGTAGGCAGGAAGTGGTGGATGAACGCAGAGGGACTGGTGGTCTGAGGTACATCTGTTTTAATATAACAAGTATAGTAGGTGAGGCAGATGAACTCAGGGCTTGGATTAGCACCTGGGAGTATGATGTCATTGCTATTACTGAGACTTGATTGAGGGAAGGACATGATTGGCAACTAAATGTCCCAGGATATCGATGCTTCAGGCAGGATGGAGAGGGAGGTAAAAGGGCTGGAGGAGTTGCATTACTGGTCAAAGAGGACACCACAGCTGTGCTGAAGGAGGGCACTATGGATGACTTGAGCAGTGAGGCAATATGAGCAGAATTCAGAAATAGGAAGGGTGCGGTAACAGTGTTGGAGTTTTACCATAGGTCTCCAAACAGCAAACGTGAGATCGAGGTACAAATATGTAGAGAGATCATAGAAAGATATAGGAGCAACAGGGTGGTGGTGACAGGAGATTTTAGTTTTCCCAACATTGACTGGGATTCACTTCGTGTTAGAGGATTGAATGATACAGAATTTGTAAGGAGCATCCAGGAGGGTTTATTTTAGAGCAGTGTGTAAGTAGTCCAACTCGTGAAGGGGCCATACTGGACCTGGGGTTAAGAAATGAGCCCGGCCAGGTGGTTGAAGTTTCAGTGGAAGATTAATTTGAGAATAGTGATCACAATTCCATAACCTTTAGGATGCTCATGGACAAAGACGAGAGTGATCCGAAAGGACGAGAGTTGGGGAAGGCCAACTCTACCAAAATTCAGCAGGAGCTGGGGAATACAGATGGGAGCAGCTGTTTGAAGGAAAGTCCACATTCGATATGTAGGAGGCGTTTAAAGAGAGGTTGATTAGAGTTCAGGAGAGATATGTTCCTGTTTAGGGAACCATGACTGACAGGTGAAATTGTGAGACTAGCTAAAAGGAAAAAGGATGTATACATAAGGTCCAAGCGACCGAAATCAGACAAAGCTTTGGAAGAATATTGGGAATGTTGGACCAATCTGAAACGAGGAAATTAAGAGCGCTAAAAGAAGTCATGAGCTATCCTTAGTGAGCAGGGTTTAGGAAAACCCCAAAGCATAAGGAGCAAAAGGGTAACGAAGGAAAGCACTGGCCCACTCAAGGACAAAGAAGGAAAGATTAAATTCCCTACAATGTGGAAACAGGCCGTTTGGTCCAACAACTCCACATCAACCCTCCGAACAGTAACCCACCCAGACCCATTTCCCTCTGACTGATGCACCCAACACTATGGGCAATTTAGCATGGCCAATTCACCTGACCTGCACAGCTTTGGACTGTGGAAGGAAACTCACACAGACACGGGGAGAATGTGCAAACTCCGCACAGGCGAACATCCAAGGCTGGAATTGAACCGAAGACCCTGGTGCTGTGAGGCAGCAGTGCTAACCACTGAGCCACAGTATGGAGTCAGAGAAAATGGGTGAGATTCTTAATGAGTACTTTGCGTCGGTTTTCACTGAGGAGAGGGACATGACGGATGTTGAGAGTAAGGATAGATCTTTGATTACGCTAGGTCAAGTCAACATAAGGAGGGAGAAAGTGCTGTGTATTCTAAAAGGCATTAAGCTGGACAAGTTCCCAGGACCAGTTAGGATTTATCTCAGGTTACTGAGGGGACCAAGAGAGGAAATAACTGGGGCTTTAACAGATATCATTGCAGCATCCTTGAAAACTAGGGAGGACCCAGAGAACTAGAAAATTGCTAATGTTGTCCTCTTGTTTAAGAAGGGTAGCAGGGATAATCCAGGTAATTACAGACCCGTAAGCCTGATAGGAGTGGTAGGGAAGCTACTGGAGAAGATACTAAGGGATACGATATATACCCATTTGGAAGAAAATGGTCTTTTCAGTGTTAGGCAGCATGGTTTTACGCAAGGAAGGTCGTGTCTTACAAACCTAATAGAAATCTTTGAAGAGGTGACAAAGTTGATTGATGAGGGAAGGGGAGTAGATGTCATCTAAATGCAATTTAGTAAGGTGTTTGGTAAGGTTCCCCTTGGTAGGCTGATGAAGAAGGTGAAATCGCATGGGGTCCAGGGTGTTCTCGCTAGATGGATTGAGAACTGGTTGGGCAACAGGAGACAGAGAGTAGTAATGGAAGGGAGCTTCTCAAAATGGAGACCTGTGACCAGTGGTGTCCCACAGGGATCCACGCTGGGACCACTGTTGTTTGTGAGAGACATAACTGGTTTGGAGGAATGGGTAGGTTAGTCCACACATGAATCACTCTCTGTGTAAAAAGAATTGCCCCCATGTCCTTTTTAAATCTTTTTGCTCTCACCTTAAAAATATGCCCCCTAGTTTTGATCAACTCCCACCCTAGGGAAAAGATCCTTTTCATTCACCTTATCGATGCCTCTCATGATTTTTTTATAAACCTCAATAAGGTGACCCCTCTACCTCCTAAGCTCCACTGAAAAATGTCTCAGCCTTTCCATCCATTTTTGTATCTCAAACCCTCCATTCCTGGCAACATTTGGTGATTTTTTTTCTGAACCCTCTCCAGTTTAATAATGTTACAAGGCAACCAGGACTGCACACAGTAGTCTGGAAGAGGCCTCACCAATGTCCTGTATGACCTCAACATGACATCCAACTCCTATACTCAAAGGTCAGAGTAATGAAGGCAAGCGTGTTATATGCCTTCTTAACCACCCTGTCTAACAGAGACACAAATTTCAGTGTTTTGTATCAATACCCCTAGGGCTCACTGTTTCACAGCACTTACTAGGTTCCTAGCATTAATTGTACAATTCCTCTCTTTGTTTGTTTTACCAAAATGCAATACCTCACATTTATCCAAATCTAACTCCATCTGATAATCCTCAGCCCATTAGCCCAATTGATCAAGATCTCTTTGTAATCTTAGATAATCTTCTTCATTATCCACTATACCACCAGTTTTGGTGTCATGTGCAAAATTACCCACCATGCCTCCTCTATTCTCATCCAAATCATTTGCATAAATAAAATAGTCAAGGAGTCATAGAGATGTACAGCACAGAAATAGACCCTTCCGTTCAAATTGTCCAAGCTGACCAGATACCCTAACCTAATCTAGTCTCATGCACCAGCACTTGGCCCATACTCCTCTAAACCCTCTCCTCTTCATATACCCATCCAGATGCTTTTTGAATGCTGCAATTGTACAAGCTTCCCATACTTCATCTGGCACCACCCTCTGCGTGAAAAAATTGCCCCTTAGGTCCCTTTTATATCTTTCCCCTCTCACCCTAAACCTATGACCTTTAGTTCTGGACTCAACCACTCCAGGGAAAAGACCATATCTATTTATCTTATCTACGTCCCTCATGATTTTGTAAACGTTTATAAGGTCACCCCCACTTAACCACCCCCCCCAACCCCCGCCTCCAATGCTCCAGGGAAATTAGCCCCAGCCTATTCAGCCTCTCCCTATAGCTCAAATTGTCCTACCCTGGTAGCATCCTTGTAAATCTTTCCTGAGCCCTTTGAGGTTGAGTCAAAACATGGATGACCAGGAATTTCAGTTATCAGGTAGAAACTGATATTCCCTGTCTGTAGATTCTATGATAAACAGTATCCAAAGTAAAGCCTGTGGGCTACCTGGGACTCTTGATTACTGGCATTTTAGCCCTTGAAACTGACAACTTACATATACTATGTTGTTGCTTATAGTGCTTGAACTAAATAAGTATATTGCCTCAAAAAAAGGATTGCTTGATTGATGAAGTATTCAATCAGAATACCAAGGTCTATTCGTATTAGCAGTCTCAGAAAATTACAAACAAATGGGAACTAACATTTAATCATCTAATATTTTGATAGACAAACAGTTCCCATCTTTTAATTTGCATTGATTGGAAAACAAAACTATTAGCATTCATAAAGTGGAAGTGAAAGTCCACGGAAGTTCCACTGAAATTTCCTAAGAGATCTGCAGATATACCATTGGAGTTATCCTCAGACAAGTAGGAGAACAGAGATATAGGGATCCAGTGTTTTTAGTTTAGAAAATGTTCCAAGACATTTCAGAGTTGTGTGAGAAACATGGGAGATTATTTAAAGCAGTCAGGATGAAAAAGTGTGCTCAATACCATCTTACAAAAAGGGAAGTATGTGAAAGAATGCTAGTATCACCAAGTGTAAGACAGCAACAGCTCAATACTTGGTCTACTGATAACATGGTGAAGGGAGGCAGACACACGATGAACCTACTTGGGCTGGACAGTAGCTCAGTGGTTAGCACTGCTGCCTCACAGAGCCAGGGACCCTGGGTTTGATTCCACCCTTGAGCAACAGTCTGTGTGGAGTTTGCACATTCTCTTTATGTCTGCATGGGTTTCCTCAGGTTTCCTCCTTCTGTCTAAAGGTTAGATGGATTAGCCATGGGAAATTCAGGGATGGGGTGGGTATAGGTGGGATGCTCTTCAGAGGGTTGGTTCAGACTTGATAGGCCATGGGCGGCACAGTGGCACAGTGGTTAGCACTGTTGCCTCACAGCGCCAGAGATCCGGGTTCAATTCCCGCCTCAGGCGACTAACTGTGTGGAGTTTGCACGTTCTCCCCGTGTCTGCGTGGGTTTCCTCCGGGTGCTCCGGTTTCCTCCCACAGTCCAAAGATGTGCAGGCCAGGTGAATTGGCCATGCTAAATTGCCCGTAGTGTTAAGTAAGGGGTAAATGTAGGGGTATGGGTGGGTTGCACTTCGGCGGGGCGGTGTGGACTTGTTGGGCCGAAGGGCCTGTTTCCACACTGTAAATAATCTAATATGGCCTGCTTCCACACCATAGGAATTCTATGATGCTGCTAATTGTCCCCCTGGATCAATCCTCATTTAAATATTCATAATGTGGCATGTAATTTGCCAATCTGATTTTCCACTGAACCACATGGCCTCCTACAAGTATCAGTTAGTCGCTGATTAATCAATATGGAGATCTGGAGAAACCTCTTTATCCACAGAGTGGTGAGAATGTAGGTAAAGGTACATGTCGCCACAGCAACTTGGATTCCCAGTTTGAACTGAAATACAACACACCCTAATAGTCATTGCTAGTGCAGGTTCTTCCTCCAGCAGTGAAACCATCTCCTTTATGTTTCCCCCATCAAAGCCCTTTATAACTTAATAAATCAGATCACCACTGAGCCTTCACCTTTCATGGAAAATGTTTTATCTTTTCTGATGGTGTTTGGCAGCCCCAGATTGGACTGTGAGGATTTTACCATGAATAGATTATTGAATAATCTCATGCTATCAATGCACATTTCCTCATTAATGGAAAAGTTGAGTATTTATTCATGTAGCAGGTCAGCATACTTTCCATTGTACCCTGCCAAGTACAAGATACTACTATCAAATATTTGGACCTGTGTCGCTGGGTGTTTTCAACACTGACCTTCTTGGACTGTGGCAATACAATTTTGACTGAATTGAATTGAATTTATTGTCACGTGTACCGAGGCACAGTGAAAAGCTTTGTCTTGTGAGCAATACAGGCAGATCACAGAGTTAAATAGCATAGATAAGTAAATAATAGGTAAAACAGCAGCAAAACAAAAACACAGGTACAGGCAAATGCTAAGAGTTTGTGAGTCCATTCAGTATTCTAACAACAGCAGGGTAGAAACTGTTCCGAAGCCGGCTGATGTGTGTGTTCAGGCTTCTGTACCTTCTCCCCGATGGTAGAGGTTGTAGAAAAACATTGCCAGGGTGGGATGGGTCTTTGAGAATGCTGGCGGCCTTTCCTTGACTGTGGGCCTGGTAGATGGATTCTATAGTTGGGAGGTTGGCCTTTGTGATTGTCCAGTCCTAGTTCAATACTCTCTGCAACCATCTCCGATCTTGAATAGTACAGTTGCCATACCAGGTAGTGATACATCCAGACAGAATGCTCTCAATGGCACACCTATAAAAGTTGGCAAGGGTATTCGCCTTCATGCCAAATTTTCTCAGCTGCCTGAGGAAGAAGAGACGTTGTTGGGCCTTTGTAATCAGTTTGTCCACATGAAGAATCCAAGAAAGCTTGTTGTGGATGACCACTCCCAGGAGCTTGACACTCTCCACTCGTTCCACCTCTGTGCTGTTAATGTAGGGGGGGGGCGCATGAGTAACATCCCGCCAAATGTCAATAATGAGTTCATTGGTTTTGCCAGCATTGAGAGCTAGGTTGTTCTCAATGCACCATGTTTCCTGGTCTTTCACCTCCTGTCTGTAGTCTGTTTCATCACCAGCTGAGATTTGACCAACTATTGTGGTGTCATCAGAAAACTTGTAAATGGCATTAGTCTGGTATTTGGCGACGCAGTCATGGGTATACACGAGTAGAGTGGGGGCTGAGTACGCAGCCCTGGGGGGCTCCAGTGTTGAGTGTTAGTGAGGATGAAGTACTGTCCTCGATCTTCACAGATTGTGGCCTGCGGGTCAGGAAGCTGAGGATCCAGTTGCAGAGAGTGGGGCTTAGTCCGAGATCACTAAGTTTAGTAATCAGTGTCGAAGGGATAATAGTGAAGAGCCAAAGAACTGAAATTCTGAAACAAAAATAGAAATTGCTAGAAAGACTCAGCAGATCTGGCATGAAACATAGATCCACAGATGGGATATCTGACATTTCAGTATGTAGCAAAGGGCTGCAGTAGCCATTTAAAGGAAGAGGGGGTCTTTTTGCCGGTGAAGAACTTTGGAAATGTTCAAGATGGTTATAAAGGAACAGTCCATGGAGGATATCCAACTAGAGGTTGAGGTGAGAAACGTTGCCACCCAACATTATTTGGCAGAAAGTGATACTACACTTTGAGAAGCTCTTTAACATGCAGAGATGTTGGCAGAGATGGAGGTTTTGAGTTATTGGGAGAGGCTGGACAGGCTAGGATGTTTTTCCCTGCAGCTTAGGAGGTTTAGGGGTGACCTTATAGAGGTTCATAAAATCATGAGGCGTATAGACAAAGTGAATGGCAGGGTTTTTTTTCCCCCTATGTTGGGGATTTCAAGACTGGGGACCATATTTTTAAGGTGAGCGGAGAAAGGTTTTAAAAAAGACATGGGGGCAATGTTTGTACACAGAGAGTGAATCGTGTGTGGAATGAACTTCCAGAGGAAGTGGTGGATACAGGTACAGGTGTAACATTTAAAAGGCATTTAGATGAGTACATGAATGAGAAAGGTTTGGAGCGTTATAGGCCAAGCACAAAAACCAGCTAGTTCAGTTTGGGATTATGGTCGGCATGGACTCTTTAAACCGAAGGGTCTGTTTCCGTTCTGTAGGACTTTATGACTCAATGAATTTATGATTCGAAGTTGGAAACAAGTTTGGAACTTGAAGAAATGAAGATAACTTCCCAATATCTTGCTTTAAGTACATAGAAAAGGTGTTCAGTTTGAAAGGATTTCATTGCAGACAGTTATACGTTGCTTTGCTGACCTCTGTAAAGAACTCATGCTGCAGTCAGCTCCTTGAAAAGCCTACCATACAAGTCCACACTGTAACAGGACAAAATAATCTGATTGCAATATTTCATTCAAATTATTGTGCCCTGGCCTTTTAGGTGCACTTTAAAAAAGGACAATGTCTGAAGTCACACAGCACCAGGTTATAGTCCAACAGGTTTATTTAAAATCGCAAGCTTTTGAAAGTGCTGCTCCTTCATCGGGTGAAGTGGAGGGAGGCGCACTAGCATATATATTCCGCCTGTATATTCTGTGTCTGTGTCTCTGAAAGCTTGTGATTTTAAATAAACCTGTTGGACCATAACCTGGTGTCATGTGATTTCAGACACAGTTCCACCCCAGTCCAACACTGGCTCCTCCACATCATTTAAAAAGGGACAATCTAGTATTGTCTGAAACGGCAACAAAATGGTGGAGACTTTGTACCTTCAATTGCAATCTTTGATTTGTATCAGTCCATCTTGCCATCACTGTTAGGCAGGCTACACAGTTGTCTGTTTGGGTGTAAGGCTTTCCACTGCTGTAGAGAACCAAGGTTCCTCCAGGCTGGCACACATCAGATGCCAATGCCCATGTACTTGGGGTGCATGTGGCTAGTGCCTATGGAATGAATGGAGTCCAACATGGAATACCTTTGGAGCAAGAAGTGAGGTATCCGCTCTGACTTCTACATTGAGAATTCTTGGCATCTAGATTAGATTATTAGATTACATTACAGTGTGGAAACAGGCCCTTCGGCCCAAAAAGTACACACCGACCCGCCACCCACCCCACCTAACACTACAGGCAATTTAGCATGGCCAATTCACCTGACCTGCACATCTTTGGACTGTGGGAGGAAACCAGAGCACCCGGAGGAAACCCACGCAGACACAGGGAGAACGTGCAAACTCCACACAGTCAGTCGCCTGAGGCGAGAATTGAACCCGGGTCTCTGGTGCTGTGAGGCAGCAGTGCTAACCACTGTGCCACCGTGCCACCTACCAAGTTAGCTCATGACAGGCGATATGACAGGCGATATGACAGATAGGTTAATGAGGCGAGATGAGCAATTCATATGGCAAATAGTAAACAGTAATCCCCCTTAATAGGCTTGCCCATGGCTTAGCGAGGATCTCACTTTGATCTTAGTTAAAAGCTGGACCACTCTCTCCTTGGAGAGAGATGACTAGCGGTACCATAATCTAAGTTTCACCACACCTCACGTGAGTGGAGAGGTTGAGAAAGAGAGTCCTTCACGGTAACCTCAGCCAGTGTAGGAATTGAACATGCACCATTCTTATTACTCCACATTATATAACCAGCTGTCCAGTCAATTGAGCTAACCTAACCCAAATTCAAGTAATGCTGAAAAAAGACACATTTATGCAAAGCTTTTTCATCTTACTAACCCAAGTGTTAGTTTTCCCTTGAATTGGTATTCTTGCAAATTGTTTCAATGAGTGCAAAACAAAAAGCTTCAATACCATGTGTACACAACTACCTGCTGAAGGAGCGTCGCTCTGAAAGCTAGTGCTTCCAATTAAACCTGTTGGACTATAACCTGGTGTTGTGTGATTTTTAACCTTGTACACCCCAGTCCAACACCGACATCTCCAAATCATCAATACCATGTGCCTTTATATCAGCAATTTCTCTACTTCCGAATTACTACTTTTAAATAACTAGGGTTTCAATTTGCACAATTCTCTCAAACTCCTCATAACCGTGCCGAGAGATCAGCAAATGAAGGGCCATTTTCTGACTAACTTGAAAAAGGTCCACTTAAGGACAAAAGAGGGAATTTCTTCATGAGGAGGAAGTGGGTGAGGTCCTCAATTACTACTTTGCATCAGTATTCACAAAGGAGAAGGACATGGTGGATGGTGAATCTTGGGATGGGTATTTTGATTTTCTGGGGCATGTAAAATATAAAAATCATGGAATCATAGAATCCCTACAGTGTGGACAGACAGGAGGTGTTGGGTGTTTTAAAAAGCACTATGGTAGACAAGTCCCAGGACCCGATGGGGTCGATCCCAGAATACTGACGGAGGCAAGGAAAGAAATTGCTGGGGCCTTGTATGAAATCTGTGTGCGCACTTTAGTCACAGGAGAGGTCCGAGAGGATTGGAGAATAACCAGTATTGTTCCTTTTTTTAATAATGGCAACAGGAATAATCTGGGAAATTACAGGCCGCTGAGCCTAAGTGGAAGGGAAATCATTGGAGAAGGTTCTTAGGAATAGGATCTACTCACATCTGGTAAAATATGGACTTATTAGAGATGAGTAACATGGCTTTGTGTGGGGAAGGTCTCACAAATTCAATTGAGTTTTTAAGGAGGTGATAAAGATAATTGATGAGGGCAGGGCAGTTGATGCTGTTGATATGGACTTTGTTAATGGACTAGGGATGGCATGGTGGCTCAGTGGTTAGCACTGCTGCCTCACAACCCCAGGGACGCAGGTTCGATTCCTCCCTTGTGTCACTGTCTGTGTGGAGGTTGCACATTCTCCCTGTGTCTGTGTGGGTTTCCTCCGGGTGCTCCGGTTTCCTCCCATAGCCCAAAGATGTGCAGGTCAGGTGAACTGGCCATGCTAAATTGCCCATAGTGTTAGGTGCATTAGTCAGGGGTAAATATAGGAGAGGGGAAAGGGTTTGGGTGGGTTACTCGTTGGAGGGTTGGTTTGGACTTGTTGGGCTGAAGGGCCTGTTTCCATACCATAGGAAATCTAATCTACTAGGTTTTGGAGCACTGCTCCTTCATCAGGTTTAGCAAGGACTTTGACAAGGTCCCTCATGGCCAGCTAATGCAAAAGGTGAAGTGACATGGGATCTGCAGCAAGTTGGTAAGATGGATGCAGAACTGTCTTAGTCCTAGAAGACAGAGAATAGCAGTGGAAGGGTGTTTTTCAGTTTGGAGGTTTGTGAGCCGTGGTGTCCATAGGGAGTGGTGCTGGGACCTTGGTTGTTTGTATACAAATGATCTGGAGGAGAATGTAGGTGGCCTGAATAGTAAGTTTGCAGATGACAGAAAAGAAGGAGGGAAAATATGCACCCCCCAAGACTCACCATCCACCATGTACTTCTCTTTTGTGAATACTGATGCAATGTAGTCATTGAGGACCTTACCCACTTCCTCTGGGCTTCACGTATAAATTTCCTCTTTTGTCCTTAAGTGGACCTACCCTTTCCCTAGCTACTCTCTTGGCTCCTTAGGTATGTACAAAATACCTTGGGATTTACCTTAATCCTGTTTGCCAAAGGCATTTTATGACTCCTTTTAGCCCTCCTAATTCCTTGTTTGAGAAAAGGGGAAACTAGGGATAGTGAGGAGGATTGCCAGAGGATGCAACAGGATATAAATAGGCTGGAAACCTGGACAGAAAAATGTCAGATGGAGTTTAATTTGGACAAAGGCAAGGTGAGGCATTTTGGAAGGTTTAATGCAGAAGAGAAGTACACAGTGAATATCAAAACTCTTTGAAGCATTAACATTCAGAGGGATTTTGGTGTACAGAATCCACTGTTCCCTAAAACGGCAACACAAGTGGATAAGGTGGTCAAGAAGGCATATGGCATATGCTTCATTGGTCAGGGCATAGAATATAAAAATTAGTAAGCCATGGTGCACTGTATTGAACTTTACTTAGGCCACACATGTGGGAGATTGTGTACAGTTCCAGTCGCCACATTACAAAAGGATGTGGAGCCTTTGGTGTGGGTACAGAAACAGTTTACCAGGATGTTGCCTGGTTTGGAGGGTATTAGGTATGAGGAGAGATTGAGCAAACTTGATCTGTTTTCACTTGAACATTGAAGGATGAGGGGCAACCTGATAGAAGTTTACAAATTTAGAAGAGCTGCAGATCAAATGGATAATTGGAATCTATTTCCCAGAGCAGAAATGTCAATGACCAGAGGGCATATGTTTAGTTTAAAAGGGGGTAGGTTTAAAGGAGTTATGAGAGCAAGTTTCTTACACAAAGGGTAGAAAGTGCTTGGAAGGCACAGCAAGAGGAGATAGCGGAGAAGGATACAATAGCAATGCTTAAGAAGCATCTCAACGGATATACGATTAGGCAGGGAATAGAAGGATATGGACCATGTATGGACCATTTTGGTTAGAAAGACCTCAAGTGTCAGCGCAGTCTTGGTGATCTGAAGGGCATGTTCCTGTGCTGTTAGCTGCCAGCAATTGCGATTGGAATTCATGTTGTTCCGAGATGGGTTTGAGTTAGTGAGAGGATGTAAAATCCAGGGGCTGTCCTTTCCAGTACCTGCTCACCACCAACCCACCCTTCAATTGAGGGGTCTGGGGCAGGGCACCTGACATTCAGTCCCTCCATCCTTGGGCTCACTCAGCAATTAGAGGTCACTCAAGGTTTCATTCTGCCACCACTGGTATGTTGCCTACAGTGGGGGCAGGACCACGATCTGTGGGAAACCCAGCAATGAGTAAGGCTAGGAGTTAGAGGCAGCGGGGTGAGGGGTGGGGGAGAATCAGTTTTGAGGGTTACTTTGACCCATCAAGTTAATTCACCTTTAACCCTTTCAGCTGGCACTATTGTAAATTGGATACATTTGCAAACATAGGAGGGGCAGAGATGAGCATTAGGAAGGATATCCAGCTACAAAAGCCACCTAACAAATCCACAACAAGGGTTGGCATCAAAGTGATCGACGAAGATTGTGGCAATCCTAGGTAACCACAGGAAAAGCCAGAAGAAGATGAAGAAGTTTGGATGGGCAGTGGATTCAGAACAGCTCATAAATTAAAGAAAACATTGATGAAATGTCGACGTTGGCAGAACAATGATGGATAATCATTTTATTTACTGATTTACTACTATCCTCGGGAACAGTATGTGTCCTCCATGAAGGTCGCTGAATGCTTAAAAAGGATATTAAAAGCGCCCTGACACTCAATATATCCCTCCTCTCACTTATCTCTCCACCCTTCAGGCTCTCTGCCTGTATTCCTGATGAAGGGCTTTTGCCCGAAACATCGATTTTACTGCTCCTCGGATGCTGCCTGAACTGTTGTGCTTTTCCAGCACCACTCTAATCTGGACTCTGGTTTGCAGCATCTGCAGTCATTGTTTTTACCGACTCAATATATCCAACCAACTCAGAAGCAAGAAGCAATACGATTCGAGTGTTAAACTACACAACCAACAGGCTAGGTGAGAGAAAGTGACACTCAAACTGTACAGTATCTCGGCAGACCATACCTTGAATAATGTGTTGTTCTCTGCTAACAAAGACAAGAGGTAGATATTTAATGGCCATGAGGCTAATTACTCGTGGGGGCCAGGCTGTTTCTCAGAAGCTGAGATACTCCAGAGGTCTTTTGTCGATTAAATTAATTCAACCATGCGCAGTTACCTTCTGGTTCCTGAAGGAACAATTACCAGACTGCAGGAGAGCATGCACTGACGAGTCAGGCATTTACTGTATACATTCCTATTGCTTTGATGCAACATAGATGAATAACAGTACAAAGGAGAACAAAATTATTTACAGAATGAGGGATGGCGGCAGACAGACTTGTACAATAGACTGTTTGAAATGCTTGAGCTAATTTGGTGGTGAACCATACACTACTCTTCCAACAGAACCAAATATTTTATTGAGCACTGATATCATCTGACGAGCATCTACACATGCTAGTTTGTATTAGATGCATACGAACAGGCTGCAGTTAATATTTATTTGAGTGGCACAGCCTACGATTCCAAATTCTAATACATTGTGGTGCCTCACTTTGTTGGGATTGGGAATATCCCCTTCAAATGTCTCTGTTCCTTTCCGGAACGTGATGCCTCGTGTTGGCAAAAGGTGCTTCGGAACGTTTTTTTTTAATTGGCTTTGAGGCCCTTGGCAGTCATGAAGACTGTTATATCAATGCAAGTACTTCAACTGTGTTCCTTTTTCATGTAAAACTCCAATGGTGCTGGGTCCCCCAACTCGAAAGAGTCCATCCTACAATAAACAGGAGAGCCTTGTATTTCCTCCAGTGGCAGAGATAGATGGCTTATTGCCAAGCTTCAAGTGAACATGACAGAAGCATGTTGTTCGCAGCCTAGTTTCCCCTAGCTCGTAGTGTTGGTTCGGCTTCAGATTTGGATAGGTGAAAGAGGGAATAGGAGCAAACGCTGCATCTAAGCAAATTCTAAAATGGCCAAGGCAGCAAAACGAGATGGTCAGAATGAACTACCATTAGTCTGCAATTTTTTTTAAAGAAATACAAAGGGCTCCTCAACCCATTTAGAACCTATAAGTAAGACCATAAAACCATAAGAAACAGGAGTGGAAGTAAGGCCATTTGGCCCATCAAGTCCACTCTGCCATTTAATCATGGCTGATGGGCATTTCAACGCCACTTACCTGCACTCTCCCCATATCCTTTAATTCCTTGCGAGATTAATGCCAAAGAGCCTCGAGCCTGTTCCACCGCTCAACAGGATCACAGCAGATTGAAGGTCAGGGTTGATAGTGAATCAAAGAGAACCTGAGTAATGTTATGAAGATGGAGACCTAAGAAGCAGGCATGAGCCTGTGGGTAAATGACAGAAGAAAACGTGTCATACTGGACACGAAACACTATCTGTATTTCTGTGTCCACAGGTGCTGCCAGACCTACTGAGCTTCTCCAGCATTTCTGCGTCAGCTTCAGATTTCCATCATCCACCGTATTTTGCTTGTAAGTGATAAAGCAGCCTAGGCAGCCGAGGCGCTGTTACCTGATCCTTGAGACAGTTATGGGTCTTCTACAGTGCCATCCCCACCGATCAACATTGCAGTTTCTGATAAAATTGGTTTGCAATTTACAATTACATAATCTTCAATGTAACTGGGCAGCATTGCAGAATGAAATCATTTCCTGTTTGTCAAATCTTTCCAATAAAGAGCGTCTCTTGTTGTACATATGAGGGACAATCTGGTCGTGTTTTAATCAAAACAAGTGTAAATGTGTTTATCACCAAAAAAAAAGTTAACCAACAGATCCTTCATTGGTCATAGAATCCTACAGTGCAGAAAGAGGCCTTTTGACCCATTGACCCCTCCAAACGGCATTCCACTCTATCCTTATAACCCTGCATTTCCCATGGTTAACACATCTAACCTGAACTTCCCTGGACACTATGGGTAACTTCCCATGGCCAACCCAACTCACCTGCACATCTTTGGACTGTGGGAGGAAAGCAGAGCACCCGGAGGAAACCCACGCAGACACGGGGAAGACATGCAACCTCAGACAGACAGTCATCCGAGGTTGAAATTGAACCCGGGTCCCTGGTGCTGTGAGGCAGAAGCGGTGCTGACCGTTGAGCCACTGTGCCGCCCTTAAGTTTGCCTCAGAGTAACCTGACTTTAAAATCACTGAAAATGGCTAGAAATTATGCTAAATTATTATTTGGTTTCATTTGTGGAGCTGGAATGTTTCTTTGTAGGATTTTTAAGAAAAGTTATGACCTTTGAAAGAATGCCTTTGAAATCTGATACAACCCAGGGAATTGCACATTGTCAATATGGTGGTGTGGTCACTTTCAGGGGGGAAGGTCAGAATTGAATCTTGATTCGTGGGAAGTGCAACCATTGAGTGCTTTGGGATTTAATTCACTGCCGTTTGATATATCTTGATTTTTACTCTGATTTTGGCTGATCATGGTCAGATTATGCTGACATTACTGGCGTAAATGTGTGGGAAATCATTTTTCAAAGGACAAAGTTTATTTGTGGTTTGCCTCTGCATTCCTATCCATCGTCAATTGTTTGAAGATGATCAGGCCGCAAGCATGGAAAAAAAATCAGGAACAAAGAATTAAATTGAGAAATTGGAAGATTTATTAATGGATGGACAAAATAAACTGGAAAGAATTTAATCTTACACCAATGTGAATGGCTTCCCAAAAAATTGTGGCTAGCGAAAAAACAAACATAAGCAGTATTGCCACTTGAGAATTCTCATTGTAATTTTTTTAAAATTAAGTTCAAGGCATTACAGATATCTCTAGCATGGTTCCACTCTGTCAAAACCCATGATTTAATATCTTTCATTCTGTCTGAAGCAGTTGTTAAAAATGTCACACTTTATTAAAACTAGATAATTCCTGCCAATAAATTCCAGCTAGTTATGACTGTCAGTGATATATTAGCAATTAAGCAATAACCTCCCTTAGTTTATAACGATGATCAAAGAAAACTTTGGTAGCCCCAGGATATGGGTGTGTGGCTCATGATGCTTGATTAACCCATGCCTGCTTCCATCCAGTGGAAACAGGGCTGCCTGAGAATTTAAATGGTTGTACAGGTGCCAGGTAAGAGGGTGTTAAGCTGGAGGTTTAAGTTCGAAATCGGCACCACAATGATTGGTGTCACAGCTTCACCACTGTGAACACTTTGGGCTACGCTAAAAAGGATACAAAATAAAATTTGCCATGCAACTAAGTTTCCAGACGATCACTTTGAAATGTGTGGGCTAGCGTTGCTGAAGCAAGACTAAAATGGGTTGTTAAATTATTAATAGTTTTTTTTAACTCATTCAAAGGACGTGGATGTCACTGGCTGGACCAGCATTTATTGCCCAGAGGGCAGTTAAGAGTCAACCACATGGCTGTGGGTCTGGAGTCACATGTAGGCCCGACCAGGTAAGGATGGCAGTTTCCTTCCCTGAAGAATATTAGTGAAACAGATGGGTTTTCCAACAATCAGCAATGGATTCATGGTCATCATTTGACACTTAGTTCCAGATTATTTTCTTTTGTTAAATTCAAATTCCACCATCTCCCATGGCAAGATTACAACCTGGCTCCCCAGAATATTATCTGGGTCTCCAGATTACCAGTCCAATGGTAGTACCACCAGGCCATCGCCTTGCCTTAGAGTGGGTATGATCGTTTTTTAAAAATGTTTTGTTATCTTTGTTCTCTGCTTTTATGGGAATTGTGGCTGAATGAGCCAACTCCTATTCAGTAAAGGTTTCCTTATGAATGACTTGGACGTAGTAGGCTTTCCCATGAATTATTTATGTACAGCTGCACACAACACATGCCCATGGTCAACAACATGCTAGGTCCATGCTACTGTCCTCTGTCCAGCCCCTATGGTTAAATCATCATCTACCCACTGCCACATTAGCATTGTTAGCCTTAAAGAGCTGAAATCTGCAGATGATGTGAGACTGACTGCCCTCCATACCAAGACTGCATCTGACCACAAGTGTATGGTCGAGAAACCTGAGCAAAACTGGAGTCTATGGGAATCGGGGGTGGGGGGAGGAATTTGTGCTGCTAGTTGAAATCACACCTAGCACAAAGGGAAGCCGACTGTAGTTGTTGGAGGTCAGTCATCTCAATTCCAGGTCAGCGCCACAGTCGTTCCTTGGGTAGTATCCTAGGCCCAACCATCTTCAGTTGCTTCATCAATGATTTCCCCTCCATCATAAGGTCAAAGCTGGAGATGTTTGTACATGATTGCACATATCCATAGCCAAATGCAGCAAGACACGGACAAGATCTATGCTGCTCACAATGTGATCTCCTCTACATTGGGGAAATGAACCTTAGATTGGGCATCTTACGTTCTGTGTTCAAGCATGACCCCGTGCTTTCAGTTGCCGTCAACACCTCTGTGTCAGGCCTGCTCCAGCGAAGCTCAACGCAAGCTGGAAGAACATCATCTCATTTTCCACATGGGGACCCTGCAGCCTTCAGGACTCAATATCGAGTGGAATAATTTTAGGGCCAGAAAACTTTCCATGTTCTTTACATGGGCCTGTCATCACATGGGCTACTTTCAGCACAGATGACGCATTTTCACCCATTTATAGTCCCCATTAGTAGCTCTTCTTTCTCTCTGGCTTACCATTATTTATCCTTTTGTCTGTCTAACTGTCTTTCTCTCCCTCTGGGTTCCATCTCTACCTATTCACTTACTCCCTTACCACCTCCCCCAATTACCTCCCCACCCAGCATTTATACAATTTCTTCCTAGCTACTATCAATTCTGAAGGAGGATCATTGTACCCAAAATGTTAATTCTGCTTTCTTTCCACAGATGCTGCCTGACCTGCAGAGTCTCTCCAGCAACTTCTGTCATTGTTGGACAACATCCAGGTTTGAGCTAAAAAGGGGCAAGTAACATTTGCACCACATACATGCCAGGCAATTCCATCTCCAATCACAGGCAATCTAACCATCGCTCCTTGACATTCAGTGGTGTTAGCATCACTGAATCCCCCACTGTGAACATCCTGGGGCGTTACCATTGACAGTTAATTGGACTCCCAATATAAATACAGTGGCTCCAAGAGGATGTCAGAGGCTGGAAATCTTGCAGTGAGTAAGTTAGCTTCTCACTTCCCAAAGCATGACAAGGCATAATTCAGGAGTGGGATGGAATACATCCATTTACCTGGATAAAAGCAGTCCCAACAATCAATCAAGAAACTTGACACCATCCAGGACAAAGCAGCCTACTTGATTGACATCACATCCACAAATATCTACTCCCTTCACCATCAACTCACAGTGACAGATGGACCGCAGAAATTCCCCAAGGCTCCTTGGACAGTATCTTCCAAACCCCCAATCACTTCTATCTAGAAGGACAAGGGCAGCAGATACATGGGAACACCCTCATGCTCCCCTCCAAGCCATTCACCAGCTTGACTAGGAAACCTATCGCCATTCCTTTACTGTCGCTGGGTCAAAATCCTAGAATTCTCTCCCTAAGGTCATTGCGTGTCTACCTACAACATATGGACTGTGGTGGTTCAAGAAGGCAGCTCACCTCCACCTTCTCGAGGGACAACCAGGGATGGTGAATAAATGCTGACACAGCCAGCAACACCCCTCGTCCAACAAATCAATAAATAAAAGAACATTCATGCAAACCTCAGCATATTCCCAGGTGTAACCTCAAAGAATTATTCAACTGCTATTGAACTGAATACTATTTGGGAGTACAGAACTCTAGTATCACGAAAAAAAATACACATTTTGTTGAATCTATTCATCTTGCCCTCTTCAGGACAATTCACAAGAATACCAATGGAAAGAGAAAGAACATTTTGATAGTATATGAGAAAAACATGCTGATTGGTTAGCGTATGGAGACGCGATGGCTTCATGGCATTATCACTGGACTGTTAATCCAGAGATGAGGGTGGTGTTGCTGGAAAAGCACAGCAGGTCAGGCAGCATCCGAGGAGCAGGAGAATCAACGTTTCAGGCAAAAGCCCTTCATCAGGAATGTGGGCTGAGGGAAGGGTGCTGAGATAATTAGGAGGATGGGGGTGCGGGTCGGGTGTGAGGTATTTGGGAAGGCAGTAGGTAGATGCAGGTGGGGGGTGATGGTGATAGATTGGATGGGAGAGTGGAGCGGATAGGTGGGAAGGAATGGATAGGTAGGACAGTTCTAGAGGGCAGCGCTGAGTTGGAGGGTTAGATCTGGGATGAGGTAGGGCAAGGGGAGATGAGGAACCTGGTGAAGTTGATGTTGATGCTGCATGGTTGGAGGATTCCAAGGCAGTAAATGAGGCGTTCTTCCTCCAGGCATCAAGTGGCTTGGATTTGGCAGTGGAAAAGGCCCATGACTTGCATGTTCTTGGCGGAGTGAGAGGGTGAGTTGAAGTGGTCAGCCACAGGGTGCAGGTGTCCCAGAAATTAGATTTAGATTAGATTCCATACAATGTGGAAAAGGCCCTTCGACCCAACCAGTCCACACTGACCCTCCGAAGAGTAACCCACCCAGACCCATTTCCCTCTGACAAATGCACCACACACTAAGGACACAGGGGATGGAATATCTGCAACACAAATTCCCAGCTCGGCGAACAGAACCACAACAACGAGCATCCGAGCTACAAATCTTCTCCCAAACTTTGAACACTAAGGACAATTTAGCATGACCAATTCACCTGACCTGCGCATCTTTGGACTGTGGGAGGAAACCGGAGCACCCAGAGGAAACTTACGCAGACACAAGGAGAATGTGCAAACTCCACACAGACAGTCGCACGAGGTTGAAATCGAACTTGAGACCCTGGCACTGTGAGGCTGCAGTGCTAACCACTGAGCCACCGTGCCAGATGCTCCCTGAAATGATCCCTGAGTTGGTGACCTGTCTTGCCAGTGTAGAGGAGACCACATCGAGAGCAACAGGCACAGTAGATGCTGTGTAGAAGGTCCTTCCCTCCTTAGGTTCATGCCCCCACCAACCCACCCTCCACTCCCGACAGCTTGCCTTGCCACCAAAAGAGGTGTAAAACCTGCGCCCACCCTCTCACCTCCTCCAAGGCCCCAAAAGACCGTTCCACATCCAGCAGTGATTTTCCTGCAATCCAAATACCTCATCTACTGTACATTGTACTTGATGTGCTCTCCTCTACATTGTGGAGACAGGACACCAACTCGCAGAATGTTTCAGGGAACATCCCTGGTGCCAAACAACCCCATCGCCCTGTGGTCAACCACTTCAACTCCCCAACCCACTCCGCCAAGGGCAAGTAAGTACTGGGCTTTCTTCACCATTAAATCCAAGCCACCCGACGCCCTGAGGAAGAACTCCTCATCTTCTACCTTGGGACCCTCCGACCACTCGCCATCAACATCGATTTCACCAGTTTCCTCATCTCCCCTCCCCCCACCTCAGTCCAGATCCAACCCTCCAACTTGGCACCGCCCTCTTGACCTGTCCCACCTGTCCATCTTCCTTCCCACTCATCCACTCCACCCTCCAATCAGATCTATTGCCATCAGCCCCCACGCCCCCACACACATCTGCATCTACCTATCTCTTTCCTAGCTATCTCACACCCATCCCACCCCAACCTTCCTATTTATCTCTCAGCCCCCTTCCCCCACCCCACATTCCTGATGATGGTCTTATGCCCGAAACATCGATGCTCCTGCTCTTCGGATGCTGCCTGACCTGCTGTGCTTTTCCAGCACCACAATCTTCAACAACATTCCAATACAGCCAGGTAATCTTCCATTTAATTCAAGGAAATAATATTTAACTTCTTTAAAAAAATGTAACAGCTTTCTTACCTGATATAAAAAAGTGATATAAGAGGTTTATTTTAAAAGTTGTAGGAGACACCTGCACCAACATCTGCTCTTCTCCCTTTTTTAATCCCTCAGAGTATTATTAATATAGGCAAGTCAGGTATATACATGTGCACATATCACAAGGAATGTTTACCATCAAGTATTTAGATCATGGAAAAGAAAAAAGAAATTCATATCCCGTTCTCAGGACATCCTGAAGTACTTAAAATTCTTCAAGGGAATAGAGTTTCAGAGGTTTGTGTTTCATTGGGATGATGCAACACACAACCCAAAGACTAAGCGAATGAGGCATTCCAGATAATTCAATGCTGATGTTAATCATCCTACCCAATTCTCCTCAGCCTGACAGGAATGGTTGAGCACAGGGATCTCCCTAAATTATGCCCCACATAGTGTCGCGCACTGTCATTGTCTGCTGCACATTGTACATCATCTCAATTTATGGACAGGCCTGTCCATAAGGAGAAGGAAGGGGAACATCAGCCAATTGTTATCCAATGAGGAAGACATGGGTTAAGAAGAGGAAGAAGTAGGGAATTGAGAATCAGTACTGTGCAGAGTAAGATGCCAGAGAGAAGTTCTTTATGAAGTAATACCAATCAGCTACTTCTACCATATCCATCAGAACTTAGGAGAACCCCACTCATAATAGTCTTTATCACATTCTTTCATCCTGTACTGAAGATCATTCAAACTATTCAGGCCATGCATTTTGAGAAACTGTCATTAAGCAGATGCAGATCAAAATCAATTTTTGTAACATCAGACAGAGTAAATGTGTTCATTTCACTCATTTCTGACTCAGGTGAAAATTCATGGGCAGACTCTTGCTCTTCAACGCAAAGTGGAGAGATGGACCTAAAAAACAGGAACTGCTGGCTGACAGATTTCCATCAAAGGCTCTCGGGGAGAACTACACAAACATGTAAGATGATTTCAGGATGAATATTCACAAATATCTCAGGAACACACATCAAACAACGCTTTATTGTTTCCCATTGATTGTAGCTCTTTGATGAGCATTTTTCATTCAAAACCCTACAGCACCTCTTACGATAATAGTAACTATGACTGTCAAATTTCATCTTCCAATGTTTGATTGCTCTGCCTGAGATCTTTTACGGACT
The DNA here is from genome assembly GCF_047496795.1 of Chiloscyllium punctatum. Classification (NCBI taxonomy): domain Eukaryota; kingdom Metazoa; phylum Chordata; class Chondrichthyes; order Orectolobiformes; family Hemiscylliidae; genus Chiloscyllium; species Chiloscyllium punctatum. The sequence goes on along the minus strand of NC_092749.1, from coordinate 104,879,884 downwards.
AAATTTATTTTTTTTCAAAGAGGATGATATTAACTTAACCATCACCTGGCCACAGACTGAGGCTAGCCCAGGAGACACAGATAGACAAAACCATTGATAATGAAATTGCAATTTTATCTAAAGACTTCCAACCTGGCAAATGAGACAGCATTAAGAAGTTTGCATCACTTGTTTTGATTCACATGTGTATGATATGTATTGGAGATGAAAGGATTCCCCATCAGCTAGCCAGCTTGGAAAGACAATGGGGCTAGACTTACGTATATACAAATAAATTATATTTTAGCAGCTATTTATGAAAGCAGAATAAAGAGAAAGAAAGATGTTCTCATAACTGAAGAACATGGAAGGTTACATAGAAGCATAGAAGATATAACCTTTAACCTCCCCATAACCTTTAATCCCATTTGCCCCAAGTGCAATATCTAACTGCCTCTTGAATGCATCCAATGCTTTGGCATCAACTACTTCCTGTGGTAAAGAATTCTATAGATTCACCACTCTTTAAGTCTCCATCCTAAATGGTCCACTGCAAATCCTCAGACTGCGACCCCTGGTTCTGGACACACCCACCAATAGGAACTCCCTCCCAGCATCTACCCTGTTTAGTCCTGTTAGAATTTTATAAGTTGCAATGAGATCCTGCCCTCACTTGTCTGAGCTCCAGCAAAAGCAAGCCCAACCTAGTCAATCTCTCCTCATACATCAGTCTCACCATCCCTGAAATCAGCCTGGGAAACCTTCACTGCACTCTGATTCATTCTCATCATCTTGGTTGACAGCACCTCGTGAAACAGGAAATTGGGAAAGAAACCATTCACTGAGACCTCAAAGATATAAGTCAACCATCAAACAACTGTGATCAGGTTAAAATGATAATGTATCAAGGATTGTTTAGACTATATAGTCTTTATTCTTTTGAAGTGTACCATGCAGAAATTCACAGCATTGTTCAACCCTACAGGAGCCACCCTGTTGGAGCTATCTTTGAAATGACCAAGCAGATGAAAGTGTTGTCATACTGAGAAAGTCCGGTCTGTATTCTCCTCGCCATGCCATTCCCTTAGGTTCTGTAGCTCACCACTAACAATAACCTGGGCAAGATCCGTGAAACTACCTCTTCTGAGCACCTATATAATCCACACTCTGACAGAGTACTGGACTTCTCATCCAGGAAATTGTCTTGGGGCCATGGGTTTGAAACATGCCATGGCAGATGGTGAAACTTAAATTCAAAAATGTTTTTGAAACGTGTTTAATAGTGACCATGTAACAAATGTCATAAAAAGCCTAATGCTTTTTACAGAAGGATCTGTTTCTCCTACCTGGTTGGTCTACATGTGACTTCAGACTCATGACAATTAAACACCTATTGAAATGGCCCTAGCCATTCAGTTCTTGGGACAACTATGTACCCTCATGGAGGCCAATGATCCCTAGCATGGACACTTTCTGTCTGGGTGCAATGATACTGGGGAGTCTTCTACCCAGTCTATTCTTTTCCCTGGTACCAGCTCTTGTCCCCCAAGATAGAAAGAAGGTACATTTAAGTGGGTATGCATTGAAAAGATCAATTGAATTGAGTGGGGCATGACTATATTGCAAGACAGTGAGGAAGCAGGGTGGACTGATAATGGAGTGGAGTCAAGAAAGGGAAGTGGCCATGGCACAAGGTGAGGAAGGTTTAACAAGAGACTTTGATATTTATCCAACTGCAGTGTGAGAGTAGGTGGATTATGAAGATAGGAAAGCGACAGGGGAATGTAGCTGGGAGGAGCAAGAGATGGACAGCAGAGGTAATATTTTGAAGAATGTGATGGATTGGCAGGGATAATGCAGGAGGTGGTAGGGATCTATTTTGTCAGGCGATTTTGAGTGTTCCGGAGATGATGTCACTGACACTAATCTCTGTCCGGCTTTGTTCGATGGTGGCCATGGATAAGCAACAGTACAGTGGCTCAGTGGTTAGCACTGTCGTCTCACAGCTCCAGGGTTCAATTCCACTCTCTGGTGAGTGTCCGAATGGAGTCTGCATATTCTCCCTGTGCCTGTGTGGGTTTCCTCCCACTGTCCAAAGATGTGCAAGTTAGGGCCATTCTAAATTGCCCATAGTGTCCAGGGATGTGCAGACCAGGTAGACTAGCCATGGGAAATCTAGGATTACAGGGTTAGGATAGAGGGTGGTTGGGGTGCACTTTGGTGTGGACTCGATAGGCTGAATGTCCTGTTTCCGCACTGTAGGGATCCTATTCTATGAGTTAGGGAACAGTAAGTCACTCCTGACCGTCATTTCCAGGGATAAGGTAGGAACCAACTCTTTGACTCGTCCCGACCACCGGAACATCTTCAGTATTAAAAATTCCTGCAAGGAAGTGCAGACTTGCTTTCAGAGATGCTGCCCTCACTTTAAGTGGAGACAGGGAATTGCACGAATGAGGTGGAGAGTTTCCCAGGTTCTGCAGGAATGCAGTCCATCCAGGCGTAAACATGGTGGACTAAGTCATGGGGGTGTTGGTGAATTGTTGCTTAGCTCTATCCAATACTACTACCCTCCTCACTTAAAATCAGGCCTAACAAGTTGAACTACTTTCCCGATACCTCCTTTCAATTCAGCAGTTCTATTTATAAAGTATACTTATATAGCACAGTAATAAAAGAAGCATGCACCATCTCTAAATATCTAAACCACACCAAACCTGAAATTATAGTAGTGCAGATATTGGGGATAAAACAAAGCTGGATTTATGTCTTTGAAGATTTAGATGGCAGCTAAATTGAAGCCACAAACTATTGACCACCGTCCTACTGCGACCGTTCACAAGGTCAAGTTTCTAGACACCATTTGCTAGTGGTTAACAAAATAACTGGTTCAGGCAAGCCAACATAGCTTCCAAAGTGAAACATGAGCGTTTCTGGTCAGTTGCAATATGAACTCACTATGCCTTGTTCTGTACCACCCAAACTGGCAATGTCTACCGCTTAGGCCGACAAGGCCAACACATACACGGTGCTTCCAACAAATGTAAGCTTCTCTCCAGTCCACACACCAGCCTGGCTGGTGAAGTTCCATGCCTGATGGTACTGCGAGAGTCCTTCCAGTAAACGGTTTGGAGATGCCGGTGTTGGACTGGGGTGTACAAAGTTAAAAATCACACAACACCAGGCTATAGTCCAACAGGTTTAATTGGAAGCACACTAGCTTTTGGAGCTGCTCCTTCACCTGATGAAGGCTTCCAATTAAACCTGTTGGACTATAACCTGGTGTTGTGTGATTTTTAACTCCATTAAATGGACTGCAGCGCTTCAAGAAAGCTGCTCGGACTATAACTGGGGTAGGCAATAAACGTGGGGCCTTGCCAGTGATGCCAGCACCTCACGAATGCAAAAGAAATGTTTGGAACCTACCCAATCTGATTTGAACCATCCCATAATAACAGCTCTTTAACATCTTAACAAGCAGGAAGTGAGCCTTGATTTTGTGAAGTGCAATTTTTAGTCGAAAGATAGCAATTTGCAACTTATGAAAAAGGAAACTGCCCTTCATTGCCAGGAAGTATTGGTCAGAGGGAGTTAAACCTCAGCACATTGATCTTTATACAACAAAACAAACTGTTTTCTTTTTGGAGCAAAATAATGAGATAGTTAATGAAGTAGTAATGAGATAGTTAATGAGGTAGTAAGATCAAAGGCACCACTTTGGATATTAGAATCAATGAAACAAACAATACAGGCAGTGTCACAAACTGGCTTGTGTGAAGATACAGTTCTGGTGATGCCTTTAACCTCTCTTACCCCATTTTTCATGTATGATTCTCGATGGTGAGTCCCTTCAGACCTTTTGACAGTGGATTGCAACACAGCTGCACACAATTCCAGCACGGGACAGCAATCAGGAGCAGAATCCTGTCTGATTATTGCCCTCCCTGGCACTGAGGCCAACTTCAGTGCAGCCCAGCTGAGATCGAGTAACCACGTAGAGATGAGATGGAACAATGCTCTTTCGTGATCGGTGCAGCTCAGTGTCACACAGGGCATAGATTTTCGTCCATTAAGTCATCTAAAAAGCTAAGAGGTCAAGTTTTCTAATTCCCAGGTCATTAAGCACTGACATTACTCAGGTGCAGCTTTTGTTGTAAGACGTGCAATCTGTTGCCTCTACTTGAAGGACATTGGTGTAACAATAGTTAGGTTGTGCTTTTTTGACTTCTCTTTTGTACTGGGGGAAGGGTTTTGCCTTTGCATCTTGATCTGCACTAAGTCACACCATTTTCAGTGAATGGTGTGACTTTTCCAATGCCATAGGAGCATTTGATCATTAACATTTACTGCACAAAATGAGAACACTGATGCATTAGGCCTGTGCAAGCTTTGATACCTAAAAAAATCCCACTGCCTTGAGATGATCTCAAGGCCATTTTTCTTCTTTGGAGCCTAGCATTCATTAAATTTTCTTTTGAAAGTTGCAAGTATCACTGCCTTCACTGTTCCAACTGACAAAGCAATCGCGTGGCTAAGATGGCTGGTTTGCAATGCATTGTGGGGCACTGATGTGTGTCCAGCTGAGGTTGCTATGAATCTTGCCTTTTGCCTGAGGTGTGATGACCCTTGGGTGAAACCACCATCTCTCTGGTGAGAGAGTGGGACTATGGTGACTTTCCTATCTATTTGGCAAAGCATTCCATCCTTCAATCAGTATCCACAATAAACAAATTTCTTCTTTTTTCTCTCTTCATTCTCAACATATTTCAATTGATTACCTCTTGTGATTGATTCCCTAACAAGAGAAAATAGTGCTTCCCATTCATTGAATAAAAACTCTATGCAATCAAAAACACCTCTCCTAAATCTCTAGTCTTGTCACTTGTGTGGAAATAGTCCCGCTACCTTCGATTTATCTTCAAACTAAAGTTTCTATTTCAGACATCATTCTGGACAATCTCACTGTATGGTCATTATGGCATCTATGACTTTTCCATATTGCGGTGTCCAAAATTGCCAATAATCTGTAGCTACATTTCAACCAATGATCTGGACAACTGCATCATTGCATTTTTGATCTTGTGCTCGACTTTTATTTACAAAATCTCAAATAGAGTCATAGAGTCATCAAACTGTACATCACAGAAAGAGACCCTTCAGTCCAACTCTTATATCCATGCCGACTCGATATCCTAAATTAATCTAGTCCCATTTGCCAGCACTTGGCCCAAATCCCCCTGAACCCTTCCTATTCATATACCCATCCTGATGCCTTTTAAATGTTGTCATTTTACCAGCCTCCACCAATTCTTCCGGCAACTTATTCCATACACACACCACCATGAAAGCATTGCTCCTTAGGTCTCTTTTAAATCGTTCTCCTCTCATCTTAAGCATATGCCTTCTCGTTTTGGACTCCTCTACCCCAGGGAAAAGACCTTGTCTATTCCAACCTATTAATACCCTTCATGATTTTATCAACCTCCATAAGGTCACCCCTCAGCCTCCAATGCTCCAGGGAAAATAGCCCCAGCCTATTCATCCTCTCCCTGTAGCTCAAACCTTCCAACCCTGGCAACATCCTTTTCTGAACACTTTCAAGTTTGACAAAATCCTTCTTATATACTTTTGGCCTGTGTTGCTAGCTTTGTATGCATACACCTGCAATTTGAGAAAATCAGTCTTTTTTAAAGTTCTAAGTTCCTCTCTCAATCAACTTCCCCTTTTTGCAACTTGTCATTTGTTTTTCTACCCCCTGAGCATGATGCATTACAAGTAACCACTTTAATTTGTACATGTCGCTTATTTCTCCTAACCGTATGAGATATCAGCCCCTTCCGGTCCTCTGCACTAATCTCCAGGCCTGTGTGCTCTCGGTAGACATTGAAATTGTGCTCCTACCAATCGGAATCAAACTGTGCACTCACCACCAAGAACAGCAGTCTCCACATTGACCCTGGCTCCAGCACTTCAAGTGATATCAATGTTCAAACGTTTGCTTTTGGTTTCAAATCTGTTGCACGCCTGTACATCTTATTCTTCTTGCTTCTCCCAGACTTATACACCCTCCCAAACCCTTCAGAACTCTGACATTTAGTGTTTCTGCAGCCCTCCGCATACTCCCTCCATCATCCCCCAACCTTCCCCCCAACTAGTATAAAGACCTCAACTGCTTTGATTCAACACACCTGCATCCTTCCTGAAATCTCACAGCTTGCTCTTTAGTCAATCAAATTCAAAATGTTTCTCAAAGCACACTGGTATACATTCACGATTGCAGAGGATCCTGCTCAGTGCAAGCATTAGATTTTCAAGCTTTCAAGATTAGATTTCCTACACTGTGGAAACAGGCCCTTCGGCCCAACCAGTCCACACCGACCCTCTGAAGAGTAACCCACCCAGACCACTACCCTCTGACTAATGCAGCTAACACTATGGGCAATTTAGCTTGGCCAATTCACCTGACCTGCACATCTTTGGACTGTGGGAGGAAACCGCAGCACCCAGAGGAAACCCACACAGAAACGGGGAGAATGTGCAAACTCCACACAGGCAGTCACCCGAGGCTGGAATCGAGCCTGGGTCCCTGGCGCTGTAAGGCAGCAGTGCTAACCACTGAGCCACCGTGCCACCCCAATTCAAGTTAACCATACTGAAGCAACACTTTTCAGGAAGGGACCTATGCAATAATTTAAGTTTTATCCTCCTTCTCCCCCGCTTTTGAACATCACAGACATTGTGGATTGGCATGGGGCCGAATCTTGGATTTTGGTAAAAATATTTTTCATCTGGTGATTAGAAAGAGTAACAGCTTGCCTGAGGAGAGTTGTTCCACTTGGGAAATGCTTTATTGCCCTCCTCGAAGTTTATTCCAAACGTTTGGGGAACTTTTGAGTTTCCACTTTGGAAACCATGTGGCAAGAACCACATCTTGTAAGTAATTCACACATTCTGAAATTGAGCTGTTGGAAATTCAAAACAAGAAGAATGTTGATGTTCAGAATTGTTAAATTAGGATTTAAGCTCCAGTGGATTTCAGAAGGCTGCATTATTCTGATTTGGGCAGTTTGCTGTCATCAATCCTCCTTTCTGTGCACTGAGTCTAAGGCTACTTATCAGTAGTAGAGATTAGACCACGAATCTCAAAGAAAAGATACTTTCTTCACAGAACAAGTCAGTTTATTGTAAGGTCGCACTAAAAAACAGTTAATTGCTAAAAAACAACACATTTTTCTCAAAGCTTTTCAGCAAGAGTCTCTTCATCAGCACTGATTTGCCGACAAATCAGCACAGACCTCTCTTGCAGCATAAATACTGGTTTCCCCTAACACTGCCATTCTTGCGAATTGTCCTGATGAGTGCAAAATGAAAAGCTTTGATAAATATGTCTTTGTCCAGCAACACCCAGGTTTTGTACCACCAAAAAAACTGTAGGTACAGTTAGCAAGAACTTGCTGGACATAGTTACTCAGGGCTGCTGGCAGCTTTGCAGAACACATCTGCCACCTTCGGGAACTAGTGAAGATTTCAACTGTGTCTACTCAAAGACTCTGAGAGGATCTTAAACCAACATCAACATTAACTCCTTCAACACCATCACTGACTTGCATGGCAAACATAACATCTCTTGACAAAACTAAATTTAGCTTTGGCTGTGAAAATGTTCCAGGGACAAATAACACTGTTATCCCTCAGTGAAGCTCACTAACAAAGGCCGGCAGCAAGGTTCCCCAACAGGATCATAGAATCACCACAGCAGGCCAGCTGACCCATCGAGTCAACTCTGACTCTCTGAAGAGCATCCCACAACCCCTGTCCCTACAGCACGACCCCCCCCCCTCCCAAGCCTATCCATGTAATCCCTCTTTTCACAGGGCTAACCCACCGAGCAGAGTCTGAGAAGAGCCAGAGAAATTGGACAGAGTTCAGAGAAAGTTCCTGGGATGAAGTGACTGTCACATGAAGAAACCTCAAGCAAACTGGACCTATATTTGTTGGAATTAAGAAGAACACAAGGTGATCTTAACAAAACTTGTATAATTCTGAGGGGCTCCCAACAGGATACATGCTAGGCAGATTCTTTCTGAGGTGCTGGGGGGCCTTGATGTCTGGCTTTGGAGGTGGTGAAAGGCCTATGTTGTCTCCTCAGCCTAAGGCCTACTGAATCAGATGCCAGTGCGGTAAAGTTACTGACAGGATGTACAGTGAAACCAGGTCGTTCCTGATGTGTGTTGTATTAATCTGGTGCTCAACAGCTACCCAGAGGAGAACATGGCATCCACAAGAAGAACAATTTACATCCCAGCTCCCCCACCTCACCACACTCACTGCGTCTCAGGTTTGCAGACCCAAATCAAAGACAAGTGATGCAGGAGGAGAGGCTTCCAGGGTCAAGAGTCACAGGGACAGGAAATCAAGGGTTTGGAAGGAAGAACAGATAGAAAACAGGAGCAGGTGTAGGTCACCCTGCATGGACAGCAGTTTCTGGGCACACCACAAGGTGACAGGTCAACCTGCAACTGGGTTAACTCCAGCAGCGTGGGATAAGCACCCACTTAATTGCCCACTTAAAGATTGTCACCAGAATGGGTCTTTCCAACCTTAAATGAGAGAGGGGGGAAGATGGCAGGCTTTAGTTGCACCACTGTCCTCAACTAATTCAGCGTCCTTCCAGCCTACGAACTCCAGAGAGAGTGGGATGGACCACAACTGGAGGGCACTGAGGAAGGAAGTAGACGCCTGAGAGGAAGAAATGGCAGTATTGAAGGGAGCCTGTACAAAGAAGATAAGGTCTTGGTGATTTTCATCATACAAATTAAGATTTAATGCATACAGTTGGAGGTCATTGATTGGATTATCACTTACACACAGATAAGCAACACTGCAAGGTCTCAGTTGTTAAATAATCAGGGTCTTAATCCTATGGTGATGGTTTCAAGATCCATACAATATGATAATTTACCCCCTTTAAGGGGTAGTTAATTAATTCATTCAACTTGAAAGGGTTCAGACATGATTTACAAGGATGTTGCCAGGGTTGGAGGGTTTGAGCAAAAGGGAGAGGATGAATAGGCTGGGGCTGTTTTCCCTGGAGCTGAGGGGTGACCTTATAGAGTTTTATAAAACCATGAGGGGCATGGGTAGGGTAAATAGACAAGGTCTTTTCCCTGGGGTGCGGAAGTCCAGAACTGGAGGGCATAGGTTTAGGGTGAAAGGGGAAAGATTTAAAGGGGACCTAAGGGGCAATGTTTTCACTCAGAGGTTAGATTACATTACATTACAGTGTGGAAACAGGCCCTTCGGCCTAACAATTCCACACCGACCCGCCGAAGCGCAACCCACCCACACCCCTACATGTACCCCTTCACCTAACACTACAGGCAATTTAGCATGGCTAATTTACCTGACCTGCACATCTTTGGACTGTGGGAGGAAACCGGAGCACCCAGAGGAAACCCACGCAAACACGGGGAGAACATGCAAACTCCACACAGTCAGTCGCCTGAGGCGGGAATTGAACCCGGGTCTCTGGCGCTGTGAGGCAGCACTGTGCCACCGTGGCGCATGTATGGAATGAGCTGCCAGAGGAATTGGTGAAGGATGGTACAATTACAATATTGAAAAAGGCATTTGGATGTGTACGTGAATAGGAAGGGTTTAGAGGGATATGGGTCAAATGCTGGCAAATGGGACTAGATTAACCTAGGATATCTGGTTAGCATGGACTGAAGGATTTGTTTCTGTGCTGTGTATCTTTATGACTCTATTTATTGAAAGGAGGACAATACAATGAATGAGAATACAATCCCTGCAGTGTGGGAACAGGCCACTTGGCTCAACAAGTCCATACTGACCCTCTGGAGAGTAACCGATTCCCCTACATTTAACCAAAATAAAACACCTAACCAACACATCCCTCAACAGTGTGGGCAATTTAGCATGGCCAATTCACCTAACTTGCACATTTTTGGATTGTGGTCGGAAACTGGAGCACCCAAGGGAAACCCATGTAGACATGGGGAAAATGTGCGAACTCCACATTTGTGGTCGGCACGGTGGCACAGTGGTTAGCACTGCTGCCTCACAGCGCCAGAGACCCGGGTTCAATTCCCGCCTCAGGCGACTGACTGTGTGGAGTTTGCACGTTCTCCCCGTGTCTGCATGGGTTTCCTCCGGGTGCTCCGGTTTCCTCCCACAGTCCAAAGATGTGCAGGTCAGGTAAATTGGCCACGCTAAATTTGCCCGTAGTGTTAGGTAAGGAGTAAATGTAGGGGTATGGGTGGGTTGCGCTTCGGCGGGGCGGTGTGGACTTGTTGGGCCGAAGGGTCTGTTTCCACACTGTAAGTAATCTAATCTAATCCACACAGATAGTCACCTGAGGCAGGAATCAAACACTGGTCAAAAGACAATCGACAATAGGTGCAGGAGTAGGCCATTCTGCCCTTCAAGCCAGCACCACCATTCATTATGATCATGGCTGATCATCCACAAACAGTATCCTGTTTCTGCCTTATCCCCATAACCCTTGATTCCACTACATTTAAGAGCTCTATCCAATTCTTTCTTGAAAGTATCCAGAGACTTGGCCTCCACTGCCTTCTGGGGCAGAGCATTCCATACACCCACCACCCTCTGGGTGAAGAAAATTCTCCTCAACTCTGTTCTAAGTGGCCTACCCTTTATCTTTAAACTGTGTCCTCTGATTCTGGACTCACCCATCACCAGAAACATGCTTCCTACCTCCAGAGTGTCCAATCTTTTAATAAACGTATATGTCTCAATCAGATCCCCTCTCATCCTTCTAAACTCAAGTGTGTACAAGCCCAGTCACTCCAATCTTTCAACGTAAGATAGTCCCGCCATTCCGGGAATTGACCTTGTGAACCTACGCTGCACTCGCTCAATAGCCAGAATGTGCTTCCTCAAAATTGGAGACCAAAACAGCACACAATATCCAGGTGTGGTCTCACCAGGGCCCTGTACATCTGCAGAAAGACCTCTCTGCTCCTATACTCAATTCCTCTTGTTACGAAGGCCAGCATGCTATTAGCTTTCTTCACTGCCTGCTGTACCTGCATTCTTGCTTTCATTGACTGATGTACAAGAATACCTAGATCTCATTGTACTTCCCCTTTACTCAACTTGACTCCATTTACATAGTAATCTGCCTTCCTGTTCTTGCTACCAAAGTAGATTTATCCGCATTAAACTGCATCTGCCATGCATCTGTCCACTCACCGAACCTGTCCAAGTCACCCTGTATTCTCATAACATCCTCCTCACATTTCACCCAGCCACCCAGCTTTGTGTCATCAGCAAATTTGCTAATATTACTTTTAATGCCTTTATCTATATCATTAGTGTATACTGTAAACAGCTGCGATCCCAGCACCGAACCTTGTGGTATCCCACTGGGTCACCGCCTGCCATTACAAAAGTGACCCGTTTATCGCTATCTTTGCTTCCTGTCAGCCAGCCAATTTTCAATCCAAGTCAGTATTTTACCCCCAATACCATGTGCCCTAATTTTACTCACTAATCTCCTATGTGGGACCTTATCAAAGGCTTTCTGAAAGTCCCAAGTGCTGTGAGGCAGCAATGCTAACCACTGAGCCACCAGACAGCCCTTTAGAAGCATCTATTGACACAAGTAAAGAAGCATCAGTTAAGACCTATAATGCTGCAGTCTGTGAATAAACAAAAGATTGAATAGAGATTGTCTTCTGGTCTCCTACTTACCAATTGCTGTTCGGAGTTAAACAAGGTTGGGGTGGGAATTGGGGGAATAATAGTTGTGAGAACTAGTTGGACAGGTGATTAGGATTGTGGTCATCGATGGTGAAAGGGGTCAGTGATGAGTTTTTATCAACACGGGATGTTTATAAGTTGTTTTGAGCCAGAAATGTTATGTCAGCCTGGACCACATGTAATGCTGTAAAATTAAATGACTTTCTATTTACCTGCCAGATTTATCGTAACCCAGGAAACACATCCAAAATTGATCAAAAAGAGAAACTCTCTGAAGATAAAAGCTTGCAGCCACTTTGAAAGTTTTCAACAACCAACCTGTCCCTTCAGAATGTACTTATTGTGTCTCCCCTCTTTTAAAAGTTGTTTGGACCCCTGTCTCAGACTTTAATGAACCATCCAATTCAAAAGCAACTTTCTGGGGGGGGAGGTGGAGTTGGTGGCGCTGGTTGGTGGTTAAAAGGACCCAGAAATGTCCAGAAACTGAGCTATCCCATTAAGGAGAAAAATGCTTCCTACAGGAAAATATGTTATTACACCCATCTGGAGCAGGTGGGACTTGAGCCCAGGCCACCTGGGTCAGAGATAGGGACAACCAATGCACATCAAGAGCCACTTGTGTTTCTGTGTATATTACAAAGTAACATTGGAAACATTTGGGAATAATATGTAGTATGTGGCATGAATGGCCCACAGAATGCAAAAATTCAGCAGCCCTCCCCCTCTTGTTCCATTCAACAGAGAAGCTATTCCTGACAAAATTGGAAAATGGATTTTCATGACTTCTTTCCCAGCCTGTGACATCTCCACGCCCCATGGAAAGAATTATTGAGTTACTAACGAGTACAGAACTTTACAGATTCGGAAACCTGTTTCTTGTTGCGTCTGACCTTCCCCACCGCCACAATCACAACACATGTCAACAATTTCAGACCACAATACTGTTGATGGCTGTGTTTGATTAATGTGCTAAAAGAAGCAGAAGGCCTCACAAATTATGCAGAAGGTACATGCCAAAAATATGGTTCCAGTATATGCAATATTCCCTCCCTTTACCACAATATGTATTATATGGACTGCATTAGATGGGGATTGGAAACATCCTGCTAGCACATGTTTTTTCTTTCTCTCTACAGAACCAAGCACCGATTCTGACATTCAGTGACCAATAATTACTCTGATTCAACTCAGATCACCAGTAAGCAGTAGACACCACAGACTGACTTTTTCCTTTTCTTTTGTGCAAAGTGTTATTTGCAGGGAGATTCGTGTCTGGTGTCGCGTCGCTGCCCCACGTCAACTTTTCTCACGCAATCGTCTGGTCCTTGTGCTGCTTTGGTAATTGTACGGCAGGACAGGGCAAAATATTCCCTGCTGCAGTGACTTGGTGATGTTCCTGACTCTGGCAACCATTTCTCAATGCTGCACCCTTACGCCATGTTCCTGCACTGTTCAATCACGAAGGCTCCCAAAGGAAAGCCAGCACTTGTTTCTCTGACAGATACCTGCTTCCTCCAAACTGCCAAAGGATGTCACATCACCAAACACAAGCAGCCTGGATGGCATTACTGACCTGGGTCAGTGTGGCTTGGTGGTGAAAAGAAATGCCCAGCAATGCCAAATTATGGTTAATGACCATCTGTGCCCTGCAAGGGTAAATGGCACCATTTTTCTTTCTGCGACCTCACAGTCACAGAGTCACCACTACCTACTCAAATCTGCAAATCACACCTCAGCGAGGTTTGTTTGATTTGATTTGATTTATTGTCACGGGTAGATAAGTACGATGTCCAGCTTTGTTTATGAGCCGTATAGGCAGATCATAGTAAGCAAGGATGTACAGATCACAGGGTTAAAATAAAACTTGGGCAGAGTAAGGCATACAGGGTTACGCCACACAGGACATACATGAGGCAAGGTCAACATTAACGTGATCAACATTACTTGAAGTCGAGAAGTCAATTCATCAGTCCAATAGCGGCAGGGAACAAACTGTTCTTGAGCTTGTTGGTGCCTGCATTTAAGCTTTTGTGCCTCCGGCCTAACGGAAGAGGTTGTAAGAGAGTATTACCTGGGTGAGATGGGTCTATGATGATATTGGCAGCCTTCCCGCGGCAGCGAGATGTATAAATGGAGTCCACGGATGGGAGGTTGGCTTCTGTGAGTGGCTGGGCTATGCACACCATCTTCTGTAGTTTCTTACAATCCTGAGCAGAACAGTTGCTGTGCCAGGTTGTTATGCACCTGGACAGTATGCTTTCAATGGTGCATCTATAAAAGCTGATGAGGGTCCTTATAGACATGCCAAATTTCCTGAGACGTCCGAGGAAGAAGAGGCATTGTTGGACTGTAATCCTTAGTATTGCTTGCACCATGTCCACTCAATAGCTCTCGCCCACCTCGTCCTGCCAATCTACTAATCCTTTCTGCCCTCCACACACTCTCTCACTTATGGAGAACTTGTCACCATTTCTTCTGCCCCCTGTAACACCATTAATGCCTCTCCCATCCACCTCCAAAATAATCAAACCATCCCTTTGCATCATGACAGGAACAAAGTCTCTCACAGCCAGGCGATAGGGCCAAGACTGGTACCCTCACTTAAGTCAATGATGGCAGCATCAAAGGCGAGGTTGGGAGTGGGTGGGGAATGCACTGTAGTTGTCTCTTCCTCTCCAGTAGACGGGTTGGGGCCAATAGGCACTCAGACAGAGCTACATATAGGCCTGCCAGAGGCTTCCTCATGGAACATTCCAGAGCTTCTCCACCATCTCATTGCCTGTGAGGCTGAAATCTGCTGAAACTCAAGATGAGGACCATGAGCATGTATCTAGGCTGGGCCCTCTAGACTCAAATGACAGTGGGGACAACCAACCCAGGCCAGGGATGCCAACTTAAGAGAATGCTCCCTCCACCTTATTTGCAAGTGCTGGGACTGTACATAGACATTGTGGGAGGGAAATGAAGAGAAAAATACTTACTGAGGACACATAGATGGCATGGATAACACTTCATTGCAAATATTGGTGCACTTATGGAAACATATGCTCATTAATATTCTTGAAATGAGTGCTGTGGTCTCTTCGTAACTGGTGACGCTCAGCTTTTTGTCACATGAGCCTCCTCTTCAGTCACCCAAAAGCATGGAAGAAATTGTAGTGCACAAACATTGATCATCTCTCACAGGCAATGAACTCCTCGACTGAAGATAGCATCAGATGTCAGCGACCCTTGAACATGTCACATGGTTGTCTGGAGCCAAGACGCCACACTTCGATGTGGACAGGGCTGAGACTACGCGCAATGTCAGGTATGGTGGCAGAGCCTGCCCTGCATAGGTCATCCACATTTACACCCACCCTGAGAGTGAGAGGGTGGAATCAGTGCAGACTCCACTCGGCAGGAGATGTCGCATTCTACCTTACTGCTTTACAAAGGAGATCATGGCCACTCAAGGCTGGCAATGCAAAATGAGATTATCACGCCTCCACTCTCCCTCTAGGCTCAGTGACCCACTCAGAGAAGTTACATTAAGCCCGGTCTCTCTCAGCTTTATCACTGCCCTACAGGATGCTCATATATATCAGAAAAATTGCTAATGTATGTGGATTCTTTGCTCCCAACCTGCTGCCTATCATGAGAGGCTGCATTGCACAGGATTTTATAAAAATACTAAAGGATTGTGGATGTTGGACATCAGAAGCAAAAACAAAAACTTCTGGATTTTTGTAGGATTTCACATACACTGGCTGAATTCTTAAAAGCCACCTAACCTCCATGCTTTGTCATATTACTGCCCTGTTTCTCACTGTTTGCTGATGTCTCTTAAAAAGACGTAGCCATGATGTGCCGGTGTTGGACTGGGGCAGACAAAGTCAGAAGTCACACAACACCAGGTTATAGTCCAACAGGTCCATTTGAAATCACAAGCTTTTGGAGCTCCGCAATGGCTTCAACTGAAGAAGGAGCAGCGCTCCGAAAGCTTGTGACTTCAAATAAACCTGTTGGATTATAATCGTGTCGTGTGACTTCTGACATTTTTTAAAAAAGTAAGAAGCGTAGAATGTGTGTAAAATGTAGATTCTTCACAGTGGTATCAGCTGAAGACACTACACATGGAACTATGTGATGAACAAAATATTTATTCATCCAGTAGAAATATTCACGGACTGCAGAAAGAGGGAGGTCCACACATACTGACAATATCAGCAACTAGAGGTAGCACAACAAAAGGAAGTTCAAACCCAACTCATTCCAAATGGTGGAAGCAGGTTTTTGATTAGATTCCCTACAGTGTGGAAACAGGCCCTTCAGCTCAACAAGCCCACACTGACCATCTGAAGAGTAACCCACCCAGTTCCACTTCCTTCTGACTAATGCACCTAAAACTTGGGGAATTTAGCGTGGCCAATTCACCTAACCTACACATCTTTGGACTACGGGAGAAAACCCGAGCACCCGGAGGAAACCCACGCAGACACAGGGAGAATGTGCAAACTCCACACAGACAGTGGCCCAAGGCTGGAATTAACCTGGGACCCTGGTGCTGTGAGGCAGCAGTGCTAACCACTGAGCCATCGTGCCACCCATTAGAGAATCCCTACAGTATGGAAGCAAGCCATTCAGCCCATTGAGTCCACATTGACCACCTAAAGACCTTTCAACCCAGACCCTGCTCCTCGGATGCTGCCTGAACTGCTGTGCTCTTCCAGCACCACTAATCCAGAACCTGCATTTTTCATGGCTAAACCACCCAGAATGCACATCCCTGAGCACTCTGTGCAAGTTAGCATGGCTAATCTATCTAACCTGCATATCTTTGCATTGTGGGAGAAAACCCACGCAGACATGGAGAGAATGTGCAAATGCCAAACAGTTGTCTGAGGTTAGAATTGAACCCGGGTCCCTGGTACTATAAGGCAGCAGTGCGAACCACTGAGCTACCATGCCACCCCATGACAGGTCTGGTCTCTCAAGTTCAATGATGCATAGATACATCAGAGTCTCATGTATGTTCCTCCGGCTCAATGTCCCCATCCCCATCTGCAGAATATTGCTCTCGATCCATCGATTCCTCAGCAATAAAGATATCTCCCATTGTCATGCCCAGTTGTGAAGAGAACAGCATGCCATGATGATGCAGCACACACTCTCTGGGTTATATTGCAAAGTACAGCCAGAGTAGAATAGCAATCAAAACTGCATCATGACAAGGAGAGTTTACGGTGCGTCCCACTATGGTCCTGTGGAAATGTGGGCAATGGTGTATCACTGACTTGTTTTAGAGTGAAGGTTTCATAACGGTGTCATCGGCTCCGTACGGAGACTGCGGAATTCCAAGCTGTCATCCCTGTACAGCTTTGGAAGGACACAGGAACCTGCAAGGATGAGGGGACTGTAAAAGTGGGCAGAGTGGGGCTGAGGAGATGGTGAGAATAAGAGAGCATTGCTAACAGACTGTGGGAGTAACGGAGGGGGTTGCTGAAATAGAGATAGAGTTTAGGGTGCGGGCAGGTTGTATAAATAGGAAAAGGGTTTGCTATGGGAGTGGCGATGTCTGAGATGAGAGTTTGTTGAAGGAAAGGAACACTTCCACTGGCAGAGCAGGTCTTGTACATTAACTAGCTCCGGGATATATTTATCACAGGGACTGCACCTTGCCTCTGTATATAATATGTACAATGAATGAAATAACATATTCCTGGAGAATGGGTGATTACATGCCAGTCTCCAAATGAAATAAAGGTACTAGTCACAGAGACATTACTACCTCCCTCCCTTCTCTAACTCTTGATCATTGACATATTCTTCTGTTTGTTCCAATGCTATACGCATATAACCATCCAGATAAGCCAAAACGCCTTGTTAACCCATGCCCACATTCTGTTTGACCACCACTGATCTCCCTGTGATCAGTTTTAGAAAGTCGCTGGGCATTTGCTTTCACATCCTTGTTTGCTATCCTTCATCCTGTTCACTCAGTGCTCAATTCGTACACTCCATTCACCAATCTGCCCCCGTTCGTCACCTCTCTCCATCACTGGTCAAGCTTCAGACAATCTCGTAATAACCAGCCAGCATCACACTGAGAAGTCACAGCTTAATCAATGTGACCCCTAAGTCTCATCTCACATCCCCTCTGGGTGGTCTCCACACCATGGTCTGGCATCCTTCTGAAACCTCTCTCGTCTTTTAAGGCATTTCTTAAAATCCAGAGTTTTTGACAAAGTTTTTTGCCATCTATTCTGATGACTTCTTGCTGTGATTTGTGTCAATTTTGATGACAATCCAGCAAAAGGCCTTGGGATCTGCTATTAAGTGAAAGGCATTAAATAATTGTTTGTTATTAGTGCTCAAGTTTCAGCCCAAAGTCCATTTTAGATCAGCCTCACAGCGCCAGGGACCTGGGTTCAATTCCAGCCTTGAGTGACTATCTGTGTGGAGTTTGCACAATCTCCCCAAGTCTACCTGGGTTTCCTCTGGGTGCTCTGGTTTCCGCCCACTGTCCAAAGATGTGCAGGTTGGGAGGATTGGCCTTGCTAAATTGCCCTTAGTGTTCAGGGATTTGCAGGCTGGGTGGTTTGGAAACCTCATGGGGTGGGTCTGAGTGAGATGCTCTTTAAAGGGTCAGTGAAACTTGCTGGGCTGAATGGCCTGTTTCTGGAATTCAATCCTACGTTTGATGTTAACACTTGGAAACCAAACTACAGTGTGCCCATTCCCCACTCACAGGTCCATTACCCCAAATGAGGGTAAAATTTGTCTTAAAAAACAAGATTATTGCAAAAACAAAACATTGTTGATGTTGGAAGTCTAGAAATAAAAACAGAAAATGCTGGAAACAGCAGGTTTCGCCACATCTGTAAGGGAGAGACAGAAGAGCTATAATTTCAGGTTAACCAGAACTGACAAGAATTTAACCCTGTTTCTGCACAGGTTCTGCCTGATGAGCTATTTTTCTCCATTTATCATGGATTGCTCCAACTTTATTTTTTTTCAGGTTAGGGAGCTTACTTTGAGCTCTTTCGTAGATTAGATTACTTACAGTGTGGAAACAGGCCCTTCGACCCAACAAGTCCACACCGAACCGCCACAGCGCACCCACCCAGAACCATTCCCCTACATTTACCCCTTCACCTAACACTATGGGCAATTTAGCATGGCCAATTCACCTAACCTGCACATCTTTGGACTGTGGGAGGAAACTGGAGCACCAGGAGGAAACCCACGCAAACACAGGGAGAATGTGCAAACTCCACACAGTCATTTGCCTGGGTCTCTGGCACTGTGAGGCAGCAGTGCTAATCACATGCCACCCAGTGTTTCAGGAGAAATCTAAAGGTTTTAGCCATATCATCAGCTGGAATTACCCCTTTAAAACTGAGCCCTGGTTCATTTATGTATTGCTGGTAATTTAAAACAATTCCTTCTTTAACCACTTCTCTCTAGTTTCACCATGTCTCTTAGCACTCAGCCATCTGCAAAGGTTGAGCCAAGACATTGTTGAATCAGGCTGGTCCGGGGAACGAAGGAACCTGCACCCACTTCATGGACGTGCCAGTGACAATGCTCCTGCTAATCCTGCTTTCATCTGCGTGGACCTCCAAATTATGTGTGAGAGAATGACTTCCAGAACTGGACCTCAATGTTGCAAATAGCATAGGCACACTTATCCCCAAGCATGGACCCTCGAAACGTGCAGATCACGGGAAATGTTGGCCGGTGGTCCTGGCCCGATTTTTCACTGTCCTTGGAGAATGTGATTGTCGGAGTCTGGCATACGCTAGCTGCATGTTTAATTCTATTTGACTGTTATATGTAGGTACTTGACGTAGCAGGGACATCACATGAACACAGTTAAAGAAGTGCTCACTGAAACTGGTGCAGCTGAGGTTGGAAGCATATGCACGTACTGCTTAACTCTGCAAATAAGTGCAAAATGGAATACAGATTGGCTCCAGTTTCATTGAATCTCTGAAGCAGGCCATTCAGCCCATCGAGTCCACACCAACCCTCGGAAGAACATTCCACCCGGACCCAACCCACCTATCGTATCTCTGTAACCCTGAATTTACCATGGCTAATTCATCTAGCCACATTGCACACAATTTAGCATGGCCATTCCAACTAACCTGAACATCCCTGAACACTATCGGCAATTTCCCATGGCCAATCCACCCTAACCTTTGGACTGTGGAAGGAAACCAGAGCACCCGGAGGAAACCCACGCAGACACAGAGAGAACATGCAAACTCCACACAGAGGGTGGAATCAAACCAGGATCCCTGACACTGTAAGGCAGCAGTGCTAACCACTGAGCCACCATGTCACCCTTCATCTACCTAAAAATAACACCTTCTCTTTCCTTGTTAAAAATGACTCAACACCAGGTTATAGTCGAACAGATTTAACTGGAAGCACTAGCCTTCGGAGCGCTGCTCCTTCATTGGGTGGTTGTGGAGTATAGGACACAGAATTTATAGCAAAAGTTTACAGTGTGATGTAAATGAAATTATATGTTGAAAAAGACCTGGATTGTTTGTTAAGTCTCTCATCTGTTAGAATGACCACGTTGGTTTCAGTTCTTTCATATGTAAATCATAAAACATTTTTTAAAAGTTACTTTCTCAAGTGAACTTTAACAATTGGTGTCATGTTGGCCCAGATAATGTATTGAAGGTGTGAGCTTCCCTATGTGAGACTGTCTGTGCCACAATGGTTGGACTGATTCGAATCTAAAAAAGGGATTTAGATTAGATTCCTTACAGTGTGGAAACAGGCCCTTCAGCCCAACCAACCCTCCGAAGAGTAACCCACCCAGACCCATTTCCCTATAACACTATGGGCAATTTAGCATGGCCAATTCACCTGATCTACACATCCTTGGATTGTGGGAGGAAACTGGAGCACCGAGAGGAAACCCATGCAGATATGAGGAGAATGTGCAAACTCAGACAGTAAGTCACCTGAGGCTGGAATCAAACCTAGAACCCTGGTGCTGTGAGGCAGCAGTGCTAACCACTGAGCCACAGTGCCACCCTACAAGATTTACAGAACCTTACATGGATTCATGCAGTTTTTGAGCAAAGTAAAATGTAATTCTGCACGTACAGATTCACCCCACAAACGTACATGTGTTTGTGCATGATCTTTCCATGACACACAACAAATTGAGAGATTGCACTGATCGCACATTCCAGCAACCTGGAATGCACCAGCAACATTAACGTTAGGGACAAATGAGATGCTGTAAGTACTGGAGCCCTGCTTCTTAGTCAGGCTGAGGTTTGAAAAGTGTTCGCTGTACACGCTGTGCTGGGCCCTTTGATTCTCATTCGAGTTCCTAAGCCAGGAAAGCCGAGGTTGCTGTTTAGTCATCAGAAAGTTGGCCAGTGTATGTTGTGCTGCGGAAGTGTTGATCTCTGATTGACAGAAGCAAAAATGAAAGGAAATCCTTTACACCTGCCTCACAAAGAATGTCAAACAAGGTAAACCGTGCACCAGAAACAAATAGCTAATAAAGTCCCAATATAAGATGGTACAAAATATTTCAGAACAAATGAGTCTAACATCTGAGAAAAGTAAAAGGAATCAGCCACAACAGAAGCAAGAAATTAAAGCAAATTTTAAACTTTAGTAGTCAATTGGATTATAAAAACATTAATCAGCACAAAGGAAGGAGTAACTTCAAAAGAAAGCATTTATCAAAGTGTTTTCCCAATAAAAGGTGACAGCTACAAGAAATATGAAACAGTAAAGCATTTCTATGTGATTTTAAGCCTGTTAATAACTTAACATACAGACAAAATCTTAAAGACGCCCCCCTCCTCAGTCAGGATGGACAATCAGTCTGGGTCCATTGAGTGCAGTGCAAGGAGACTTTGAGCTGGTCACTCATTTCAGTGATTCCAGAAATCAACTAATGCTGTTCATTAGCTGAGCATTTCAGCAGGGCATGAACATTGTGCATGGCTGGCACCAATGAAAGATGCCCTACAATGCTTCAAGGCAAGGTGCGTTCTAACCGAAGCAGATGTTGGCAGTTGTGCAAGGGGGTGGATCTAACGTGGGAAACATTGGAAGAAAGTACAACACATTAGAAAATAGGCTGCAAGATTCCTCTCGTGCAAAGTTGAGACTTTGACTTAGGACGTTAAAAGGAGTAAAGTTGTCCTGTATTAGGCAAGGACAGAAGGGATGCTTCTGACACATGCTGAGCAGGCAATGGGAACAGACAACCAAATCCCAAGGAGCCAAAGGTAGAGTTTAATGACTTTACATGTGAACATAATCAAAGCCAGTTAATACATCAACAAATGCCATATCCAATCAAACACACTACTAGCGACTGATACAGCTCAATCCTCCATTGTCCTTTCACTCTGCAATGAAAAGTCATTATTAATTAAGACAGCTACTAAACATAAGCAAGACAGCACAAAAAACACAAGCAGATGTGGGCCATCCAGTTCATCAAGTCTGCTCTACCATTCAATACAATCTCAGCTGATCTGATCTTGGTCATAAATCCATGTTCTTGCCTCTACAGCTCAACCCGTGGCTTCCAGTTCAAGAATCTCTGCCTGAATTTATTCAAATGCTCAATCTCCAGTGGATTTCTGTGGAACAGAGTTCTAAATAGTCACAATCCTCTAAAATGAAATTATTCCTCACCGACATATTAAATGGGAAATCCCTCATTCCAAAGATCTAGACTCCGTCAAGAATGGAAATATCCCAGAACTTTATAAGTTTCAAAAAGACCACCTCTCATTCTAAATCCCAATGACTATTGGCCCTAAGTTTGACATGCTTCACCTCATCCTCACAAACTGAGCACCACTTCCCGCCCCACCCTCACATCTTACTGCTTGGATATTGTATCAGCAATTAAATTCTGATGACCATATCACCCAAACAGACTGCATGATACTCACTAACAAAACTCCTTCTCTCCTACAGGACAATGTAGTACATGACCCTCAGCAGCAGAAGCTAAATGGAAAGGTTCATTGCAAACTTTAACTCTCACTGGGCAATCTAGCAAAGACTGAGGCTGAGGCCAGCAGCAGGGTTGATATTGGTTGAAGACTATAGTATCCTCATATCTATTCCTCATTGCCATTACTTACCTCCAGCCTCATCCCACAATCTCTTCTGATTTGCAAGCTCTAGACAATGCAAGCATGCTGTTCTACTTCCACCGTGGTCAAAATGATATGGACTATTGATCTTCGAATTGCCAGGATAATACCAGGGACTTTAATTGACTAAAATTTTTCAAACATACGACAAAAAACTGACTTGATATTGCTATACACATTACTGGACCCACCCAGATTAGTCACATTTCATGGAACCAGGAGAGAATATGTGAAGATAGCCTGAACTGAAATTACCATTTTAGCCAAAAACCAGTTATCTCCCCAGAGCAGGTGTGGTACATCCTCAACTCCAATTTGATTAATACAATATGAGAAGATTCATGTAAAGTCATACAGCACAGAAACAGACCCTTTAGCCCAACCAGTCCACGCCGAACATAATTCCAAACTAAACCAGTCCCACCTGCCTGCTCCTAGCTCATGTTGCTCAAAACCTTTCCTACTCATGTACTTATCCAAATGTCTTTTCAATGTTGTAATTGTACCCACATCCAACGCTTCCTTAGGAAGTTCATTCCACACACTAACCACCTTCAGTGTAAAAAAACTACCTCATGTCTTTTAAATCTCTCTCCTCTCGCCTTAAAAATGTTCCCCCCGCCCCCAGTCTTGAAATCCCCCATCCTAGGGAAAAGACAACTATCATTAACTCTATCTATACCCCTTATTCTTTTGCAAACTTCAAAAGGTCACCTCTCAACCTCCTATACTCCAGTGAAAGAGGTCCGAGTTTATCCAGTCATCCTTTATAACTCAAACCTTCCATGCACAGCAAAATCACGGTAAATCTCTTCTGGACCCTCTCCACTTTGATAATATCCTACCTATCACTGGGCAACACAGTATTCCAGATAGTCACAGATGTCCTGTACAACCTCAGCATGACTTCTCAACTCCTCTACTCAAAGGACTGAGCAATGAAGGCAAGAATGCTAAATGCCTTTTTAACCACCCTGTCTACCTATGAGGCAAGCTTCAAAGAGTTATGTACCACATGCTGGAGATGAAACTAATAAGCCTGAGGACAATGAGTTCAGCAGACAGAAAATATAACCAGGGTGCTATTTCAATGGTTTTGGGGCACAGAAGATGGATTACAGACTACTGAACGGAACACAGGCTGAAGAATCTCTCTCTCTCCAAGTTTCGCAAGAAGGAAAAGAATTGGTGACAATCCTGGCTGGCAAGAACCATGAAGGAACCAAGAACTTAAAAAAAAAGCTGCAATATTCACCACTGCTTAAAAGCTAACAAGTTAACTCACCAAGTGTAATCACAGGCTAAAAATATACACATCAAAGGCACCCAGAGGGGTTCTAAACAGTGCCTTATTTTAATTGTCCTTTGTACTGGATACTATTCCCTTTTAACTTTGCATGTGTTGGCAAATGTTTGTGCCCAAGTGACTACAGTTAAGCCTCACAGCACCAGGAACCTGGGTTCGATTCCAGCCTTGGTGTCTGTGTGCAGTTTGCACATTCTCCCCGTGTCTGCGTGGGTTTCCTCCAGGTGCTCCGGTTTCCTCCCACAGTCCAAAGATGTGCAGGCTCGGTGAATTGGCCATGCTAAATTGCCCTGTGATGTCCAGGGATGTGCAGGCTAGGTGGATTATCCATGGGATATGCAGGGTTACGGCAAGAGGTGGGATACTGTTTAGAAGGTCAGTGAAGCCTTAACAGGCTGGATTTCCTCTCTCTGCACTGTAGGGATTCTATGATTCTAAGAAACTGTATGATTAAGGTCATATCTTCATTCTTTTTCTCAAATTAATACATTTGTTTTTTTTAACTCAAGGTAATTTTGCAATTGGTCCCCACAACTAACTACATTTTAACTGGAGAAACATATAGTGTCTTGCCAAAAAAGTAACTTAAGCCTTTGTTGTAATGAACAGACAAAGGATAAAGGAGAGGAGCCAGTACATCTCTGACCAGTACACGGTCTTACTCCAGCTGTCTTTCCCAGACCCTAACTTACCATTCTGCTTTGTCTGGCAATGGAAGACCAACAAGAAACCAGTGATGTTGAAGATCCACCATGCAACATTAATTAGCTAAGAAGGACGATGTAAAGTGGACTCGATACAAAAAAGATTGAAGAGAGGACATAAAGCAGTTTCATATATTGAATTAAGTTTACTGTCACCTGTGCTGAATGAGCACAGTGAACAGTTTATACGTCATCACTTATAGCGCCATCTCAGGTACAAAGGTACCTAGGTCTGGCTTCTTCAGTTACAAGCTGATGGAAAATTGAGAAATAACAGGTTCAGCACAGCAGAAATAAAAGTTCAGAGGATATCCTGAGAAATCCAGAAATAGATTGGAATCCGGAGAGATTTGCTGGAAATAAATTTTTTGATTTTTAATCATAACAGCTAACCATGATTGATCAGGAATATAATGCGATGCAATTTACAATCAAGCTAATAATATCTAACTAACACTAATAACACTCGCTGCAAGATGCCCTACTCTTGCAAGATTTAATCCACTGGAACAAGGCTCTTTGGCAGATTATTTAAGGTCATAGGTCAATTTTAGCCATAAGAGAGCGTGCATCTGAACCAACAGAGCAGAAAAGAAACGTCTTAATTTAAATTATGAGAGAGCTTTGGCAAGGGACAAAAAGGAAAAATAGTTGCTGCAGGGGCAGGAAGGCAGTATTTGACACTTCTTTAGTGAAGAACGAAAATTGGCTCACGATGCTTCAAAATAATCAAGACACCAGGTGCTATAGGCAAGGTTTTTACATGATGTTGCAGTATGGGCATGACTGAACTGAGATTCAGCACAGGATCTGATAGAAATGGAAGAATGAAGCATGACACCTTGCTGTAATTTTCGGATTCTATATAATTCATTCTGGATAGCAGATGAGAAGAGCATAACAGAACATTAAGCAAAATAATCTCAGTTAGACCACTGATGTACACTGAGGAGCCAGAAAAGGGGAAACTTGCAATTATGTTTTGTGAAACTGAGGTCACACTGTTCATAAGTTTTGATCCATTCATGTTAATCAGAACCTTACCCTGCCTTGTCAAACAAAACATAATCTGTTGCAGGATTTTCTACTTTTAAGTAAACATTCTCTCCACATTGATGGATTGAAGGAACTAAACAAAAGACCCTTTTAAAAAAA
Source organism: Chiloscyllium punctatum (assembly GCF_047496795.1). Lineage (NCBI taxonomy): Eukaryota > Metazoa > Chordata > Chondrichthyes > Orectolobiformes > Hemiscylliidae > Chiloscyllium > Chiloscyllium punctatum. Next base: position 104,853,848 of record NC_092749.1, on the reverse strand, counting down.
AAGCCAGTAACCAGTAAGCAGACCAAGCAATCCATTGAATTCTGAGAGTTACACAGTGTCTTCAGCCTAAGGTTCATCTATACACATTATCCATAAAGTGGAGATCGGATGGGCACTGCAATAGAATGATTGGCACCACAACCATGAACATCCATTCCCTCCATCACCGATGCTCAGTAGTGGCTGTGTGTAACATCTCCAAAATGCATTGCAGAAATTCGACAAAGTTCCTTCCACAACACCTTCTAAATCCATGACTGCTACCATCTAGAAGGACAAGGGCAGCAATACCACAGGGAGACCACTACCTGCAAGTTCCAAATTCAAGCCACTCACCATTGTGACTTGGACACACATCACTGCCTCTACAATGCCACGGAGTCAAAATCTTGGAACTTGGAGATAGTGAGGACTGCAGATGCTGAAAAGTCAGAGCCAATAAAATGTGGAGCTGGAAAAAAGCACAGCAGGTCAAGCAGCATCAGAAGAGCTGAAGAATCAGCGTTTCAAGCAGAACCCTTCATCGGGACCTGCTTTACTGGCTGCTTGGCCTGCTGTGCTTTTTCCAGTTCCGCATTTTATTGACCGCAAAGACTTTGAACTCCCTGCGTGATGGAATTGTGTGTCTCTCTACAGCAAGTGGACTGCAGCTGATCAAGAAGGCAACCCACCACCAACTCCTCAATGACAGCTACGGGGTGGGCAAAAACTGCTGGCCCAGCCAGCGATGTCCACGATTCTGGATCAGTGGTGCTGGAAGAGCACAGCAGTTCAGGCAGCATCCAAGTAGCTCGCTGTGCTCTTCCAGCACCCCTAATCCAGAATCTGGTTTCCAGCATCTGCAGTCACTGTTTTTATCACAGCGATGTCCACGAGCCCTGAGTGAATTAGATGAAAAGAAAAGGCAGGTATTACTGCAATTGTTGTTCCTATTCTTAGACCAGAGCAAGGAATTTAACTCCAGGGACGAAACCAGTAGACAGTTGGCAAACTTCCCACCCGGGAGTTGCCAAGTTCTCCATAACATTACACCAGCCAGCTGCTCAGCTGAAACGGATGGAGACAGATTACTGACCAGTTTGTGGCTTTGCAAGGATTAAGTTGTTCAAAGGCCACTGACTGGCGCTCAGGTAAGTCATTGCAGTGAGGTGGGAGGAGAAGTGGGGGAGGGTTTAGAAGAGGATTTTGCAGGAGACAAGGGGCAGGTAAAGGCTTAACCACTCTTTGCGGGGCTCAGAGAGAAATAATTTGCTATTAAGGTGCATCTTATACTTACACTGCAGGGTCTTCACTTCTACTCTGACAGACGTTTATGGTTAGAACATCCATGACAGATACTTTAATTAATAGACTATTAAGATTAGTTTGATCCTTTCTGCATGATAGGATCCCTATTTTCATCTAATTATGAGATATCTGCTGGGCAGTAGGAGTTAAGTTCCTCCCTCAGACTCTGATTTTTATCATATACATAATAATGAATTTTGATTAATTTGGTTTCCATGCTACTTCTGTCTTAAACATACTGGAGATTCTGTAGGAACATAGGAACAAGTGAAGGGCATTCAGCCCTCAAAGGTGTTCATTAAAGGCATTATGCAAATATAGATGTTATTCTTAACTGACAAGTATTAATTCTATACAATATTCTTAGAATTATTTTATCAAATTTACCTTGGTTAAAAAGTTTGAGCCTCTGCTAGCTAGAATAGTTCATTTTTGACCACCATCAACTTTCACAAATATATGAATATTATCTCTTATATTGTATATGTAATATATACATTGCTATTCCATCAAGTACATGAGATGATACTATTTAAAGTTTGGAGCTGTGCAGCTGTCTATTTTATAATCACATACAGTTTTTAGATCAGAGTGGTGCTGGAAAAGCACAGCAGGTCAGGCAGCATCCAAGGAGCAGGAAAATCGATGTTTCGGGCAAAAGCCCTTCATCAGGAAAAACATACAATCAGTTCTTTTATAACACGATGTTCGCATTCTTGTGCAACCCCGTGTTATAGAAAAATCACGCTTTAGAAACAGCATTTATAGTGTTGGTGATGAAATCACATTACAGCCAGCACACGTTTTGAAAGTTCGCACCTTAGAAATTCATCAATCACGGTACAGGGCATTCGTGTTAATGAAACGCGCGTTGTAACAGAATGACCTGTACGTAGTGCAATTGATTATGACAATCTACTATAGTTTGTCAAGACATTTGTTTTCTTGTGGGGAAGGGGAGTGAGGGTGGGAAAGACAAGTGCTGGCTTAAATCTGGATTCCTTCAGACTGTAGATGAGAACAAATAATTTGCACAACTTCCTATGTCAGCCCATGTAATCATTCATCCTATAGTACAACATAATCATTAGCACCTTTATAAGCAAAGCACACATTCAACTTTTAAGCAAAGAACATTTTTATGTTTTCCCTGATATTGAATGAATGATGTTGTGGTTCTGTTCGCCGAGCTGGGAATTTGTCTTGCAAATGTTTCGTCCCCTGTCTAGGTGACATCCTCAGTGCTTGGGAGCCTCCTGTGAAGCGCTTCTGTGCTGTTTCCTCCGGCATTTATAGTGGCCTGTCTCTGCCGCTGAGACAGGCCACTATAAATGCTGGAGGAAACAGCACAGAAGCGCTTACAGGAGGCTCCCAAGCACTGAGGATGTCACCTCGACAGGGGACAAAACGTTTGCAAGACAAATTCCCAGCTCGGTGAACAGAACCACAACAACGAGCACCCGAGCTACAAATCTTCTCCCAAACATTGAATGAATGAATCTACCAAATTTGAAAGCGACTGTCGAACTTGCTTTTTGTGCACATTCTTTGTAGTGCTCGTCCTGATCTATCACCCTACGATCTTTGTATGGTATGATCTGCTAGTACTGCACGCAAAACAAAACTTTTCACTGTACCTTGGAACATGGGACAAAAATAAATCAAATCAAGTCAAACCAAAAAAAGATTAGAGGCAATGCTCAGGGTTTCTTTTGCTAAATAGCACTGAGTGCAATTGAAAAGTGACATAAGCTTAATTAAATTTAATTGGCTGCTAATATTGAATTGAGTTTGACTAAGTAGTAATAGCAATAGGAACAGCGAACCTTGTTATTTTAGGTTGAGCCTTTTTTTTCTAAAATTGGAACTTTGCCTTTAATAGTTAGATGCCATCCATTTGGGATTATATCACTTCCCAATGTTAAAACAAAATCAGTGACACAGCCGTGTTTAAATCTCTTCAAATACTGCCTCTAGCAGTACACAGTGGAAAACAATAGAAGCAAGAACTCTGCACTTACAACAAAGGACTGAAAAATGTAAATTGTTGCGCAGGAGAGGTTCGCAGAATACTGCTTTGATTCGATTTGGTTTATTATTGTCACGTGTACCTAGGGACAGTGAAAAGTTTTATTTTGTGTGCAGTACAGGAAGATCATACCGTATAAAGGTCATAGGGTGATTGACCAGAGCGAGGAATACAAAGTTACAGGTGCAAAGAAGGTGCGCAAAAAGCAAAAGATCAACATTCGATTTGAAATTTGAGAGGTCCATTCAGCAGTCTAATAACAGCGGGGAAGAAGCTGTTCTTGAACCTGTGGGTATGCGCATTTAAGCTTTTATACCTGCTGCCTGTTGGAAGAGCTATAACTGAGGTGGGAGGGGTCGTTGATGATGCCTTTCCAAGGCAGTGAGACGTACAGATGCAGTCAATGGATGGGGGGGGGGGTTGGCTTGCACGAGGGATTGAGTTGTGTTCACAACTTTCTGTAGTTTCTTATGGTCCTGGGGAGAACATTTGCCATGCCAGGCTGTGATGCACCCAGATAGATGCACCTATGGTGCATCTGTAAAAGTTGGTGAAGGACTGCACTTCCAGTGATGGCATTCATTCTGCCCAACCCCACTTTTCTCTCACAAAAATGTATCTCCTCTGAAAACCGGTGCTAGGAAATCCCAGTTCCACAGTCTTGGCACACTCTCAGCATTATCTGTGCCTGAGTGCCGTTGAAGTGTGTAGATGATTTGCCTATGTGTTATTGTGCTGAGTCAGCCAATGTGGCAGGGTGTATGGTGACCTAAGATAAAATCGAATTTTGTGACGAGGCTACCAAATTCTAATGGACTTTTGCCAGGGCCGTGTAATGCAACTGCAGTCGGGATCTGTGAAAACTGCAGTGTCTCTCCATTCAGGAGCTTTACAATTTAATGAGATAACTCTTGGGAACTAAGCCCAGTCCTTGGTTAAATGTTTAACATTTCAGACAGACAGCTGGCCACGCTCCACCCCTGCACGCAGCTGAGACCTGCACCTTGTCAAACTACTGTGTTGACTGAATCTCTATGGAGGCAACACCGTTAACCTGGATTTGATTTAACAGCTGTACATGGGGAGTTCTGGGAAATGGTCGTGCCACTATAATTATAAACATTATAATTAGTGTGACCACAAACTTTTCATGCAACAGTTTTCTCCTAATGTTTCAATCCCCCAAGTTTACCCCCAACCCCCAAAAGACATTGATTCCCATGGGATTTTATGCCTTTCCCATCCAGTTGTAAGCCCTGACAGTGAGTGGCCATGGACTACTAAGCCACATTGAGGCATTATGGCTGAGCCTGATCCCACCCTCAATCCCTGCCTCTGCAAAAGCAATCAAAAGCAGGAATCTGCATTGATTTTTTTTTCTCTATCTAACATGGGAGTTCAGAGAGCAAACTGCTACTCTGACTGAGATCAGATAATTCAGCAAAGGCCAGGCATTCAAATGTGGGACAATCCTGGTAAACTATCCTTAAAAATCCTAGGAAACTCAGGAAATACCATGAAATTTCACCATTTTAAGGTACTTGAGAAATTGGTTAGACTGAAGACTATGTAATGAGTCCTGCTTTTTGAGTGTGTGCAACTCACATTTTCCTATTGGGTACCAAAGGGATATGTAGGTTTGAGACATTTCTATCCAACTGCGCTTTACACTGTCAAATGGCCTCCAGTAACCAGCATCTGCACTTTAACTTAACATTCAAGGATTAGTTGCTCACTGCTTTTAATAAATCACCTAGAGCTCAAGGTTAAGGAAGCAACCTAATGAAACTTTGCTGATAATACAAAAGTTGGCAAAGTAATGGATCATGACGTAGACAGATGTGGAACTGGCAGAAAAATGCCAGATGGGATTCCACCTGGAGAAGCATGAAGTGATTCATTTTGCAAAAAGTAACATGGAACAATAGGAGGTGATAAATGACACAGTTTTGAAAACTTTCAATGAGCAGTTAGAACTTGGTGTCTGTATGTGCAAATCCTTAAAGATGACATTGTAGGTTTGTGGCTGTATTTGCAAATTCTTATTGTTAACAGTGTAAGTTTGTGCCTTATAAAGACAGTAAGCTTTAGTATATTATTTTACTTTTGGTTATGAACTCAAATGGGAAAAGGATTGTTTAAATACAATGACTGTGGAAGAAATTGCTATACTTTTTAAGAGCAAGTTACTGTCGCACTTTAATAAGTCATGTTTACATTGTTACTTTGTTCATGCAGAGGGGAAGGCTGTTTGTAAATGGGCCGGCAGTAGGGTGGAAGTGAGTGAGGGGTGTAGGTGTACAAAGGGTGATTTGGCTTACAACAGGTTGATGACTGGTTTGTGCAGTTGTGACCAGTTGTGGCTGACAAAGGCTATTGGCCTGACAATAACTACCTGACTGGTCCTTGGGTTGATTGAACAGCTTGTGGGTGTGAAAGATATTGGCAGAAGCATTTGGACTGCTGCAAGGGCACATAATGTGTCTTTCTCTCCAGTAAAATATCTGAAAATCCAAAGAAAGCCAGTTTCTGTTCTCTCACCAGCTGCTGTAAGCTATGGACTTCAACTAATAAAAAGAAACTTTGCTGTTAGTATAATAATCACCTGTGCCTTCTATGAGGAAGTGAAAGGAATCTGTAGAAAAGAGATTGAAGAATATCTCAGCAAAAGGACCATGTCAGTGACCACTTTCCATTGAGGTCATTCAATTCTTTCCCCACTTAGTTTTTCCCTACACCCATATCGCTGATGTTTTTGCATGTCTGTGTGCATGGATGTGTTTGTATGTGTGTGTGAGAGAGAGAGAATGTGTGTGTGTGTATGTAGGGAGTTTTAGAAGGGGTTAGTGTTTTAACTGGTGGAGTTATATGCTGACACTTCATAATTGTTCACCTGGGATTAAAATTTAATGACCTGTAATAAATAGTAGTTCTTGTTTAAATACAGAAAGTTGGTCCATCTTTTCTGTTAGGGTGTGGCTTGATTTCCAGCATGTCATCACACCTTGAGGTGAAACATGAAAACCCTTACAAGGTGACAGATGAATGGTTTCAAATAGCATTTGGGTTCCTTGTGTTTATAAACATTTTCATAAACTAAATAAGCAAAGTGATCGTATTGGCACTTTATAAGTCACTGCCTAGCTCTCAACTGAAGGATTGTGGATAGTTTCAGGCAGGGAACCGAGGGAAAGCACTGGCCTACTGGTATTATTGCTGGACTATTAATCCAGAGACCCAGAAATATTCTGAGGACCCAGGTTGGAATCTCACCATGGCAGATGGTGGAATTTGAACATAGTTATTATCTGGAATTAAAAGTCTAATGATGACCATGAATCCATTGTTGACTGTCGGAAAAATCTGGTTCACTGTCATTGAGGGAAGGAAACTGCCATCCTTACCTGGTCTGGCCTACATGTGACTCCAGACCCACAGCAATGTGGTTCACTCTTAACTGCCCCCTGGGCAATAATTGCTGGCCTAGCCAGTGATGCCCAGATCTTGTGAATTAATGAATAATAAAAAAAAGCACACTTTAGGAACATTGGAAAGGGTAATGCATTAGAAAGTCTTCTTTTCCCCAAGTACAACAGATATTTTTGAAGGATAATTATTTTAACCAGAAAACAATAAAAGAAATGTCACTTCAACTTTGGCATAAAGTAGAATAACATGATTTTGAAAGAAGAAATATTAAGAAAAGTATAATGGATGAATCAAAGTGTTTGCCAAGAATGTTTCAAACAGAAGACGACAGCTTTAGAGAACAGCATCAGACAATTCCTATCATTTCATCTTTCCTTCACTTCTTTCGATTTATAAAGTGGTAACCAGCCAACTGAAGAAAGGATATGTAGCTAAGTATTGAAAAGTCCGGTGGAACAGAATGAACCAGCTAATTGTTGACCTTCTCCCATGTGTCACACAACTAGTAGATAGGACTCATCAGATAAAAAGTTGATTAAGGTTACAAAACCCATCAGTTGGCACATGGCATTTTGTTACTATGACTATAGTAGGTGAAAGATGAGACACTCAAGCAGTTGACAGATAGATGTGTAACTGCCAGGTCTCAACAATCTATCTGTCAAGTTTTAGGGTTGGAAAGGCAAAGGTGCACAGTAAGTGTCAGTTCATATATCAACTGATGCCTCGGGTTTTCATCGCATTTATCTTGGTTCACAAATGTGTGCATTTCATTTCCCACTTCTCTAGAGGAGTAAAATATGAACTGCTTGTTCCATGCCTCATCTGATGCACAGTAACAGCAATGCATGACAACGTTGACACGTTTATGTAATGACACAAACATTTCCAGTGTGCAAATTTTTCTATTTTGTTGTTTGATCAGCTCCAGTTCAAGCAATACAGCAAAAAGCAAAGGTCAGCAGAGAAGTAGCTATTAACATTTGCTAGGGTAATCCTTCATTTTCTTTTCTCTAAATTACTTTTCTCTTCCTGGCTGAGTGAGGGTTAATCCAGCAATCCTTCACTTAGATGGAACACAAGCAATTAAAATAAGCAATAGCCTTTATTTCCAAATTGCACTTCATTTGAGTGCAGCTCTACTAGGTATAGGGGAATATGTGGATTTACTACATTGTTCCAAGAATGCTACCCAGTGTAACAGAGGGTATCATGTTTTATAAATTCATTCATGGGATGTGAGCAACACTAGCCAAGCCAGGCCTGCACTTATTACCCCTCCCTAATTGCCCAGAGAATAAGTTAAGAGCAAGCCACATTGCTGTAGGCCTGGATTCACATGTCGGCCAGACTAGGTAAAGACAGCTGTTATCTTCCCTACATGACATTAGTAAACATATGAGTCTTTGCCCCACAATTGTGTTATGGTCATCATTAGACTCTTAATTGTTTTATTGAATTCAAACTCCACTGTTTGTCATGGTGGGGATTTAAACCCACCTTTGAACGCCAGAACATTATCTGGGTCTCTGGATTAATAATCTAATAATAGGGATTGTGGTTTTACCTCTCATCTGAAAGATGGCATCACTGAGAGTTCGATGCTCCCTCAATAGAGTACTGGAGAGCCATCCTTGAGTTTTCATCCTCGCAGTCTGAGGTAGGATTTGAACCCACAACTCCTGTGATGCCACTGAGCCACAGCTTACCTTCCTTAAGGAGTCCAATCTTCATTTACAATTTGCCCTATGGGTAGCATCAAAATCACTGAGCCCCAGTTGCTACCTTCTTGTTGCAATTCAAATGCGATGCAGCTCATCCTCTGGCACTTTTCTGCCCCCAATCATCTAACAGAGAGTCTGGGCTTTGTTGTGTTTTGACACTCACCGCCAGATAGCCATTGCTACCTCCGAATCTTTTCTGCCGCATACCTATTTCATCACCCCATCGGCAGCAAGAAATGTTAAGAGATCATTTGCTGGAAAGGTTGGAAAGGAATTTGTTCCCACATGCAGCTGCTTACGTTTAACTTACCACATCCCTTTAATTTTCACACAACCTTTGAAGGCTAATGATATGCCAGATCTGTCAATCCACTCCCTTGTTCTGAGCTCTCAACACCGAGTGCAGTTGAGACTGGCAGTTCACCCTCTGGACTCCTTTGCAAATTCTTTTCTGCCTGAGACTTGCCCTTTAGTGCAGAGCATGAGGTGCATCATCTTCAATCACCTTTGTCCATCAGCTTCATGTTCTTGAGGAAATGAATAGCTTATGTGCAAGTGCGATTAACACAAACTCTTCAACTCAGTAGATGTTCTAGATACAATAGCACAAGCCATGCACCTGAATCTATGCCTGCATACATGAAAGAAAAAAAACGTCAACCATTATGTTTTATGATCCAAATATCTTAAGAAGTCAGAGAGACTGTTAAAAGTTTTGCATTCTTTTGTCTTGCTCTTTCAATAACACAACAGATAATGATATCTTATTTCAGAAACCTCACAGTGTTTTCAATTCAAAGGCAGGAAGTACAACAGCATAGCTGAAACACTATAATTACTGAGCATGAGATATGAACTACTGGGTTTGAAAATAAATTAGATAGATGAATTATCAGAGGAAGAGGTGGACTGATAATCCACATTTATTACACTGATCCTGCGTGTTTATTTTACATCTTCTAAGCCTTTTTAAGATGATAACTTATGATGAATTGCTTCCTTTTTTCAGATGATAGTTTTTCTCCATCAATTTCAATTGCTGTTTGATGCTCAATGCTTTGTATTAATGCATACTCAACTGTACAGACACATAATAGTCACAAAGTAAATAATTAAATACTGCGCAATTCATAATGACATTTTTATAGGAGGTTTGTTGACATATTTACCATCAAGTTCACATTGCTTGAGTATTAATTTACAGCTGCCTTTTATTCTTTCTGAACTGCAAGAAGAATTCAAGCTTGTTTGCCAAACAGTGACTAAACCTAAATTCAAAGCAGTTCACCTGAGAACTCAAATGAGTTCAAATGCTAACATAGCTTTCCCTTACAAATGGACACTGTTGCATGTGATTCTGTCTAATTTGTATCTGGAATTTAAGTGGTTTAAGTACATCCTTTGTATATGTTATTTATCTTTCGCCTCCTTGTATATGACTGTAGATTGAATTTAAGTATTACAAAGTGTCTCGTCACACACTATCATATCTCAAATTCAGAAATTATCAATAGCGAGGTGAGGTGATTAAGTTATTTAAAGGCAGTGTATTCCTTTGGTCTGTGTGCTAAATCATGCAATTGCATTTATAGGGGTTCTCAATTTAGAAACGTCTGACTTACGAATGCTGATACTTAAGAAAGCTATCGCATACTGGGGTATAATTTAGACACCCAACATGTGAACATTTCCTACACTTACAAATGACTCCTTTATGTTGTCCCGCATCATGTTTCAACTTGTGTACAAATTGACTTGGGAACATATTCTAGAAAGGAGAAAGTGAGGACGACAGGTGCTGGAGATCAGAGTCGAAGAGTGCGTGTTGGAAAAGCACAGCAGGTCAGGCAGCAGAAGCATTGACGTTTCAGGCATAAGCCCTTCATCAGGAATTCCCGATGAAGGGCTTATGCCCGAAACAAGGATTCTCCTGCTCCTCGGATGCTGTCTGACCGGCTGTGCTTTTTCAGCACGCACTCTTAGACTCTGATATTCCAGAACAGAACCCATTTACAACTTGGGGACTGCCTGAATCTTGAAATGGGCTACCATACACAAGTGCTGAATAACAGTCACTGGAACTGAAACCTTAACTCTGCGTTCTCTCCACAGATGCTGCCTGACCTGCTCAGTTTCCAGCAATTTCTGTTTTTGTTTGCTGCAATACATTTGTTTGAATACATTGCAGAATATAGTGACATTTAATAAATATTACATACAAACAAACACAATCCACTTCCATAGCTTGAAGGTTTAGACAGGAACGAGACGATATGAATACTAGACAGGAAGCAAAAATGCACAGTGGCTTTACTAAGCTTGATTTGGTTAAAACATTCTCTTAAAATAGGTGCTATGGAACTTATTGCCTATGGAACTTGTTCATAGTAGATGCATTGCATCAAACACTACATAATGATCAATGATGCTGTGCCATATTGGTTCTGTTATTATTTTTGGTAACAGTAATGGCTTGAAATTGAATAAGAATACATGTGGTCAGTTATCAAGATGCTGCTAATTTAGTACTACTGTTAAACTAGAATATATGCTTGCAGTTGTGCTTGTGATTCTGCATAAATAATCCATGGTGTATTGAGTTATGATCCCAGCTGATGGTATACTGGACAAATCAGATCCCAGAATGAAAACTGGCTTGGTAGATATTTTTCTCATTAGTCAGTGAAACGTGTTCACACTGGTAGTGAATGTCCTTGTCTTGTGTTGGGGTAAAATTCATGCGCCTTCATTGTCTCTACAACCTTAAATTGCCACTTTTCCGCAAATCCACCGGTACACGAAACACCTGCAAGCAACTTCATAGAAAGCTTTTCAGCCAAGTCAGACTCTTATCTTCACACAAGCACTTCTGTGCAAGATTATTGGATAGTTATCTGTAGCTCTCACCGATTACCCTACTGTAGTCTCTGTGACTGGAAGCCACAGCACAGCTGAAAACCTGACAAGCCTAAATTTCACCATAATGAGAGTCAAAAATGGAAATGGAATCATCCGATTTTACTTGGACCAATTTGCATCAAGGAGTAAGGCTTTTAATTACAGGGAATATAATGATGCACTACAGAAAGTGGCTCAGAAGGTCTAATTCCTGACTGCACCTGTTCGAGAAAAATTTTGCCGTTTCATTATTTAACTAATATGACTTGGTCTCCTGCCTGACATCTGCTACTGCACGTATGCAATTATGTTAATTTCTGAAACACTGCTAAGGCATTTTCAAATACCACAAATGCATTTAACCTAATTTTAAAAAGCCCTGATAGCAGTTGAGGCCAGCATGCTCCCTAATTTGTTTTGGTACACGCTCTGTTTATTTTGTTGTCTATTAGGTGAATAACAAAATGCTGCGTTAGAACAAATTAAAAGACTTATGTGCTGTTAACAGTGTTTAAATTCTCAGAGGCTGTGGTTTTGTGTTCCAGGTCCTTCAAATTGTCTTCCTTGTATACAGTACTCTCCTAGATAGCACACATCTCTCCAACAGATTATTACAATTCAGTCACAATAGAGAAGCTCTAGACAACAGAGAATGTCTGTCATGACTGAGCTAGACATCAAACCCGCAGTGTTGGATCTTAATAAAACCATTGTCCCACTGAATTGTCAGACTGAATTTACCTAACAGGTTCTTTAAGGTCTGATCAAACTGATTACAAGAAGGCACATGCACTTTGATATAAAGAAAATTTATTAGCTTAATGTGTATATACTGTATATATTCGAGTAAAAGTTGATCGCATGTAAAAGTTGGGGGGAGAGCATGTATTGAGTTATGATCCCAGCTGATGGTACTACTGGACAATTCAGATCCCAGAATGAAAACTAGCTTGGTAGATATTTTTCTCATTAGTCAGTGAAACATGTTCACACAGGTAGTGAGTGTCCTTTTCCAACAGAATATTCGTTTATTGCAGAGAAGAGAAAGAAAAAGCAAACCAGGCAATTATTATTTATTATGAATGGACTGATTCCATAATCTTAGCCCTCTTGTTGTGCCCCTCCCCACTTGCCCATCATTTTCTCCTCTGTCGTCATGTATTTGGGTAAAAACAAAAGCTGGAATTTTCCATATACCTGGTGTAAATAGAGTCATAGAGTCATAGAGATGTACAGGATGGAAACAGACCCTTCGGTCCAATCCGTCCATGCAGACCAGATATCCCAACCCACCCAGTCTAGTCCCACCTGCCAGCACCCGGCCCATATCCCTCCAAACCCTTCCTATTCATATACACATCCAAATGCCTCTTAAATGTTGCAATTATACCAGCCTCCACCACTTCCTCTGGCAGCTCATTCCATACACGTACCACCCTCTGCATGAAAAAGTTGCCCCTTAGGTCTCTTTTATATCTTTCCCCTCTCACCCTAAACCTACGCCCTCTAGTTCTGGACTCCCCGACCCCGGGGAAAAGACTTTGTCTATTTATGCCCCTCATAATTTTGCAAACCTCTATAAGGTCACTCCTCAGCCTCCGACGATCCAGAGAAAACAGCCCCAGCCTGTTCAGCCTCTCCCTGTAGCTCAGATCCTCCAACCTTGGCAGCATCCTTGTAAATTTTTTCTGAACCCTTTCAAGTTTCACAACATCTTTCCGATAGGAAGGAGACCAGAATTGCACACAATATTCCAACAGTGGCTTAACCAATGTCCTGTACAGCGACAACATGACCTCCCAACTCCTGTACTCAATACTCTGACCAATAAAGGAAAGCATACCAAATGCCTTCTTCACTATCCTATCTACCTGTGACTCCACTTTCAAGAAGCTATGAACCTGCACTCCAAAGTCTCTTTGTTCAGCAACACTCCCTAGGACCTTACCATTAAGTGTATAAGTCCTGCTAAGATTTGCTTTCCCAAAATGCAGCACCTCGCATTTATCTGAATTAAACTCCGTCTGCCACTTCTCAGCCCATTGGGTCATCTGGTCCAGATCCTGTTGTAATCTGAGATAACCCTCTTCGCTGTCCACTACACCTTCAATTTTGGTGTCATCTGCAAATTTACTAACTGTACCTCTTATGCTCACATCCAAATCATTTATGTAAATAACAAAAAGTAGAGGGCCCAGCACCAATCCTTGTGGCACTCCACTGGTCACAGGCCTCCAGTCTGAAAAACAACCCTCCACCACCACCCACCGTCTTCTACTTTTGAGCCATTTCTGTATCCAAATGGCTAGTTTTCCCTGTGTTCAATGAGATCTAACCTTGCTAATCAGTCTCCCATGGGGAACCTTGTCGAACGCCTTACTGAAGTCCATATAGATCACATCTACTGCTCTGCCCTCATCAATCTTCTTTGTTACTTCTTCAAAAAACTCAATCAAGTTCTTAGAGTCATAGAGTCATAGAGATGTCCAGCATGAAAACAGACCTTCGGTCCAACCCGTTCATGCCGATATAACAGATCAACATTTGTAAGTCAAGGTATTTTCCTGTACATAAACATTACAATGAGGAAATGAATGTTTTTCCATGCTAAGATGTTTTTTGACATATAATTCACAACAATGTTATGCTATGACTTTCTTAAGTTCATTATCAAACGATAATTAGTATAATTAGTCTGATACAAAGTTTATCATGCCATCATTTCCTATATAACATATGCTACTTACTTTTACTTCAGTATAATTAACATATCCCGGATCTATTACAGTTTTACTCTTGTTTCACAGCACAATAAGATTTTTATTCCTTCCTTCCTTCGTATAGGATTTGATTGGACATGCAGTGATTGGTGACACTATATGAGAGTCAAATGTCTGATATCTTTTTTATCAGGAATAAAAGATTATGATGTTACTTTCAAAAACTAAAACAACAGTAGAGGAAAGAAAATGGAGGGGAATGGAAGAATTTGGGCCGAAGGTTTAAGATACGCCCCTTTGTGTAACAGCTCGGCTAAGATCAGTTCCCCTGTAGCACTCGTACAGTTACCGTAATTCATTGTGATTTTTTTCTTTATTTGTTTGAGATCAATTGAGCTTCTGCTAATGATATGGTATTTTGGACTGTAGCATTAACTTCAGTCCCTCAAAAGAGGTATCCATGTAATAGTTGACCCCATAAATTTAACCTTAAAAAATATTCTAACAAATTTATCATTTATTGTTGAAAAATGTGGTGCTGGAGAAACACAGCAGGCCAGGCAGCATCCGAGGAGCAGGAGAATTGACGTTTCAGGTATAAGCCCTTCCTCGGATGCTGCCTGGCCTGCTGTGTTTTTCCAGTACCACATTTTTCAACTCTGGTCTCCAGCATCTGCAGTCCTCACTTTCTCCAACATCATCATTTACACAAGTAGATAGGCTAAGTGACTTTTTTTGTCCTTTCACAGGATGTAGGCATCACTGCCTATCCCTAATTGCCCAAAGGGAAGTTAAGAGCCATCCACATTGCTATGAGTCTGGAGTCACATGTAGGCCAGACCAAGTAAGGATGGTAGTTTCCTTCCCTAAAGAGCATTAATGAGCCAGATGGGTTTTTCCAGCAATTGGCAGTGGATTGATGGTTATTATTAGATTACTTACAGTGTGGAAACAGGCCCTTCGGCCCAACAGGTCCACACCGCCCCGCCGAAGCGTAACCCACCCATACCCCTACATCTACATTTACCCCTTACCTAACACTATGGGCAATTTAGCATGGCCAATTCACCTGGCCTGCACATCTTTGGACTGTGGGAGGAAACCGGAGCACCCGGAGGAAACCCACGCAGACACGGGGAGAACGTGCAAACTCCACACAGTCAGTCGCCTGAGGCGGGAACTGAACCCGGGTCTCAGGCGCTGTGAGGCAGCAGTGCTAACCACTGTGCCACCGTGCCGCCCACTAATTAGACTCTCAATTCCAGATGTTTTAATTGAATTGTAATTGCACCATGTGCCATTGCAGGATTCAAATGCAGGTCATCAAAACATTACCTCGGTCTCTGGATTAACAATTCAGTGATATTACCAGTAAGCCATCACCTCCCCTGATTTACAAACGAGTGAGTGGGCCCATTAGTTTAAACTACATAATGCACATGTATATCGGCTCCAGAAATTAGGTAGTCTCGGTTAACATATTCAATAAAAACAAATGTGTAATAACAACAAGTCTCATGCCTTCTGCCCATTGGAGACCCCG
Organism: Chiloscyllium punctatum; assembly: GCF_047496795.1. Taxonomy (NCBI): domain Eukaryota; kingdom Metazoa; phylum Chordata; class Chondrichthyes; order Orectolobiformes; family Hemiscylliidae; genus Chiloscyllium; species Chiloscyllium punctatum. Next base: position 104,838,218 of record NC_092749.1, on the reverse strand, counting down.
TCTGATTGCTGGTCTGGAGAACTCAGGGGGTCCCAGCATCGACTACAATCTCAGTCTGAGGTGAAGCCCAATAAGTGAGACAGAGTCCCTGAAAACAGGTTACAACGTGTACCATCATTTTGTAGGACTTTCAGTACTTTTCTAGATATTCCTTTGTGCTGACAATAAACTGAAAATATCATCCAGGTGCCCCTGTCAACTATGTCAAAAAACAGTTCCCACAGACAATCCAGGTTATACAGTTAGCCAACATAAGCCAAATTAAACTGTTTTTGCACTGGGCCAGTCATCTTTCATTCGTCTCCAATTGCTAATTGTCATGTCCAATTAACCCTTCATGATTAATCCTTAATCCACTGGTTTGAAGACTTATTTTTGAGCTAACACTACACTCACTCACTGTGGGCTTGGCAACTGCGATAATGTTGATACACCCATCATGCACTGGGATAGACAACAGTCAACACAGCCCTCTTTGACCCTGCAATGCCATCCTTACTAACATTTGGGGAGGGGGCAGGGCCAACATTGGGAGAGCTGTTTCACAGACTAGTCAATGAACAGCCTGATACAGTCATATTCCTTGTAAAGTATCTTACAGATCATGTCCCAGACACCACCATCACCATCCCTGGGTATGTCTGTCCCAGTGGCAGAACAGACCCAACAGAGGTGGCGGCACAATTGGGGATGATACTGGCCTACAAGTCCACAACATTGGTACCGGATCTCATGAAGTTTCATGGCATCAAGATCGGATGCAGGCAAGGGAATGGCCTGCTGATTATCATGTCACATTCGTCACCCGCTGGCTGAGGGATCAGTGCTCTTCCTTGTTGAAAAACACTCGGAGGAAGTACCGAGGGTGGCAAGGATGCAGAATATACTCTGAGTGGGGGACTTCAAGGTCCATTACCAAGAGTAGCTCAGCAACGCCACGACTGACCCAGCCTGTCGAATCCCATCAGATATGCTTGCGAGACTGAACCTGCAGCTGCAGGAGGGAAGAATGAATCAACAAGAGGGGAAAAATGATCTCACCATTACCATGTGCCTGCTGCAGATGCATCCTTCCATGATGGTTTCAGTAAGAGTAACCACCACCCAGTCCTTATGGAGACAAATTCCTGTCTTTATATTTTTATGTTGCACTATTACCATGCCAAATGGTATGGATTTCGAATAGAATTCAAGGCTGGGCATCCATATGTGCCATCAGCAGCAGCAGAATTATACTCCAACATTGCCTACAACCCCAAGGACTGGCATATTACCCTGCTCTTCCATTAACATCAAGCCATGGGATTGACACTGATACCAACGGAAAGTGGAGAAGGGCAAGCCAAGAACAGTACCAGGCACACTTGAAAACTAGGTCTTGACCAAGTGAAGATACAATACAGAAATTCTTACAGAAATAGTGTAAGCAGCAAATAAGAGAGCTAAACAACCAATATATCAAATCTAAACTCTACAGTTCTGCTGTGTTTAGTTGCGAACGGTGATGGATAGCTAGTCAACTCACTGGAGGAGAAGGCCTGACAAACTCCCCCTATCCTCAATGACTGGGATACCCAGCACATCAGTTGAAATGATAAGGCTGAAGCATTCGAAACAGTCTTCAGCCAGAAGTGCCAAGTGAATGATCCATCTCAGCCTCCTTCAGAGGTCCCAAGCATGACAAATGCCAACCTTCAGGCAATTTGATTAACTCCACAAGATATCAAGAAATGGTTGAAGGCATGGGATAGTCCAAATCCTGACTATACTCCAACAATCGCACTGAAAACATTGTGTTTCATAGCCTGCTGTACACCTAGCCAAGCTGTTCTAGTACAGCTACAACTCACAATGTAGAAAATTGCCCAGATATGTCAGGCACATGATAAGCAGCACAAATCCACCTGGCTAATTACTGCTTCAAAACAATCATCAGTAAATTGATGGGAAAGAGGTTTTTAACAGATGTGGAGAGATTGTTTGTCCATGTGGGATATCTCAGATCAGAGGGCAAAAATTCAGAGTAAGGGGTCACCCATTTAAGACTGAGATGAGGTTGAATTTCTTGACCACAAAGGGCTGTAGAGCTTGGATCATTAAATATATTAAATGGTGGGACAGAGAGATTTCTAGACAATAAGGGAATCAAGGGTTGCAGAGAAAAAGCAGAGAAGTTGAGTTGTGAGTCATCCACTATCTCATTGAATGGGCCAAATGGCCTTACCTCTGCTTTTATGTGTATGACCTAGATGCAGAAATAGAACTGTTTAATGTGCTGGAGGAAACTGCATCTCCAGTGGGCAGTCAATGTAATCTTCTCTTTCCCTGACACCTATGAATGACCAACACTGGAACGCACCGAGATCCTCAGTTGCACCAAGTAGAGTTACTTCCTGGCACTGACATCTTCTCTCTGCTGTTGTCATTGGCAGTGCCTACTTTCATATCAGGACTGACAGAAGGTTGCCCACTTTTGCTCACCTGAAATCAAAGACAAAGGTGCAGCAAGTCTTTTTCAGAGAGTTACCTATAAAGATGTGCTTCACTAGCCTTTCATACCCAGGAACATCTTCAGCAGCGAACAGACACTCCCATGCCTGTAAAGATTTTGGTTTGTTCGTCAGGATCAGGTAGACAAATCCTGGATGTTACGACACTGCCATCTACCAACAGGAACAATGTGATGCTGCACATTATCGACAAATTCACATAGACAGACTCTACAATCACCCATAAATCCATCACCTGACACACAAATAAACTCATGCTTTGCAAAAACTATTGCTGTTACTGCCAAGCTGAATAAAGACAGTATGGAACAGCAACTGACAGAGAAATGTCAATCAGTGAATCTAGGAAGTTTGTGCCCACAGTGCACTCATTTACAATAGTGAGACTTGTGCAATATCTGATACAAAGGAGAAAGGTGAACAGCTTCCACATTTGCTATCAGAGACATATTTTTGGCATCTTTTGGCAAGACAAAGTCAATAACACAGAGGTTCTGCAGCCTCTTAATTCCATCAGCTCACACTCCTTCCGAAATCAATGATGTTTGCTCTGCCTCAACCATGGTCATTAGATGATTGATGGTTTTGTACCCAATGATCCTCTACCCAGTGAATTGGCCTCTGAGTTCTGATCTCTTGAGCACCCATTTCTCCCACCTTGAAGATACCAGCAAGCAAAATGTTAGGGCATAGAACATTACAGCACAGTACAGGCCCTTCAGCCCTTGATGCTGCGCCGACCTATGATACTAATCTGAAGCCCATCTAACTTACACAATTCCATTGTCATCCATATGTTTATCCAATGACCATTGAAATGCCCTTAAAGTCGGTGAGTCTACTACTGTTGCAGGCAGGGCATCCACATCCTAACTACTCTCTGAGTAAAGATGGTGAATTAAGATGGTGAATATTGTACTAACAACTGGGGAGACAGATGTGACCTCTGGGAGCTGCCTGCTTGGAACAGGATTGGAAGATGTAAGGAGAAAGCAGAAGCTCACCTAAATGAGCAGAGTGCCCAGAGAAAACGGAGGCTAGTGAACCACGGACCATCTCAGCTTGTTGTCTTTCGCTTTAACAATTATGGCAGAAGCTGGCATACTGGAGTGGGCCCCGCCTCAGGCTACTTTAGGAGACAGTAAACATGCAATGACAGAACCTTATTAGACCCCACACACTTTACAGGACACTGAGCCTTCATCTGAAGTGTCACTCAAGCTGTTGCAATCGACAGAGAAATGTGGGATTGGTTCATCCACTGTGATCTGGCATTGTCCCGTATCTGAGTAATCATCGGAAAATGTCAAAAAATACATTTTTTTCATGGCCTCCTACTGTGCATTTTTAAATATGAGAGAGGGTTGCTAACTTTTTTTAATGGAAAAGAAACAAGCAACAGTTTGTTGCAATGAACGGAGAAGTTGGTGGTCTGTTTTAATGAACTCTGTAATCTGCCTTTCCCTGATGTCCCTGAGCAACCATTGGGAGGTTTTACTTTTTGCTCCACGGTCACCAACTAGCGAGGACTGCTGACTTACATGTTGCAACCAAAAAGAAACATCACATAACAAACATCTTTCTGACTTCATTTGAAGTGACAAGTTGGTGAAATATTGTGTGTGATCATAATATGACTATGCTTTAAAAGGAACTTCTGATGTGGAGAAACAGCAGCTCAGCTATTCCACAGAATTATTTTAAACTCCTGGGTACCCCATTAATCACTAGGAACGATTATAGCTTCACACCTGGACAACCCTTGAACTGACTGAACAATATTTCCAATATTTTTAATCCCAAAAAGATCGCTGCAGAAATATATTGCAATTATTGTAAATGATTGCATTAGATTTGCAATTTTACGATTGAAATCATTGTGACAACTGATGTAAAGTTTTCTGCTTACAGTATCAACTTACTCGTGGTGGTAATATTGATCACAGGCTGGAAGTTTTGTGGTCGCTGGCGAATATTAGTCACCGACGAATCATAACTCATATGTTTCCATGAAACAAACTAACAGTGAGCACCCTTCACCCTTTTGAAAGAAAGTTAGAAACATTATGAAAAAATGCAGTATCTGTTTTTTCCATTGCCTGTCATTGTTAATTTATTTTTCAGATGTATTTTACATTTTGAGCATTAATGATTTTGTCAAGAATCCTCATTGGTAGAGTTTATTGATCTTGACAGGAATTGGAAACTGAGTTAATATATGATACTGAAGTGATATGCAAGTTGGGTCAATAGTTGAACAGAATAATGGCAAATATATATATTATATTGTTCATAAACTTCTCTCGGCAATATACTCGGTGATGATATCACTTATTTGCATACATTTTCTATCCGTCACAATCTTGGCATCACAAGATAGCCTTGAAATGTCATTGCATAGCAAATTTCTGATTCATGTTATTAATAGATTCAAATCGGCCAACCTCAGATCAAATTTTCTTCACCTGACCGGTTCATTCAGTTCTTGTTCCAGAGGTTTAGAGGGGACGCTGTGCTCCTATGCAATGTGATCCCATTTTAATGGCCCATCCCCTGTGTTACTCTGAGGTGAGGTTAACTCCTGAGGAGTTGGGCAAGGGAACACTGTTGATGTCCTGAGGCAAAGGTGATAAGGTGGTGCTTTAGCCCCTGTGTGGGCACGGAGTGGGTGGGGGCTCAAAATATTTGTTTTGTTAAGCCAAGTCCAACATTGAGGAAGATAAATATCTCAAAATGCCTCATTGCTGTTAGCATTCAGTCTGAACTCCATGACAGCTATCGCTACCTCCAACCTACGACCCCAAAATCTCATTTCATGATCCCACCTACATCCAGATATAGCCATTATTTTTGCACCATTCCTTTTAATGTTTGCTCCTTCCAATTTTGCAAATTACTTTCAGTGATATTTTCTGTCAGCGTTATCTTTTTCCAAGCTCGTGCCCAGTGAGTCTCACTAGACGTCTTGAATTTTCCAGCTAAACGTGAGGTATACATCTCTAGTATATTGCACATTGCTTAGCAACTTATCTGTATACCCTGCACTTTAAAACCATTGAGATAAAAACTGAATACATACAAGAACAATGATGGCCACAGGGATTAATTGGAGTCAATGAGAGAATTTGGTTCACAGCACTAGTTATAATTTCACCATGCTACATAACAAATTCCAATTATTAGGACAATTTTAGAAAATTGTTCTCCTAATGGGAACATTGCGTGCAAATGGATTTAAAAAGTCATGGGCACAATCGCCATAATTTCACTTTCATTAAAATGAATCATAGAGAGCTTGACAGGAATTTTCCAGGAGCTGTTCTTGGTGGGTGAGGTTCAATGTTGTGAGTATGGATTCATAAATCATCACTCTGGCATCAGGGCTAAGGAACAAAGAACATTATTAATCTGCAGAAACTCAACATGAATTCTTTTGAGAACCTTCAGAATTCCCTGCATGATAGAACAGAAAGCGTAAGGCAAAGTTCTCTCTGCGAGCATGCCAAAGTGTTTTGACAAACCACACAGTTCCGTGGAGTGACTGGCATCCACTTTGGAAACCCCAAGGGTTACAGGCCCCAAATGCTGATACCATTCTGCTCAACAATCTGATGACTGTTGGAATATTGCCTGCAGTTCTGGTCTCCTTCCTAATGGAAAGATGTTGTGAAACTTGAAAGGGTTCAGAAAAGATTTACAAGGATGTTGCCAGGGTTGGAGGATTTGAGCTTTAGGGAGAGGCTGAAGAGGCTGGGGCTGTTTTCCCTGGAGTGTCAGAGGCTGAGGTTTACAAAATTATGAGAGGCATGGATAGGATAAATAGACAATGTCTTTTCCCTGGGGTCGGGGAGTCCAGAACTAGAGGGCATAGGTTTAGGGTGAGAGGGGAAAGATATAAAAGAGACCTAAGGGGCAACTTTTTCACGCAGAGGGTGGTATGTGTATGGAATGAGCTGCCAGAGGCTGGTACAACTGCAACATTTAAGAGGCATCTGGATGGGTATATGAATAGGAAGGGTTTGGAGGGATATGGGCCGGGTGCTGGCAGGTGGGACTAGATTGGGTTGGGATATCTGGTCAGCATGGACGGGTTGGACCAAAGGGTCTGTTTCCATGCTGTACATCTCTATGACTCTATGACTACAAGTAATGCGGCTCTACAGTTGGCTTTGTAGCACCGACAGTGTGCACTGCATTAACTAAGCTCCCTTGCAAACAACTTCCAAACCAGAGACATCTTATTACCTAGAAGGGCAAGGGCAGCAAACAAGTGGGAAAACCACCAGCTGAAAGGTCCGCCCCCGAAGCCACACATCATCCTGAGAAGATAATGTATCACCATTCCTTCAGTGTTGCTGGGTCAATATTCCACAACTCTCTCCCTCACAGCACTGTGGGTGTCCCTACACCTCTAGGGACTGTCAGTGGTTCAAGAGAGCAACCCCATCACCAGTTTATTTCCAGGGCAATTGGAAAAGAGCAATAAATTAGGAGAAAGTGAGGACTGCAGATGCTGGAGATCAGAGCAGAAAAATGTGTTGCTGGAAAAGCGCAGCAGGTCAGGCAGCATCCAAGGAGCAGGAGAATCGATGTTTCGGGCATCAGCCTGAAGAAGGACTTATGGCCGAAATGTCAATTCTCCTTCTCCTTGGATGCTGCCTGACCTGCTGCGCTTTTCCAGCAACACATTTTTCAGCAAAGAGCAATAAATGCTGGCTTAGCCAGGAACACCCACATCCCACGAATGAATAATAAAAAAAACAAGAATGAGCCAGCAGCTGCAGAAAGCCAAGAATATATGAGATGGATACAGGTCTTTCCTCTCTTACAGAAGCCCATGACATTTCAAGCTGATGTCAATAATGCAACACTGGGGCTATTTCTGGCTGTCAACAGCCATCGAGCCTGCTCCTTCGAAATGTTGTAATATAGTTGACTATTTGCCGAAGAAACCAGTTTAACTGCCAAGAATGTTCTGCATTGGTTACAGTGGTAAAAGACCAAACTAATTTTTCTTCACATATGTTTCTTCTCACAGTCCAAAGATGTGCAGGTTAGGCAGATTGGTCATGCTAAATTACCCACTGTGTCAGGGATACATAGGTTAGGTGGTTTCACCACGAAACGCAGGGTTACAGGACTAGGGTGGGGGGGTGGGTCTGGGTGGCTCTTTGGAGGCTTGGTGTGGACTCAATGGGCTGAATTGCCTGCTCCATACTAGGGATTCTATGGTTCTATGATTCCATTTGCTGAAGGACCATTGGATGTATCCCAATGGCAACATGGACACCTTAGTCAATGGAGTCAACAGGTGCTGCACTCCTTGAAGCTGGGTGGAAGTACCCAACCCTCTCCTCCTATCAATTTGGAAAGCAACAAATGAGAAACTGTTGGATAAGGTGCAAGTTACCTGATAAATAAAGTCAAGGTGATCTCATTCGGTCAGTGTCAACTTTGTACACAGGCATAGCTGTCTGCCATCAGCTGGATGTTGTGTGTATATCATGTTCCAGTATACGACATAATCACATTTGTCGAAGTTGTCCTTGTCCAAATTGCACCCTTTTTTTGTTAATCATTCCACATCTGCAAAATCATCACCCCGTCAATGAATAAAAAAGTTTCAGTGGATGAAGGCATAATTGTCTAGGCCAGCATTTATTGCCTATTCCTAATTGTCCTTGAGAAGGTGGTGGTTGTGAACTGTCTTCTTGAATCACCGCAATCTGTGGGCTAGGAGGGAGTTTCAGGAATTTGACCCAGTGACATTCAAGGAGCAGCGAGATATTTCCAAGTCAGGATATTGTGTGGCTTGGAGGGAACTTGCGGGTGATGGTGGTCTGCATTATACCACTTTATTTCTGGGTGCCCACAAGTCGACATCAGCCGCCTGCCACTTCGTCCTGTTGAGGGGTTCATCTTCCTGCATTAAAACAGCGAGTGGGCATATTCATTGGAACATATATAGTCAACACCATTTGCAACGGCAGGGGTGATGTTACTGAAATACAATGATTGTGTCTGGAGCTACAGACCTAACTAATGCTGAAATAAAGAAAACAGCTAACAGAAGGATAAAAGAAATCATTAATGCACAAAGTTCAGTTACCTGAGCTAGAAACGCCCTTCAGATTGTGAGTGTCTCTAATACCTCAACACCCGTGCATGACACTCAGATAAAATCTCTAATGAAGTGTAACACAGGGAAAAGTGGTTGGAAGACACTATGCATACAGCTCAGTAATACTCTGTTCAGTTAACACCAATCATTTAAGTACATTCACGAGAAAAGGTTATCCTAAAAATAGACTTGGATGAGTATTGCATGACACAATAAGACTCTGAGAGCTTAACTCCTTGTCTCAAATTGATAGAATTGTTTGTAAAATAATAGGTGCAGGAATGCCTTATGTTCGGCAGAACTGAAGGAGAGTCATCCCAAACGTTTCTCTGTCATCTCCCATCATTACTCATTCAAAATGGGTTTGGGCTTAAAATTAGACTTGAAGTGCAGTAGGGAAACAAAGTGGAGAAGCTCGGCATTTGTGGTACTCCTGTTGATAGTTCTCCTCAGACATGTGGACCAGATTGGTCAGCCCTCAAACAGTCCTGCCATTATCCTGGGCCGCCTCAAACCTGCGGGTGAGGGGGAATTCATCCTGTCCGAACTGTCCTCCCTGATCATGGTCCACTGGAGTTCCACTCCAATTGCCCCTTACCTGTTTCCCAGGCAGCAACAGACTGCGCCCTCCATCTGCTGTTCCCTCTGCCCACATTTTGGCCTGCTGTTCATGCTGTCTGGTAAGGCTACCCCAAACCTGCCAAGGACACGCTCCCTCCCACGAAAGGACTCACAGGATAGAGACATTCCCTTTACACAGCGCTATCTCCTGTCACTGCCACCTGCTGGTGAGGACCTGGTTGACAAGCAGCATGGCAACCACGGATTCGAGACAAGGAGTTGAGCTCTCACAGTCTGCCTATGTCATGCAAGTTATGCAGACAGTGCGACTGAACTCTGACAAAGTAAAGAGTGTGGAACTTAGGGTTGAGATGTAATTTACTCTTGATTGGCTTTTGGTACCAATGCATCATGTAGTTCCAACTGTGCAAAACCAGCTGTCAAAGCTACAGAATGGAGGGATATGGGAACAGGGTGGGCACACAGGAATTGCTTATCTGGATGAGAGACACGAATGTGGACAGGTCAGACAGTGAAGTATGTGTGGGGTCAACACTGTATCAGTGTACAGCACCTTTCAGCTGACAACCGATTTCCATCTGCCATTATTCTATTCATGTCCCAGTTTTGTCCGTGCCTTTCTACAGTTCCTTAACTATTTCATCGGCATTGACAAGCTCTGCTTCCCACTTCCCCAGGTTAAAATCATGTGCGATTTCACTCATCATTGAATCTTATGATTTGTTTTTGACTCAGTTGTGTCGAGGTATTGAGATCATCAAATACTCCGTTCCTTACACAGTGCTTGCATACTGATGTGATCTTGAATTGCGTGATCGATGTCTGCCCTCACTGAAGGGAAGCTTGTGCATTATGAGAACTGATCCATTATGTCCACTGGTTATCATGGACCTTAATATTCATGTTGCCATGATCCACACTGCACTGCCTGAAAGAGCATTGGAAGTAGAATCAATAGTAGCTTTCAAAAGTGATAATTGTTTAAAAAGTGAAGGGGAACAATGCGTAGAGCTATGGAAAAGAGCAAGAGAGTCCAACAAATTGGCTACTTCTTACAGAGCTACAGGCACAGGCGTGATAGGCCAAATGGTCCCTGCTGTTCTGCACCACGCTATTATTCCATGAAGTTGTTTTGGTTTTAGATCTCTTTGTTCTTTAAAACTTGGATGTTATTGGAATCAGAGGATGGTTACTGTACAGAAGGAGGCCATTCAGCCCATCATAAACCACAAAAGTGAAAATGTGGTTTTAATCCTCTGGCTGTTGGATTGTGCTGCTCCCCCCTCTCTCACTGTTACCCGCCTAACTCATAATTCAATTTCAAGCTGTCACACTGAGCCTCCTGATCACCAGCTGTTTGTTCCTCTTTAAGTCTTTTTCATTTGCTCTCTGCAGCATTGTTGGCCTGGGATTTAACAGAAAGTGGAGATCTAGCGCAAATGACATTGGTGCAGAAATGGGACTTAGTGAGTCAAGGTGTGGACAGCATTACTTTGTACAGCTTCATTCTGTGGAATTCTGGTGTAACAACCAGCTGATCGACACATTATGCATTTTTTTAAAAACTCAATTCGCTGGTTAAGTTTTTAACAGTTCCACAAAACGTAGAGAAAAATAAATAAACTCAGATGTCATTTGGAAAACTTGCAAAAATTATTAGCCACAGGGTAGGTGCTGTCACTTCCCAAGGCAGAAGACAGTGACAGAGTTTATACAGTAACACTCACAATCAACTAAATCTATACGTTCTTAGGGATAGATTGAGTTTTACTATATTGAATCTGTTGTTGGGATGGGTACGACAGTGCAAAGACTGTATTAATTGCTCTAAGGCCACTGAAAACTCTTCACTTGGCCTGGGGCAGCAGTCACATAGGTCAGCCCCACACAGGGGCTGTTGTGGGTTTACAGCAATAGTGCAGCTCTTAATGTCATTGATGGGTGCTAGCCACAGATTCGAGGGTGTGGTGCTGGAAAAGCACAGCAGGTCAGGCAGCATCCGAGGAGCAGAGAATTGATAACTAGGAGGGGGCAATGATGGACGGGTTCGGATCCGAGTTGGAGGCTTGGGACTGGGATAATGTGGGGGAAGGGGAAATGAGGAAGCTGTTAAAATCCACATTAGCCCAGTCCCAAGCCTCCAACTCGGCACCATCCTCCTATCACCTTCTCCCTCAACTACATCCACCTATTGCTTTCCCAGCTACGTCCCCCCAACCGCACCACCCCCCCCCCCCCCCCCAATTTAACTCTCAGCCCTGACCCACAAGCCTCATTCAGGTGAAGGGCTTATGCCCAAAACATCGATTCTCCTGCTCCTCGGATGCTGCCTAACCTGCTGGGCTTTTCCAGCACCACACTCTCGACTCTGATCTCCAGCATCTGCAGCCCTCACTTCCTGCGAGCCACACATTGTCAGATTTATTAAATTCAATTTCACAACATATTATTGAGCTCACGAACTCTGGGTTGGTCAAACGGCACTGTAACCATGAAACTATTTGGCTCGTCTCACAGCCCATATCATCTTTTCTCATCTGGCTTTGAATGACTAGTTGTCAAGGCCCCATCTATTCCATTCCTCACCATCAAATGCCGCCCCTTCTACCTACCACAGGAATTTACCGTTGCTATACTAACTGCTGTGTACATACCACCACAAGCAAAAGTTGAGGAAGCTCTGGATGTGCTGTACTCCACCACCAACAGTCTGGAGATGGAACATCCCGAGGCCCTGTTTATTGTGACTGGTGACTTCAATCAATCCAATCTAAGGAAGGTGTTGCCCAAGTACCACCAGAACATTACCTGTCGCAACACGGGCCCGAACATTTTCGACTGCTGCTACACCACTGTGAAGGATGCCTACCGCTCCATTCTCCATCCTCATTTCGGGAACTCCGACCACAAAACCGTGTTTCTTCTCCCGACTTACAGGCCAAAGCTCAAGCGGGAGACCCCCTCGTGGATACAGGTGCAGTGCTGGTCGGAGGAGACAGAGGATCAACTCCAGTGCTGTCTGGAATTGGCTAATCGGGCCATGTTCAAACAGACTGCAGGTACCTTGGTCGAGTACACCACCACCGTCACAGACTTTATCAGCAAGTGTATGGAGGGCTGTATACTGAGGAATTCAATCTGGGTGTTCCCCAACAGGAAACTCTGGATGAATCAGGACATACAGAACCTGCTAAAAACCAGGTGTGAGACCCACTCAAATATAAGGAATCCAAGTATGACCTTCAAGAGCCATTAAGACAACCAAGGATCCAAACTAGAGACCCAGACAGACACCTGGTGACTATGGCAAGGACTGAATGACATCATAGATTCTAAAAAGAGACAGTGCAAGATAGCAGATGATGACACATCCCTCCCAGATCATCTCAACGCCTTCTGTGCTCACTTTGAGCAGAATGTTGGTGGAGAGGTAACACTTATTCTGACAAGTCCTGACGAACCTATCCCAATAGTCACTGCATCAGAGGTCAGATCCGTTTTCCTTCGCGTGAATCCAAGTGATGGAACCAGACGGAGTACCAGGCCGTGCACTCAGAGCACGTACAGATCAACTGGCAGAGGTCTTCTCGGACATCTCCAACCTCTCCCTGCAGCAGGCCACTGTCCCTGCCTGTTTCAAGGGGCCAACATCCTCCCTGTGCCTAAGAAGACTCATGCAGCATGTCTCAATGACTACCGCCCAGTGGCCCTAACTTCGGTAGTCACGAAGTGCTTTGAAAGGCTGGTCATGGCATTAATCAACTCCAACCTCCCCCCTACTCTTGACCCACTCCAATTTGCCTATCGGAGCAACAGATCCACATCAGATGCCATATCACTTGCCTTCACTCCTCCCTAGAACATCTTGACACCAAGAACAGCTACATAAGAATCCTACTCATTGTCTAAGTTCAGCCTTCTATACTATTATCTCCTTGAGACTGATTACTAAACTTAGTGATTTCGGACTAAGCCCCACTCTCTGCAACTGGATCCTCAGTTTCCTGACCCACAGTCCACAAACAGCGAAGATTGGGGACAATGTTATATCTTCACTAACACTCAACACCAGAGCCCCCTAGGGTTGTGTACTCAGCCCCCTACTGTACTCACTGTATACCCATGACTGCTTCGCCAAATACCAGACTAATGCCATTTACAAGTTCGCTAATGACACCACCACTATAGTCAGTCAAATCTCAGATGGTGATGAAACAGACTATAGAAGGGAGGTGGAAGATCTGGAAAAATGGTGTATTGTGAACAAACTAGCTCTCAATGCCAGCAAAACCAAGGAACTCATTATTGACGTTTGGCGGGATGTAACTCATGCCCCTCACCCCCCACCCACATATTAACATCACAGAGGTGGAACAAGTGGAGAGTGTCAAGCTCATCCACAAAAAGCTTTCTTGGACTCTTCATGTAGACAGACTGGTTACAAAGGCCCAACAATTCTCTTCGTCCTCAGACAGCTGAGGAAATATGGCATGACGGCGAATACCCTTGCCAACTTTTATAGATGTGCCATCGAGAGCATTCTGTCTGGATCTGTCACTACCTGGTATGGTAACTGTACCATTCAAGATTGGAGATGGTTACAGAGAGTGGTGAACGCAGCCCGGACAATGACAAAGACCAACTTCTCATCGACAGAATCCATCTACCAGGCCCGTTGTCAAGGAAAGGCCGCCAGCATTCTCAAAGATCCATCCCATCCTGGCAATGTTTTGCTACAACCTCTACCATCGGGGAGAAGGTACAGAAGTCTGAACACACATAGCAGCTGGTTTCGTAACAGTTTCTACCCTAGTGTTGTTAGAATACTGAATGGACTCACAAACTTTAATATTTGCCTGTATCTGTGTTTTTGGTTTTGCTGCTGTTTACCTGTTATTTATTATCTATGCTACTTAACTCCATGATCTGTCTGTACTGCTCACAAGACAAAGCATTTCACTGTGCCTTGGTACACGTGACAATAAATTCAATTCAATTCAATTCAACTGGAGACCGATCTTTCACTTTCTTTTGGCTCTTAAAACTCACACCAAATCTCCTCAATTTCCACTGTATTCAAACTCCATCTATAAAACTTTTGCTTTGACCAATCTGTCTTCATAAAAGATCCCCAAATCACCCAGACATCCCCTTTAATAGGAGAAATTTAACAACCATCAGAGAACCCTTCAACACATGATATGGAGGAAGTGATTTTTTTTCCCCATTGTTATGAGATTTATGAACAGATATCTCATACATTAGAGTTGATCTTTCTCTGCACCTTCTCTGGAGCTGTAACACTCTATTCTGCATTCTGTTCAATTACTCTGATGTACTTACGTAAGGTATGGTTTGTCTGGTTAGCACACAAAACAGTACTTTTTACTGCATCTCAATACATGTGACAATAATAAATCAATCACACTTCACTGTGCGTTTCCCCATGACTTAGTCAGGGAAGGAAGTAAGCTCTATAAATCACTTCTGGGTGAGAGTGTCCCATTCCCATTCCTTAGGATGGTGACCTTGATGGAAACACAGTACAGGACAATTTCCATGAGGCAGATCCAACTACCAAGTTGGTTGATTGATCAGACTTTAAGAAATGTGAAAGTACAGTTCTGTCCCCTCTTTAGCATCACCGGATAACTCTCACCTTACAAATCAAGTGCAGCAATCTCACTTGTTCATAATTCTACCAATTCAGTTTTAAGGCAACTTTTCATGCGCAGGTAACAACTGACAGAAGATAAAAGCATACCTGATGCACCAATTCCCCTGTTTCCTTGTGGGAATGCTTCCACCAATAAAGTAACACCCCCTGACAGAACTGTAAAATGCACACATTTAACAGGTAGGACACATTTCCCTGGAAACATTCGCAATGTCAGCAGAGCTTATCCATTTTCCTTCCACTGCTATGGAATTTTAAGTATCCAAGCTGCTTTGTGAAACCTTTTATAGGACAGTTCTTTAGTTAAATGATTTATTATTTTTTAAGCAATGCAGTGAAACAACATTGAGGTAACCACTTTTATATTCAACAACTTTCTTAAGGTAGTCATTTGGTCGTCACTCAGATCAATACTATGGTTGAGAAAAAGTGATGCTGTTGAAGGTTTTCATTTTGCTCTCATCAGGACAGAATTGCAAGAATACCAGGTTTCAAAGGGAACAATGATTTATACTGCATGAGAGAAGGATTGGTTGATAAGTAGAGTCTGATTGGTTAAGGCTTTGTCATGGAGAATGTACCAGGAAGTGCTTCTTTCCCAATGTTTTGCTTTGTTGAAAAAGGTGCAATATGTGGCCATATTACTTTTGTTTTCACCAGGGCAGAGCCCTGAAAATGAACATATAAAGCCTCCTGCAAGTGTATGTGGTGCACAAATGACAATCTTAAAGTTAGTGTTGTCCTATTGCAGAATCATATTTAATGTTATGCCAACTGTCTGAGTTTTGCAAGAACAGTCTTGTTGAGCATGGTCAATACTCTGCCTATTGTCAACTGGGACATGCTGGTTGGTATAATACAGCCTAGTTACCTGGTGTTGAAATTCATTTATTTCATTGTGTAGTCGCAGAATGTCTTTTTGGCTTGGTGGCAGCATTCTGTTAGTGGACAATACCACTTATGTTGCTGCTGTATTGTAGCATAAGTGAGCTTCACCTGATGTTCAATTTTTCTAGGGTATCCTACCCATCCAAGGTAATCTGAGATAACCTGGCACTTTCCTGAATCGATTATGTTGGCCTTCTCATTCACGAGTTTGCACAATCATCAATGATCAGTTTATGGTAGCTAATATCCCAGAGAATACACTCCATTTCAGTATTAAGCCTATGTATTGACCAAATGGCTCAAGCCCTACTTACAACTTTTTACATGCAGCTGTAGATTCAAATGTATCATTTATGTATTGGGAGTATGTAAAGGGTAGCATCTGAGGGCTCAGTCCAATAACAAGTGTTTCTTAGGGGAACTGATGGAACTGTTAGTGAGGGCTGGGCATAGAGGGAATCCCAAGGGAACACCATTTATTTGGGCAGGCGTGATGTCATAAAACTGAACTCAACTGTACGAGTTACTAAGTTCATAATTCAATGATTACAGACTTAGATAATTGTGATGCTTTCAAAGTACCAAGACATGGTGACATAATACAAATGTCTATGGCTTTCTGGAGCAACATGTCAAACGCAGGCTTGTAACATTGAACAAGCACACGGTCATGGCATTGCTATCGATATTAGATTAGATTAGATTACTTACAGTGTGGAAACAGGCCCTTCGGCCCAACAAGTCCACACCGCGCCCGCCGAAGCGTAACCCACCCATACCCCTACATCTACATCTACCCCTGACCTAACACTACAGGCAATTTAGCATGGCCAATTCACCTGACCTGCACATCTTTGGACTGTGGGAGGAAACCGGAGCACCCGGAGGAAACCCACGCAGACACGGGGAGAACGTGCAAACTCCACACAGTCAGTCGCCTGAGGCGGGAATTGAACCCGGATCTCCGGCGCTGCGAGGCAGCAGTGCTAACCACTGTGCCACCGTGCCGCCCACGGTGGCACAGTGGTTGTATATGCAGGCCTTGTATAGTCTTCTCAAAGGTGAAGGAATCCTTGACCTTGTTTATGAAAAACCAGCCCAGAACAGATTGTGGAAACTCATACGACCATTCAGCCAATGCATATTGTGCTAAACCCGTCATAGACAAGACAGGGTATAAAAGACGTCATTAATATGTGTTTCGGGCGACCCGTACATACGTGAATGCAGTGAAACAACGGCCATGAAACGCCATCAGAAATTCATCACTCTTACAAAATTTTACTGCACGCTTTCAACATGACTGTGCGGGTTATGCTTCATGCCAGGTCTGCTGGATATGAATTTAGACTCATCATTCAGAGCAGTCTGCATTTTGTCAATGTTGTCACACTTGTTGATGTCAACCATTCTGGGCCCTTAGTCAGACTTGCACATCTGCATGCATGGGTGGGCCTTCAGGCTTCACCAGACTTTGCGCTGCATGTGAAAATCAGACGAGTGATTGAGTAACCGGCAATACCTGCTTTAAAAGGGCCACGTCTTTTTATTTTTGTGTGTTTTTTTTTATAATTGTGGACTGAAATGAGAAAGAACTGTTTTGAAACCAGTGTTTTGAAGGACTGCCACATGTTTTGAAAAGCAAGTAAACCAATACTTATGGCAAGCGTGGTGTAAACTGCAGTCTGAACCAACAGTATTTGAAGTGGTTGCAGATGAACCCGAGCCAAGGGGTTGTGCGTACAAATGCAGCTGGGTGGCAACAAGAAGTTGATTGGGCCAAGGAGTAGTGGCCAGTTATTGATGACAAGAGAATTTCGCCTGCCAACAGCCATCTGATTGGCAGTCAGGTAACTGAACAACAAGGAGCTGGGAACAACATCCCGAAGAGAGTTTTGATCACCACCAGCGCAAGAGCTGCCTCTTTGCAAACCCATTTTAAACCTGAAAAAAATCAGGTACATCTCTCCTTCAGCAATTGTTATAATCAGTGACTTTTCACTGGTAACTCAGAGACCTTTTAGAAGTGAATCATTCACCTTGTATCTCTTGCAAACTATGTTATAGTCCAAAAGGTTTAGTTGGAACCGCAAGCTTTCAGAGTCCCGCTCCTTCCTCAGGCAGTTAGGCTGAGGAGCAGGGGTCCAAAAGCTTGCAGTTTCAAATAAACCTGTCAGACTTTAAGCCAGTGTCGTGTGAATTTTGACTTCGTCCACCCCAGTCCAATATCGGCACCTCCACATCTTGCAAACTAGTGGAAGCATCCAGAGAAAGACAACTGAAAAGCACCGCACTGACCAGGATCATCTCAGCAACCTGTGAATAGGAACCACAGAACTGTCATCCAGCTTTCATTTGGTCATAACCTACTTTTCTCTGTGTGTTTGTCACCCTGTGGTCTGTGTAAGGCGTAGTTTAAAAGGAAGTTAGACTTTCAATTTGTAAGGTTATATGCCATTGGTGTTTAATTAATTTATGAATGCTTTTATTGTCACATGTACCTTGAAGATACAGTGGAAAGTGTTTTATTGCTACAAACCATTTGGAGCTACAAAAAGAACAAAAGAAAATTACTGAAATAAGAGTTTACCTTCTGCTCAAACTGGCTTTCAAGCACGACTACAGAGTTTCTGCAAGATCTTTGCAAGGTATTCTAATCCTTAAGGAGGTTCCACTCCGGAAACAGCAATGACAAAGCCAGTGCCCCAGGAGACCCTGGCTCTCCTGCCTTCTGACATCACCAAGAGTCCAGACTCCGGGTCTACCACCACTAGGATAACTGTTTACCTGTAGCTAGGGTTTAATTATTTGCTAAACACTGAAACCTGGTCTATACTTTCTATCATCATGGGTCTGAAAAGAAGGTAATTTTTTTACATTTCTAATGACCCAGGGATAGCAGGGCTCGACTTCCAGCACAGCACCTCAGTGAGGCATACACTGGATCAGCTCAGCATGCTTTCAACAACTCACCATTTTCGTTGGATAGTTTGCGATCGGATATCTGGGAATACATGAGTTTGATCTAAAAAAATGCCTCTTCCAGTTTAATGGTGGGCAGCTAGGATGCACTAAATTTGCAAATGGTCAGAACATTGAGCCAATTTAAATAGATGAAAGACTGGGGGGGGGGGGGCAAACATCTACTGCTACGCTGTCCAAGACAATGATTTGGCCAATCAGAATTGACTGCCTTGGTTTGAATTTAAACAAAAGTTTGAGGCCTAACTGTCACTTGGGGCATTCTTCATTGCAATACTTCCCAAATAATTGGCACCTTTTTCTGAAGCACACTAAATGGCTGCAGTTTGAGATTTGGTATTTTTGCAATTCTGTCCTGAGGAGTACTAGACAAAAAGCTGCAATAGCACGTCTCCTTTTCTACTAATACTTTATTTATCTTAGTGACTTTCCTTTATGGTTTTTCACAGATTCAAAGATCTGCCGATGCAGTATTATCCAACTGAAAGGATTAGAGATGGATCTCTGTTGTGGAGTACTGATAAGATCCAAGTCATACGTCCTGAACTCCTCATTGGATGGAATCAACAAACCAGTTTCTCAGTATGAACTCTTCTGTATTGTCAATCTGTTAACTTGCACTTGCCAGAAAGTCAAAAACAGTTTGTCCAGCAAGCATGTTTAAAAAAAGTTTCTTTCATTTGCGTCAATTCAACTCTAGCAAAGACAATCCCTCACTCAGCACTGAGTAAAAGTTGTACAACTCCACATTAATAAATCAACAGACTAATGCATACATTTTCTCCACCTACTGGCATAGAACATAGCGGTATAGGCCCTTCGGCCTTCGATGTTGCACCAATCTGTGAAAATAATCTGATGCCCATCTAACCTACACCGTTCCATTATTATCCATATATATGTCCAATGCCCATTTAAATGCCCTTAATGTTGGCGAGTCTACTACTGTTGCAGGCAGGCTGTTCCACGCCCCTGCTACTCTCTGAGTAAAGAAACTATCCCTGATATCTTTCCTAAATCTATCACCCCTCAATTTAAAGCTATGCCCCCCTCGTGTTAACCTTGACCATCCAAGGAAAAAGGCTCTCACTGTCCCCCCTATATTACCATCCAATTATCATCTACATCTTGATTAAGTCACCTCTCAAACCTTCTTCTCTCCAATGAAAACAGCCTCAGTTCCCTCAGCCATTCCTCATAGGACCTTCTTTCCATATGAGGCAACATCCTAGTAAATCTCCTCTGAACCCTTTCCAAAGCTTCCGCATTCTTCCTATAATGTGGTGACCAGAACTGTATGCAATACTCCAGGAGCAGCCTTACCAGAGTCTTGTACAGCTAAAGCATGACCTGTGGCTCTGAAACTCAATCCCCCTACCAATAAATGCCAACATACCATATGCCTTCTTAACAATCCTATCAACCTGAGTAGCAACTTTCAGGGACTTATGCACCAGGACACCGAGATCTCTCTGTTTATCTAAGCTGCCAAGAATTTTACCATTAGCCCAGTACTTAGCATTCTAGTTACTTTTTCTAAAGTTAAGTACCTCACAATTTTCCGCAGTAAGCTCCATTTGCCACTTCTCAGCCCAGCTCTGCATCTTATCCATGTCCCTCTGTAACCCATAACATCCTTCGGCACTGCCCACAACTTTGCCGACCTTGCTGTCATCCGCAAATTTACTAACATATCCTTCTACACCCACATCCAGATCATTTATAAAAATGACAAACAGCAGTGGCCCCAAAACAGATCCTTGCAGCACACCACTGCTAACTGAGCTCCAGGATGAACATTTCCCATCAACCGCCACCCTCTGTCTTCTATCAGGTAGCCAATTTCTGATCAAAACCACTAAATCACCTTCAATCCCAAAATGCTGTATTTTGTGCAATAGTCTACTGTGTGGAGCCTTATCAAATGCCTTATTGAAGTCCATATACACCACATCAACTGCTTTACCTTCATCCACCTGTTTTGTCACCTTTTTAAAGAACTCCATAAAGTTAGTGAGGCACAACCTTACCTTCTCAAAACCATGTTGACTATCTCTAATCAAGTTATTCCTTTCCAGTTGATTATAAATCCTATCACTTATAACCATTTCCAACACCTTAGCCACAACCGAAGTAAGGCTCACTGGCCTATAATTACCAGCGTTATCCGTACTCCCTATCTTAAACAAGGGAACAACATTTGCTACCTTCCAGTCTTCTGGCACTACTCCTGTCGACAATGAGAAATAAAGATCAAAGCTAAAGGCTCTGCAATCTCCTCTCTGGCTTCCCAGAGAATCCGAGGATAAATCCCATCTAGCTCAGGGGTCTTATCTATTTTCAGATTTTCCAAAGTTTCTAAAACCTCCTCTTTGTCAACCGCAATCCCATCTAATCTTGTAGCCCATATCTCTATATTCTCACAAACATTGCCCTTTTCCAGTGTGAATACTGATAAAAAGTATTCATTAAGCGCTTCCCCATGTCCTCAAATTCCACATAAAACTTCCCACAACTATCATCGATTGGCTCTAATCTTACTCTAGTCATTGTTTTATTCCTGATATACCTATAGAGGGCCTTAGGATTTTCCTTGATCCTATCCGCCAAAAACTTCTCATGCCCTGTCCTTGCTCTTCTTAGCCCTCTCTTTAGATCTTTTCTGGCTAATTTATAACTCTCAAGCCCCCTAACTGAGCATGGTGGCTCAATGGTTAGCACTGTTGCCTCATCAGCGCCAGGGACCTGGGTTCAATTCCTGTCACGGGTAACTATCAGTATGGAGTTTGCACATTCACCCTGTGACTGTGTGAGTTTCCTCTGGGTGCTCCAGTTTTTTCCCACAATCCAAAGATGTGCACGTTAGGTGAATTGGTCATGCTAAATTGTCCATCGTGTTAGGTGCATTAGTCAGGGGTAAATGTAGGGGCACGTGTCTGGGTTGGTTACTCTTTGGAGGGTCGGTGTGGACCTGTTGGGCCAAAGGGCCTGTTTCCATACTGTAGGGAACCTAATCTAATGATTCAGTCTGGAAGAGATGTGTTCAAGAAGTTAACAATAAAATGTACATTCTTCTCCTGTGTTGCATTATTTTATAACGCTATAGGCCAAACTCAAAGGATTCTATTAAGATGTAATTAAACTTCTGAAATACATAAATAGCTGAAATGAATGCATCACATAATTGCATGTCTATTTTCAAGTTCTTATCTTAGGTTTGACTGTAAGATACCCTTTTGGATGAGTAAGAGACCAAAAGAGATCTGGAAATTAGATAAGTTATCACTAGGTCAGCTTCTAGTTCCAACAAATCATACCGTTCCATTCAGAGAACATGATATTTTAGTTGTTATCACAAAACAATAAGTGTTCCTAAGAATTTTCCGAACAAAAAAGAAACCCAATCATTTGTAGTGGGACTATAAATGGAGCATTGATAACATTTGCAGAACCCAAAGTAGAGAAAAAAACTGACTTGTGATATTGAGCTTTCTTCTGAACCAACTTTTGTGAGTACTTAGTAAGTTATCCCAGTTCAAGATTATAAATTCCATGGCATATAAGCAAATCAAGACAAAGTTAACAATAGAGCTTCATATTAAATTACCTCAGTAAGCAAGCAATGGTAGACATTTAAGGAGGAAATTAATGCCTCTCAGTAAAAATACATCCCAGTAAGTAGGAAAGATTCTAACAGTGGGATAAACCAACCATGGCTAACTAAAGAAGTTAAGGGGAGAATTATGATGAAAGAAAATGTATATAAGGAAGCGAAATTCAGCAATAGCCTCAAAAAATCAAAATCCAGCAAAGAACTTAAAAGATAATACAGATACAGAAAATAAACTATGAGGGCAAATCAGAGAGGAATATAAAAACTGACAATAAGAGCTATTTTAAACATATAAAAAGGAAGAGAGACATCAAAGTGGATATCAGCCCCATAGAAAATGAATCTGAGGAGATGGTTTTGCGCAACAAGGAAGTGATGGAGGAGTTAAACATGATATTTTGCATCAGCCTTTACGATGGAAGAACTTCAAACATTCCATTAACACTAAAGAAGAAGGGGAGAGAAGAAAGTACCATCACCATCCCTCAAGTCGTATTAGACAAACTAACAAGACTAAAGGCAGGTACGTCTGCATGCCCTGATGACTTACATGCTAGGATCCTAAAAGTGGGAGCTACAGAGATGTATTGGTTGCAATTTTCCAAATATCATTGGATTCTGGAATAAGTACCTCAGGATTGGAAAACTGCTAATGGGACACCCCCTAGTCAAAAAGAAAGGGAGGCAAAAAGTGAATAACCATAAGCTGATTAGCTGAACATCTATTGTTGTAAAATATTGGAATCACTTATTAAGGAAGTAATAGCAGAACATCTGGAAAATCATGATCTAATCAAAGTGAGTCAACATTGCCTTCACGAAAGTGAATTCGTGTCTGACTAAGTTATTAGAGTTTCTCAAGGAAGTCTCAACCAGAGAGGATAGAGGGGAGCCAGTAGATGTGTTGTTATTGTTGGACTTCCAGAAGGTGTTCAACAAGGTACCTCACAAAAGGTTAAGGCATACAGTAAGAGGTCACAGCGTTGGAGATAGTATATTGGCATGGTTAGAGAACTGGCTCATGGGCAGGAAACAATGGCTGGGGATAAGAGTCTCTTTCTCAGGTTGGCAACTTGTAACCAGTGGGGTTCCACAGGGATCAGTTCTGGGACTACAACGCTTTACTAAATATATTTATGACTTGAAGGAAGGAAGTAAATGTGTTATACCCAGATTTGGAGATGACACTAAAATAGGTAGAAAGGCAGTTTGTGAGAGGGATCCAGATAGCTGACAGACAGACATTAACCTGCATATCTTTGGACTGTGGGAGGAAACCAGACCACTTGGAGGAAACCCACACAGATATGGGGAGGATGTGCAAATTCCATACCGACCGTCTCCTGAAGATGGAATTGAATCCAGATCCCTGATACTGTAAGGCAGTAATGTTAACTACTGAGCCACTATGCTGCCCTAAACAACACTGTCACCTAGCAAATAAAACATTTATAAAACCCTATAAATAGAATTTTTTATCACACCACATGGAAAGTCTCAATTCATACTTGGAAAACTGCTGATCTGCTTGACAGTGGAATGCATGGAGCTGATATTATATCTGTTATATACCAGCACCTGTGCTTGAGATGTGACATATGACAATAATAAATCAAATCAAATCAAACATGTCCATGGAAGTCAGTAATAGCTAGTATGATCCAGATCAGCTAGACTTAGTGTAGAGCGGTACCCTACATCTATAAGCAATTGTCTCTTTCTAAAACAGAGTGTCATTAAGTAATCGAAGTCTACCGTACAGAAAAAGGCTTCTTCATCCATTGATTCTGCACCAAACTAAAACAAGCACCTAACCATTCTAATCTCACTTTCCAGAATTTGGCCCATAGCCTTGCATGCCTTGGCATCACAAGTGTACATCGAAGGACTTCTTAAATTCAATGAAGGACTCCACCATTCTGACAGGCAGTGAGTATCCACATTGCCACCATCCTCTGGGTGAAAAAAGAATTTCCTCTCATAACATCTAAAACTCCTGGTCTTTACCTTAAGTCTATGCCCCTTTGGTCATTGATCTCTCCACCCAACATTCCTTTCCTACCCTACCTATGCCCCTCATGATTTGACACATCACAGTCATGTCCACCGCTCCATTTCCGCCGCTCCAAGGAAAACAATACCAGTGTATCCAATCTCTCTTCCTAACTAAAACACTCCAGCCCAGGTAAATCTTTCTTCTGTACGACAGGGGAACTATGATGATATTTACAGAAGGAAAACCTGTTTTCAGGCACACAACATGGAAGACCGAATGTCTCTTGAACCAAGATGGTACTCTTCCAGCGCTGTTCACAATGCAGGAGCCAGAGTTCGAACACAGAATCTAATCTGGATAAATAGCAGCTGTGAGTTTAATTTTGCCTCCATCCTATATACCGTCTCAGTCACGCTCAGTACTGCTATATCGCCAATAAAATCTAAGTGCTGGCAGGTGTTAGTTTTCATTACAAACAACCAAAATTGCGCATAGTGCAAATCATATTTATTTGTGACATCATATCAAACATTCAGGCCTTAAATTGTTACTGTCATTACATTGTAGAAATATCACTGCAGTCCAAAAATCATCAAGTGATTAGTGTCCTGATTCTTGTGGGTGGCTGTTTAGCTATGCAATATCATTTAAACAACAATAAATCACATCAGACTTACAGTGTTAATTACAGTAAATAGCAAACAATAAGCCAGTAGGGTAACATTAATTCAGAATGACACACTGTAAGACATCATTCTCACTAATGTGGCACTCCGTTCACAAACACGTTTTGGTGAACTCAGATCTAAGTTTTGGCTGGTCGTACTTCTAGCAGAGGTAAAAACAATGACTGCAGATGCTGGAAAGCAAATACTGGATTAGTGGTGCTGGAAGAGCACAGCAGTTCAGGCAGCATCCAATGAGCAGCGAAATCGACGTTTCGGGCAAAAGCCCTTCATCAGAAGGGCTTTTGCCCGAAACATCGATTTCGCTGCTCGTTGGATGCTGCCTGAACTGCTGTGCTCTTCCAGCACCACTAATCCAGTACTTCTAGCAGATGTGAACGCAAGTGAAAATCGCCGAAAATTTGGCTTGGACTTTTTTCCCCTTTCCATGGTTCAGTTTGAATCTCAAAGCCAAGTCAAGGAGACCATACATCAAAGCTCCACCTATTTCTAATGAGTGGGAATAACTCCACCAGGCTCTATCACTGAAGGAAAGACAGAAATTGCTGGAAGAGCTCAGTGGGTCTGGCAGCATCTGTGGAGAGAAATCAGAGTCCAGTGACTCTTCCTCAGAACTCAAAAACCTGTCCTCGGAGTGTCATTGAAGACCTGTCTGAGGCCAGGCAACCCATTGACCCTCCTTCCCTTCAAAGGTGCAGGATAGCTCAGGGATTGGCAACTGGCCTTTAAGGACCTGTCAAGCTCTTGCGTGCGTCACCCATTTGATCCCTGCAGTCCTCTCCAACAGAAGGGCAATGAGACCGATGTTTCTGTAACTGGTGGTTCACCATCATGATTTATCGGATCACCCATTCCCCAACTGTGGTAAAAATCAACCCTGGTTGGAAATGCAATGCACAATTTAGTGTTGCCAACCTCATATGGGTTTATCCAAAACCTATAATTATCTCCCTCTGAGGTAGAGGTACTCTGCACCACGCAATCTACCTTGATTCATCTGCAAACACAATTCTACAACTGCCATTTGTTGAAGTTGCAAAGTGCTTGAATCCCACAGTAGGTTTCCATTTCATCCAGCGACACAGTTCGACCTAGAAAATGGCGTCTGAGGTGCCCGTGTTGGACTGCGATGGACAAAGTCAGAATTCACATGACACCAAGTTATAGTCCAACAGGTTATATTTGAAATCACAAGCTTTCGGAGCCCTTCGCCAGGAGTAGTGAGAGAGAAGTGAACACAGACACAGCACTAATAGGCAGAGAGAGCAAGGGCAGAGAGATCAGGAAATCATACAGCTGGTGTGAGTGGAGTGTCGAATAATTAGTCTCGGCAGGTGACCAACAGTGTTAGACAGTGTGAGTAAATTGTCAACAGCTGAATAACAAGCAAACAGATGACCTATAATCCGATTCAATGAGGCAGAGAGATAATCTAAAAAAATTAGAATAAAGTGGTGCTGGAGACAAACTAAACACCTGGAATAAAATAATAGACATAAGAGTCACATGTTGAGGGTCTAACCAAAGTATGAAGTAACCCAAAACTGTACAAACTAATGAAGGTAGAGAGATCATAACAATTTATCAAGGTGAAGGTGTCAAACAAGGAAGATTTTACAGATCCAGTTTACCAGTTCCACCACAGAACACACCAGATGGCCTCCTTATTTAGAGACCGCAATTTCCCTTCCCATGTGGTTAAAAATGCCCTCCAATGCACCTCATCCACATCACGCCCCTCCACCCTCAAACCCCACCCCTCCAACCGTAACAAGGACAGAACCCCCCCCGGTGCTCACCTTCTACCCTACTAACCTTCACATAAACCAAATCATCGAAGACATTTCCGTCACCTCATAACGGACCCCAAAACCATGGATATATTTCCCTCCCCACCCCTTTCCACTTTCCGCAAAGACGGTTCCCTCCATGACTACCTGGTCAGGTCTACGTCCCCCAACAACCTACCCTCCCTTCCTGGCACCCTCCCCTGCCACCGCAGGAATTGCAAACCCTTCCACATCCATCAAAGATTTACCTGCACATCCACCAATATCATTCATTGTATCTGTTGCTCCCGATGCGGTCTCCTCTACACTGGGGAGACTGGACGCCTCCTAGCAGAGCGCTTTAGGGAACATCTCCGGGACACCCACAACAATCAACCCCACCGCCCTATGGCCCAACATTTCAACTCCCCCTCCCACCCTGCTGAGGACATGGAGGTCCTGGGCCTCTTTCACCACCGCTCCCTCACCACCCAACACCTGGAGGAAAAACGCCTCATCTTCCGCCTCAGAACACTTCAACCCCAGGGCATCAATGTGGATTTCACCAGTTTCCTCTTTCCCCTTCCCCCACCTCACCCCAGCTCCAACCTTCCAGCTCAGCACTGCCCTCATGACCTGTCCTACCTGCCTATCTTCCTTTCCACCTATTCACTCCACCCTTCTCTCTGACCTATCACCTCCATCCCCACCCCCATTCACCCGTTGTACTCTTTGCTACCTTCCCCCACCCTCCTCTCTGACCTACACCTCCATCCGCACCCCCATTCACCTATTGTATTCTTTGCTACCTTCCCCCACCCTCCTCTCTGACCTACACCTCCATCCGCACCCCTATTCACCTATTGTACTCTATGCTACTTTCTCCCCAACCCCACCCCCCTCTCATTTATCTCTCCACTCTGCAGGCACCCTGCCTCTATTCCTGATGAACGGCTTTTGCCCGAAACATCAATTTTCCTGCTCCTCAGATGCTGCCTGACCTGCTGTGCTTTTCCAGCACCACTCTAATTTAGACTCTGGTTTCCAGCATCTGCAGTCCTTGTTTTTACCTGGAAGATTTTACAAATACAGAACGGTGTAGTGGGGTCACACATAGTATGACATGAACCCGAGATCATCTTCATGGATACAGGGCATGGCTATCAGTTTCTGTATGTTGATTCTGCGTTGTTATGTATCTCAAAGTCCACCTTGGAGGATGCTTACCTGAAGATCTTTGACCGCTGAAGTGTTCCCCGGATAGGAGGGAACATTCCTGTCTGGCGATTGTTGTGCTGAGTCCATTCATCCTTTGTCGTAGCATCTGCATGGTCTCGCCAATATACCGTGTCTCAGGGCATCCTTGCCCACAGCACCTGAGATAGACAACATTGGCTGAATAACATGAGTCTCTGCTGTGCATGTAGTGGGTGGTGTTCTCACGTGTGGTGGTAGTGTCCATGTCGATGACTTGCAGAAGTTGCCTTGGCAGGGTTGTGTGGTGTTATAGTCGAGATTGTCCTGAAGGCTGGGTAGTTTGCGGCGAATGATGGTCTGTTTAAGGTTTGGCCATTGTTTGAAGTGAGAAGTGGAGACCGAGTGACTTATCATTCGACACTCCACTCACACCAGTTGTTTGATCTTTTGATCTCTCTGTCTATAAGTTTTGTGTCTGTGTGCTCTTCTCTCTCACTATACCTGACAAAGGAGCAGTGCTCCGAAAGCTTGTGATTTCAAATAAACCTGTTGCTCTATAACCTGGTGTCATGTGACTTGACTTTGAACTACAGAACATAATCTTTTCTTTAAGTGTAGCAAATACAGTGTAGACTGTAACTTACTCTTCAGATTATCTAAATTTGGTTAAATATTAAAAGTGCAACTATTACTAAGCTAATGTTATTTATTCCACTGACTAATAATGTGCATGTGAGCAGTACATCACAACAGGCGTACAGGACAATGATTTATCCAAATAATCAATAGCCTGTCAGGTTGTTTTGGGTGAAGCACATCTGGCCAGGATTGATTAACAGAAATTCTAGTTTAAACAGATACTTTGGAAGTTGTTTAAAGCCTTGAGGGATGCAGGTTACTTCACAGAGATCCTTCCCACAGGATCTGAGAATGCTGAAGTAAAGTTGATGATGGATTGACCCGGATTTGAAACTACATTGTCGCTTCATCACTGTCGCTTGGTCAAGATGCTGGAAATCCCACTGTGGGTTTACCTCCACCCCACAGTCTGCAGTAGCACAGGAAGGTGGCACCACCACCTTCCCAAGAGCTATTAGGGACAGGCAATAAATGCTGCCCCAGCCAGCGAAGCCCACATCCTGTGACTTAATTTTTAAAATACTATTGTGCTGTGGATGGAACAGATTTAGTGGAATGTTTGCCTCACTCTTATGAGTTTCTTAAGTTTTTACATTATTTATCTCAACATTTTTGGCCATGGTTCCTTCCATGCCCTCTATTCCCAGATGTGAGGATGCTTTCCACTGCAATTCCTCCTTACCTTGCAGTCAAGCTGCTGTTCACCTCAGGTAAATTCCCACACTTTATGAGGAAATATATGGATGATGAAGGAACGATAAAAACAGCTCAATGGTTTACTAGTGTGTAGTACAGTGCCTTGCAATAGTGTCTTGCTTGTTAATAGAGCATCTATTGAACATTCATCCACCCCATGATTGTGAAGATTGAACTAATACATCTGTGCCACAGTTTATGCCGTGTTGACCGTGAAACATTCCTTTACAGATTTTCACCTCCTGGCCAGTGGCACCATCTGCTGTTAGTCTGCTGCTTTAAGATCCTTCCTGCTATCCATCTAGAGTCTAATTTAAAGTTGAGCAACAAAAGGTGCAGCAGATTCATTCGTAAATAGTCAACATATTGTATTGCACGTTAGGGACATGCTCATCCCACAAATGAATAAAAGAAACATTCTCACCAGACGGACAATAATCGCTGGGACACGGAATAAATTTAAACAAGAGATAGACGTTTTCAATGGGTCAAAGGGTAAAGGGGGACAAGCAGGAAAGTGGAGTTGAGGCAAGATGAGATCAGGCATAATCGTATTGAACAGCAGAGCAGGCCCGAGGAGCTGAATGGTCTACTCCTGCTCCCAGTTCTCCTGGTCCTCAGTAACTGGCTGCTTGCCACTTGATTCACGAACCTGAAGTGGCCAGACCAGCTTAAACAGAACCCCCCCTACTCCTGCTGAAAATGTGAAATCCCCATCCCCCCCATCACACAACAGGGAATGTTTTTTTTAATTTATTCCCGGGATGTGGGCCTCACTGGCTAGGCCAGCATTGATTGCACATCCCTAATTACCAAGAAAGTTGCTCCCAGTCAACCACATTGCTGTGGATCTGGGGCTGCATTGCAAGAGGAACTTTAACCTTTTGTTTTCGCTTCAACCTCTTCCTATTATCCATGCAAATCAAACACAAACACATGAATGTGCTATCAGCGTAGATCCTCTGGTTTTAACTTGGTTTATGCCATAAAAAGACATGAAAAGAAACACAAAAGAGAGTGGCTCTTGATGAGTTTTCTTCCACACAAAACCCACAAGCAATCGCAATGAAGATGGCTAGAAAAGACAGTGTACTTGTGGGTTTACCTGAAAATGGCTCCCGACTACCTGAACAAATGCGCTGGGCTGAAGTTCATGGATACATTTTCAGAAATGGGACAGTTTTTGAGCTCTGACTCCATTCTCTTAAACAGCTGGAATTCAGGCGTGATTTTATGTAGGGCGGCGGATAAAGAGCCTGCCTTTCTGTGATGTTGGCTTCAGGGTGAGAGCACGTGCGCACTGAGGAAATCCAATCCTTTTAGCACTTTTCTAGGATCTGAGAGTCATCACTTGCTGACCTCAAAAACTGTGGGAAAACCACTTGGAGAAGCAAATATTGAACAACAGTACAAGTTAGAAAACAGTATCATAGAACACACATTTTGGGTTCAATAGTTCTACAATGTTTAGAAGTACCCAGCTGTATATTATAACAATATGAATTAACTGCCGCATAATAACATTACAATTGGTGTGGTACTCCTGATTTACATTGGCAGGTTTGCAGGAATCATTTCATCCCAATTATTAGTGTGAATATGTACGATATAGATTAGGACAAGGCCAAGTTTAGCGAGATTGCCTTCTCCTTTCGACACAAGTGGAATGGCTTGACTGTCTACTTTCACGTTGTAAAAATAGCTACTTGGAATCAGTGCTGGAAGGTTAGAAATGGAATTAGAATTAGGTTTTACTGTACTCGAGTACAACGATACAGGAGTACAGTGAAAAATGGACAAAATCGCCATTCCCTGTGCCATCTTAGGTACCCAGTCACAAAATCTGAGGTAAAAATTAGAAAAATAAGTTAAAAGTTCAACATTACAGTTCTTCTCAGTACAAATAGTAAATAAGAATTAAAGTTTAAAGATTGTCAGTATCCAACATAAACCAATAGGGAGACAATGACCAAATGGTATCCAGAAAGTCAGCTAATGTTCTGGGGACCTGGGTTCAAATCCCACAATGGCAGATGGTGGAATTTGAATTCAATAAAGAATCTAATGATAGTGACCATGTGTCTATTGTGCTTTAAGGAAGGAAATCTGCCCACCTCCTGGTCTGACCTGCTTGCGACTCCAGACCCACAGCAATGTGGTTAACTCTGAACAGCCCTCTGGGCAATTAGGCTTGGGCAATAAAAACTGGTAGAGCCAGTGATGCCCTAATCCCATGAATTAGCTAAAGAAAAGGTCTACGTTACATTAGTGTTTGACCTTACATTTATAGAGCACCTGTCACAACCTCAGGTTATCCCAAAGTGCTTCATTAACAATGAAGAACTCTTCAGAGTGTAGTCACTGATGTAATGTGAATTAAAAAACCCGGCAGCCAATTTGAACACAACAAGCTCCCACAAGCAGCAATAACATAAATGGTCAGATAATTGGTTGGGGAAAGACAAGATATGAAAGAATAATTGCAGCAATAATCTAAATCATATACTTACTCATCACAATTAGCACTCTAAAATTTGTGATTTCTGAGTTTCACAGCTTGTGTTATACACTGAAACTGTATTACTGACATTAGTGGGGAACGTTTACCTTTACCTCACCAGTGACAGGAAGGGTGCAATTGCACCATCTGCTGGAACTTCACAACATTGCTATCAACCGTAAACAGATGGCATTGCGGTAAGGTCAATGATGGTTTTGAGAGATTTCTGTACAACGGATGCTCATAAATGGATTGCATGTTTTGTGTATGGTTTGCATTTTCTGCAATTATCACACTTTTCTTACACTCTAAAGCACTACAGCATGGACATACAGCCACACTCACATCACCCCTTACCACTCTCTCAAATTCCACTCAGTCCCTCCAATCCATGTATAACATTGGCATTTTGTTACATCTTGAAGCGATTCTCCAGCACTGTGACCCTCTCTTGGCTTCTCATCCCAAATGGTCTTAAAAAAACAAGACATTTCCTCGATTATTCTTCATTCTCATTGCTCAGCCTTGGACATTCAGCTGTTAAGTTCCAGTACTCTGAAACTCTGCGTAGTTGGCTCAGATTTCTATGCCCTCCTTTATTTTAAAATTCTTCATGAAGTTGGCCTGTCTGACAATACCTTTGGGTCTTTTATGTCCCGTAAGATATAGGAGCAGAATTAGGCCATTCGGTCCACCATTCGACCGTGAGTCCTGAAGAGGGGTTACACTTGAAACGTCGACTTCTCCACCTCATGGCTTGCTGTATTCTTTCAGCCTCCTGTTTGTCTACTTTGAGTTCCAGCACCTGCCATTTTTTTGTCTCCCACCATTCAATCAAGGCTGATATCAAACCCATTCTCATTCCCTCTCCCCATGACTCTTGATCCCTTTTATTAATAAACAACCTACCCCCATCGCCATCTTAAACCTGGCCTCCACAACCCTCTACGGCAATGAGTTCCAGAGATTAGACTGGCAGAAGAAATTCCTGCTCATCTCAGTTCTAAAGGGTCGTGACTTGATTCTGAGGCTGTGCCACCCTAAACTCTTCTACTAGTGGTAGCATCTTCTCCACATCCACTCTACCCAGGCCTCTCAGTACTATGTAAGTTTGAATGAGATTCTCCCTCATCCTTTGCGCAGAAGGAATTTCTAATTCTCAGGTGTCAGGGAAGGATAGATATCTCTCCTGATGTCAACCTGTCTGGTTAAATGTCTTAACTCCAGAGAGTGGTGAGTCCGTAGAATTTGCTACCAGTGACAGCAGTCTGAGGCCAAAGCATTGCATGATTCAAGAAGGAGTTGGACATAGAACTTGGGGCTAGAGTGATCAAAGAATATAGGGGTAAAGCAGGGACAGGCTATTGATTTGCATGATCATAATGAAAGGTGGAGTGGCCTCAAAGGCTCATTCCTGACGAAGGGCTTTTGCCCGAAACGTCGATTTTCCTGCTCCATGAATGCTGCCTGACCTTTTCCAGCACCACACTCTCTGATCTCCAGCGTCTGCAGTCCTCATTTTCGCCAAGTTCTGGAATGCACTGCCTGGAAATGAGATAGAGGTAGATTCAAGCATGGCATTTAAGGGGGCACTGGATGCCTATTCGGATAGAAATGGCATGTAGGGACACAGGGAAAAGGCATGAGATTAGCCTTGGGGATAGAATTGGTGCAGGCATGATGGACTGAATGGTCTCTTTCTGTTCCGCAGCAATTCTACAATTCAGGTGACCTCCTAAACGCCAGGTGGAGTTAAGGATTAGGACATCATCCACGATCTCATTGGATAATAGAGAGGATTGAATGGGCTGAATAACCAACATTTGCTCTGACATCTCATGGTCACTCCTGTTACTCCATTCCACAATGACCTGCAATCCTACAGTTGCCTTTAGCATGGCAAACTGTTCCCCCAATGCTTCACAAGAGTGGGTCCTCAAATGAGTGGTTTTTCACACTGTGAACTGTACAAAGGAGATGCAAGGATAGATGAGCCAAAGTTTGGTCAAAGAGAGTTTTTTTTTAAGGGGGCATTTTAAAGAGGAAGGAGAGGTTTGTTCAGGACCAAGGCAGCTGAACGCACAGTGAGCCACCAATGGGGTAGCAGTAAGCAGAGGTGCTGGAGGCCTGATTGGGAGGGTTCAAATCTTGGAGGGTTGCAGGGCAGGAGTTAGTTACAGAAATCAAGGTGGGTTAAGGGCATGGATGGATCTGAAAACAAAGAAAAACATTCTAAACTCGCAAACTGTTGCTGGACAGGGAGCCAATGTGAGCTTAGAGTGAGAACAGGGATGAAGTGAGATAGAATATCCGCAGTAGAGTTTTGGATGTTTACAGAGATTAGAAGATGGGAAGCAGCCAGGAGTATAGTGGCACAGTTCCAATGAAAATAGCTTTTCATCACATCCCCATGACCACCTGCGTGCAGTATGCATAATATTAGCATCCTTCTAATACTACAGGACCCTGATTTATATTATTAGTCCAACTCTGCTACTACCTAATGTCTATCGGGTCTTCCTAGATGCAATATGTTCTGATGCACATGAGGAACACAGTATGAGCGCTTGTTGTTGTTTAATAAACTTGGACTTTTAACCCAGTTCGTCAAATACCCCATATCCTGTTTGGTTAGTGAAATAAGAAGACAGGATCCTATTTAGAAACATCTGTTTCAATTAAATCAAAATAGTTTAGTTGTATTCCCTTGTATTAGAGAGGAAATGAACTGCAGTTAAAGTGGATTATGCATATCTGAGATTAAAGAAACCACTGCAATTACTGAGCAGAAAAGTCATAATTGTATCCAAGATTGGACCAAAATACAAGACATTTAAATAGGCTTCAAAATGGACCACTAGCATAATTGAATAATTGCCAACATTTTGAACTTACATCCTCGCTTTGATTTTTATTCCAAATGTAATTATTTTTCCCAAACTTCTTCTTAGCTTTCCTGAAGTTACAGGCTTCTGCCAACATACCTTTCCATATCCCCAGCCATCCTCCAGTAGCTCACTGAAGTGGTTATTCCCAGGTGCTAACTAACACAATATTGTGGCACTAGTGTCTTAATTATGCTGGGCCTGTCTAACATCTGTAAACAGGTACCCAGTGTAACTAGGGGCTATGAAGTCTCTCAGCAAATCATTTTATAAGTTCTGTAAAATCCATACTTTGTAACTGCTTTCCGTCTGTGAAGCTGGGGACAGAGGGCTGAATACTGAATACTCTGTGTGGAATTTTTACATTCACCCCTCGTCTGTGTGGGTTTCCACCAGGTGCTCTGGTTTCCTCTCACAGTCCAAAGATGTGCAGGTTGGAAGGACTGGCCATGCTAAATTGCCCCATAGTGTTTAGGGATGTGCAGGCTAGATGGACTATCTGTGGGAAATTCAGGGTTGCAGGAATAGGGTTGGGGTGGGATGCTTTTTGGAGGGTCGTTGTGGACTTGATGGGCCAAATGGCCTGCTTTCTCACTGTTGGGATTCCATCCTATTCTACTGCTTCAGCACTCACCTAGAGTGCATCTTCCATCTTTGCCTCTGCACAATGGGATACATCTTTATCACTGTTTTTAGGATGAAGGTATAGGACTAGTCAGATAACACAGGGGGTGCATATCATCCAATTGCTGTTACCTACTCCGGAACATGTTGCAATGTTACTTCTACCTTCATTTGACCCAACAGCAGTACTGTTATAATTGTAAGAAATTTGGGTTATTGATTTCTGAATAGCATTAGCTTGATGCTTAGAATTTTCATAGGATGAAATGGTTTTGAAAAGGAAAAATACTGACTTATTAAGGCCACAGCATCCACTTGACCAGAATGTGGCGAAACTGTGAAACCAATGTGAGATTAAACAAAGGGAATCGGAGGTGAAATCAGCACTTTATGAAAAGACATTGAACCTAGACAGACAAGTCTGCTTGTGAAGCAAACCTATTTTGACTTACAACGTGATGTGAATTTTCTCCCACACTCAGCAAACCCAAAGAAACATATTTTCCCCAGACAGAATACATAAAGTAAGTTTTTATTTCAGGGAACTGCTTTCGGCAGAGCTGAGGAGATGGATTTCTGACTACAATCAGAACCTGCTGGAGAAAGTGCTGCCTCAGCCTCTCATGAAAGAAAAGTGCCCGGAGACTAAACTGATTACAAAGAAACATCAAAATGCAGAGAACTCAAAAGGATAACTGAAATATTCACTAATGCTGATACTCAAGACACCAATTGAACAACCTAGTCTCAGGTTAAAACCCTCACGGCACAAGGTCACAAATTTAAACCGCGTGTTCCTCTCAACCTCCTGTACTGTACATATCAGACAGTTTCTGGGTTGAAAAAGGGCTCAGTTCTCGAGTCTATCTGCAAGTTGATTTCTACATGAGTCAAAACACAATGCAGGATAATGTAAAGCAGCTGTTCATAAGTACAGCAAATGTTCGTATATTAGGATTTCTAAAATTTAAAATGTACATTTGTAAGTGCAAGCATTTGTACATTGGACGCTCATAAATCAGGGACCTCCTGAAGTCCCTTTTGATTTTATACTTATGTTTGCTTCATGTCACATCTTTATTACTATTCTTGGGCTCAACAGATAGCAAATTCTTTCACTCAAGAAAACATTGCAATTGCTTCAGTACTGAGACAGTAGAGATGAATTAACCTTTTTTTTTATTTGCAAATGATTCAACCTTGTGCTAGAAAATAATGTTGTGAGGAGGTCAAAGTGAGGGGAGTCAATTCACCTCTCCTCCACCTGGTGGTAACAGTGGTTCCAGAAGGAAGCAAGCTGACCTGCAGCCCAATATAATGTCTGTCAAGTTCACCACAGCCCGGAAAACACACCGGGTACATCAGTAACAACATTCAATCATCTTGGCACTGATGCATAAACAAATCACAGATGTACTGTTGGCTCAAACAAGTTAGTTCATCACTTTCCTCATGGATTACTGACAGCAGCATGAAAGCACTGCAATTTTAAAGAAAAATAGGAAATTGCACAGTTATGTAGCACCTTTCAGAATATTCCAAAGTACTTCACAGCTAGTTAAGCATTTAAAAGTAATTTTGAAAGTGTAGATAGTTAACTTACATGGGCAGAACTCCTCACAAAATGCAATCATTGAGCTCACCCACAAAGTCTTAGATATCCCTTCATCAATCTCATAATTTAGATCAACAGGAAACGATTCCACTCACTAAATGTGCAGTTCATTTACAGACAGTAGCACACATCATGCTAACACCTGCCCTGGCAAAGTGTTAACATATCCCTACTTTCTACCCGAATATACCGCTATCATATCACAGATAATGCCCTCAATCCCAGGCCGTCTGCTGAGTGCACTGGATCAAAAAAACTCACAGCCGTGTTACTTTACTGCACCCTTGAAATTCCACCAAAACGACAGCCTGCACGCTACCTTGGGGTGGGTCACATAGACTGGATCACTTTGAGTTTCAGCTGGGGCATTTATCACCCGTCGATGAACTCCAAGTTGTGCACATTTTCTGCAAGCACGCAGCACCTCCTTAAAGTTGAGGCCGAGATGATCAAGTAGTGGAGCAGGTTCAAGGGGCTCCTAGTTCTTAGGTCCTTCTTAGGTCAGCCTGAAAGACTTGCAGATGAGGTGAGGTGAAAGTGAGGACTGCAGATGCTGGAGATCAGAGTGGCGCTGGAAAAACACAGCAGGCCAGGCAGCATTCGAGAAGCAGGAGAGTCGATGTTTCAGGCATAAGCCCTTCATCAGGAAGTTGCCTGTCAACTCTCCTGCTCCTCAGATGCTGTCTGACCTGCTGTGCTTTTCCAGCGGCACACTTTTCGATTCCCGTTGAGATGAGAGGACTCAAGAGTAAGTTAAGGAATTTCAAAATGAATTGAAACTGCTCATCATGCAATTGAATTTTTAATATACATTGTTTATTAAAAATGGAATGTGATTACATGATTGCATTGTTACTGTACAATGCTTGCTAACAAAAAACACTTTCATTGATGATTACCCAGCAACAGAATTGTACTTCAACTTGTTATGTTATTTCAAGGGGGTTGGATTATAACAGTAAGGAAGTCTTACTGCATCTGGAGAACTGTGAGCAGTTTTAATTCCCTTGGCTAAAAAAGCATATTCTTTCAGTGGGGGCAGTTCACAGAAGGTTCACTATGGAGGGATTGTCATATGGGGCAAAGGTTATAAATGTTGGGACTTATTGGAAATTGGAAGGATGAGAGGTGATCTCACTGAAACATATAGGGTCATTAAGGGGCTTGACAGGGTAAATTCTGACAGGATGTTTCCTCTCATGGGAGATCCTATAACCAGAGGGCATAGTCTCCAAATAAAGAGGTGCCGATTTAAAACTGAGAGGAGGAAGAACTTCTCTCAGAGAGTTGGAAGTCTTCGAAACTCCTCACCACAGTTGCTTTAGGGGCAGAGTTCTTGTGTATATTTAAGGCTGAGATAGATAGATTCTTGATGAGTCGGGGAATCAAGAGTTATGGGGGATGGACATAAATGTGGACGTGAGGAATGCCCGATCAGTCATGATCCTATAGAATGGTGGGGCAGGTTGGAGGAGCTGAATGGCCTACTCCTGTTCCTGTTTCTTATTGGTTCGCAGCTAAGATGTGGTACAACAACTTTCCAGAACTGCAGGATCCCTCACAACACAATCTCAAACATGGCAGAGTAGGATACTAAATTGAAGCCTGGTGGTTGTCCACATTCATAGAACATAGAATCCCTAAAGTGTGGAAACGGGCCGTCTGGCCCAACAAGTCCACACTGACCCTTCAAAGAGTAATCCACCCAGACCTATTCCCCTCCCCTATTACTCTACATTTCCCTCTGACCAATGCACCTAACCTACACATCCGTGAGCGCTATGGCCAACTCACTCAACCTGTACATCTTTAGATTGTGGAAGGAAACCGGAACACCTGGAGCAAACCCACACAGACACAGGGATTAGATTCCCTACAGTGTGGAAACAGGGCCTTTGGCCCAACAGGTCCACACTGACCCTCCGAAGAGTAACCCACTTCCCTCTGACTAATGCACCTAACACTATGGACAATTTAGCATGGCCAATCCAACTGACCTGCACACCTTTGGACTGTGGGAGGATACCGGAGCACCCGGACGAAAACCACGCAGACACAGGGAGAACGCAAACTCCACACAGATACACACCCAAGGCTAGAATCGAACCTGGGACCCTGGTGCTGTGAGGCAGCAGTGCTAACCACTGAGCTGCCGTGCCACGGGGAGAATGTGCAAACTCTACACAGACTCCACATTCAAAAAAGGAGAATCAATGTTTACCTCAGTCTTCATTCTATCCCCTTGTGGCTGGATTGGAACATGGTTTAAGGTGAGAGGGAAAGATTTAAAAGGGACCTAAGGGGCAACTTTTTCACACAGAGGGTGGTACATGAGCTGCCAGAGGAAGTGGTGGAGGCTGGTACAGGAAGGGCTTAGAGGGATATGGGCCAAATGCTGGCAAATGGGATTAGTTTCTGATTGGCACTGATGAGTTGGACTGAAGGGTGTCTTTCCATGCTAGACATCTCTATGACTCTATGACCTTATCTGTTGCAAGGAGAAAAGGGCAGGGTAACTACTACCCATTTTGGATCAGGAATTATCCAAACATTGGCAGATGGTGCTGTTGTGATAATGTCACTGGAATAGTAATCCAGAGATTTAGACTAATACTCGGAGGACAAGGACTCAAATCTCACCATAACTGCGGTTGGAATTTAAAGAGTATCAGTAACGGTGACTGTGAAAATATCATCTCTTGCTGTAAAAATCCATTTGGTTCTCTGACATCCTTCCCAGGGTTTGCCTACCACGCAATCCAAAATACTGCCTCTATGGAATTCCTTGCCCAGTGAAGTAGTTGATATTGCTTCAGTAAATGCTTATGCCCGAATCGTCGATTTTCCTGCTCCTTGGATGCTGTCTGACCTGCTGTGCTTTTCCAGCGCCACACTCTTCGACTCTGATCTCAAGCATCTGCAGTCGTCACTTTCTGTTACTTCAGTAAATGTTTTTAAAGCTAAGATAGATATTTTTTGAACAATGAAAGAATTAAGGGTTACGGTGAGAGGGCGGGTAAGTGGAGCTGAGGCTATGAAAAGATCAGC
This sequence comes from Chiloscyllium punctatum, assembly GCF_047496795.1. Lineage (NCBI taxonomy): Eukaryota > Metazoa > Chordata > Chondrichthyes > Orectolobiformes > Hemiscylliidae > Chiloscyllium > Chiloscyllium punctatum. The sequence goes on along the minus strand of NC_092749.1, from coordinate 104,798,190 downwards.
CATGATCTTATTGAAGGGAGAAGCAGGCTCGAAGGGCCAGATGGCCTACTCCTGCTCCTCGTTCTTATGTGATTAAATGGTCTAAGGAACCACTGAGTTGTAGGTCAAATTATAGTTGTTTCCATTATCTCATATTGGTTTGGTAAAATGTAGGCTAATTGGACTTGAAAATCTCAAACAGGTCCAATAAACTGATAATTTGCAGTGTTGATATTAGCTGGGTTAGCCGAAATGAAGTTAGATGAAGAGAACATTTGTAGCCTGTTGACAATCTAATGATTTGAAAGATCACTAGTTTTAGTGTGTTTCTGTGCTTTCTCAAAGGAATGTGTGCATGTTTAGATTGAGTGTGCTATCTCAGCTGTAATGAACTAGACTCTCATAGTAACTTAGGAAAAGCTGAAGTTTTGTTTAAATCAGACACAGTGAATCAGATGTGATAACGTAGACTGTTTATCAGTTTACAATTTGAGATTGTCATGAAACTGTGCTGTGTAAATATCATATGGTTGACTGGACGACATAAGGACAGCCACAGCACGAGCAACCAATCCTGAGATCAAAGGCTGTGAAATACAAGAGATATGCTTCTTTCCAAGGAGACATGAGCAAGTCCGAATGAGTTAATTGATTAAACTGACCATGATAGATAATACATTCATGATATTTGTCTGTGGTCAAACTGATCGTTCACTAGAGACTGTCAAGGTTTGGATGCACAATTTGTCTGTGGAAAGAGTATAAGGAAAGCTCACCTCAGAGCACAGATAGCCAGCTCAGGACGGGTCATTGGATCAGTGGCTGGAAGCTGGGTCTGGGCAGGCTGACTACCTGTGTTAGTCTGATCCTCAGACATCCATATTTACAGATTCACTTGTGATTGTATGGGTAAAAGTTTTGCAGTGTTTCTTTTGTAGCGTACTTTGCTTTAATAAAGAATATTGGGTACATCCCAATGTCTGAAGTACCTTGGGTTACTGATTTCCAAAGTAAAACTGAGGGACCAGTGAAAGTGGGAATAAAAGCCTATAATAATTACAGAGTTATATATGCCCATTCTTAGTCTAACATGCTCCTGCTTAGATTCATCATGGCTGCTGGTCATGTGGTATCATCTTGGTCCTTGGCCCATTCGCTTATTCAGTTCTTAAGGTGGTACCACAGCTGCAGCCCATTTTCCAATTATTTGTCGAGAACACATCACTGAATTCAACAAATTCAGATTGTGAACTCTGACCTCCATTTTGACTTCTTTTTTGCCAAGTCCCTTTTAGCATCTTTTTTTTTGCTTTCATTCAAACCTGTCCTTTATTTGACAATCAACACTTACCCTGCACCAATGCTTTGCTTCCTTACCTAATCATTGCCTCTCCTTTTTCTTTTGTTCCATAATGCCTTTGCTGTTTAACCACCCATTAATCTATCCTTGCCCTTTCCTTTTATCACTGACCACCCCACCCCCACCCCCCCACTCCACTAACCAAAGTAACAGTCCCACCTCTCTTCAGCTCTGAAGAAGAGTAATATTGGACTCAAATTGTTATCTCCATTTCTCCTTCCACAGCTGTTGTGTTCTGTCAGCACCTTATTCTTTAATATCTTATTTATTAAATCACCTTTTCTGTATTTTTACATTTTCATGAAAGTTTTAATTTCAAGGCTGGTTTACATTTCTGCCTAGATCTGTGATTCTGTTCATAAAATTCAATTTCTTAAAGGAGGCATTTAGAGGTAATATGGTACAGCAAAGGGACGGGATAGCAGGGGAGGGAGGAGCACACATAGGGACCAGTGAAAGTGGGAATAAAAGCCTACAACAGTTCCAGAGTTAAACGTACACATTCTTAGAGTCAAAGAGATGTACAGCATGGAAACAGACCCTTCAGTCCAACCCGTCCATGCCGACAAGATGTCCCAACCCAATCTAGTCCCACCTGCCAGCACCCAGTCCATATCCCTCCAAACCTTCCTATTCATATACCCATCCAAATGCCTCTTAAATGTTGCAATTGTACCAGCCTCCACCACTTCCTCTGGCAGCTCATTCCATACACGTACCACCCTCTGTGTGGAAAAGCAAGTGTGGAGAATGTTGTAGATATGAGGGATGTGGAGGCATGATGGTGGAGATATTATATTGTGGTGTTAGGGATGGAAGGACGTTGGGATTCATAACAACATGAAGACTTAGGCAGTAGAATTTTGACGATTTGAGGATATATCAGTGAAGTTTAAGGGGATGGAACAGCATGTGTTAACTGAGTGGAGGTGACAAAAGTATGGAGAAGCAGAGGAGATGAAGTCAGGGCAAAAGTGAACGAATGGGATTGAAATGGAATTGAGTATTCACTGTGGTGGAGTCTAAAACATGGCTCATGGTGCAACGGGTTAGCCAGGATGTAAACAAGTCTGGATTAGTCTGAGATGGCTGTCAGGAGCAGGATAGGGTTTGTGTCCTGGTCAGTGGCCACAGACCATTTCTAACCCTATTCCGCAGATTAGCCTTCCTATCCTTTACAGTCATGCAAACTCCCTATTTCAAATAATCACACAATCCTGGTTTTAAGCTAACCCACCCTGAAGAAGACAGGTTCTTGATGTTTTGTGTGTGTGTTTTCATTTTATAGGTATAGATTAAACTTTGCAACGCTTGCTGTTTTGACTTCAGATTTCAAGTATCCAAATTATTTTGTTTGTGGTAGATGCCCTTTTACCTAAAGAAATAAAAATTGACATCTGGCGCAAAGTAGCTGGGCAGTTAGGTAAACGTTTCTTTCATTCATGTACGGGTTGAGGGCACTGGTATGTAGGCCAGCGTCTATTGCCCATCCCTAATAGCCAGAGGGCAATTCAAAGTCAAGAATTAAATGTAAGACAGCAGTTTCCTTCCCTAATGGACATTAGCGAACCATGTGGGGTTTCTCCACCAATCGACTTATGGTCATATCAGACTCTCATTTAATTCAAATTTCACAATAGTGGGATTCCAAACCAGATCATTACCTGGGTCTCTGAATTAACAGGGTAGTAATAATATCTTTAAACCTTGGCTTCCCTGAAAGCTCCTGGGGCTTTAAAAAGAGCCATTTTGATTCACATTTCACTGATAAATATAGTGTAATAGCAAAGTTGAGAGGAGAAAACTGGCGAATTAGAACTTTACATTTGTGTTGAATTAATTGACTAATTACTGAGTTATTTCAAATATTCAGCATGGAGAGGATGATGACACCTACTGACTAACGGTAAAGGTAAACTTTTAAATTTAGATGAAAATTTTCTGTGTTTACTTTACTCTTGCCACAGATATATTCCCAGCGTGACAAAGAATCCACATGGTATCATATAAATTATCTGTTTGCTACACAGATGGGGCCAGTCCTGTTAAGAGTTTCAATACTTTCCATTAATTTGTTTAAAATAACACAAGACCAGATCATGGGTGAAGTTGGGCTTGCGGGGTGTAATGGTAAACTGCTAAACTACTGTTTTCGGGGAAATTGTCTGCTCAGAACCTTTTGGTCAAAAATAATCTTCATCGAGTTGTTATGATACCAACTATCCAAATCAAATGTGAAAGTAAAGTTGGCTTGACAGCACAAAACTCTTATTTTTGCCAATCGGCTTCCACAGTGGTCAGTCACTAAAGATATCCACATCGAGAGTCAATAGACAAGAGTAGTTTTATTTGTCATTTCTACAATATACAACTGATACAGTAAAAATGGGACAGCGTTCCTCCAGCACTGAGGGTGCTACATGGACAACACAAATTACATGAGAGTACAGTCATACACAGGACAGCATAAAGTGCATCGGAAAAGTACAAAACACGCAAGACAGCACAGTAATTCCTGACAAGACAAGACAATAGGCACAGTGGTGGACAAATTACAGTGCAATAATGACTGATCATTAAGAAACCATTGTTTTAGCAGCAATTCGAAAAGTCATACAAAGAATTGCAGAGTGTGATCACACTGGGTTAAGGAGCCTGATGGCCGGGGGGAAGAAACTGTTGCAGAGTCTGGTCATGACAGACTGAATGCTCCAGTATCTTCTGCCAGATGGAAGGAGAGAGAACAGTTTGAATGATGGATATGTGAGGTCTTCTCCAATGCTGTTGGCCTTTCGGATGCAGCGTGTGGTGTAATGGAGGGAAGATAGACCCGATGATCTTCTCAGCTGACCTCACTTATTTGTTGTCGGGTTTTACAATCCGAGACGGTGCAATTCCCGAACCAGGCAGTGATGCAGCTGCTCAGGGTACTCTCATGAGGCTGTCGATGTACTTTTAATGAAAAAACAGTAGTTTATAACACAAAGATTGAAACAAAAAAACTCATATGTTTCTACAAAAGACAAATTAGGAACATTTTATACACAGCAACAAATTTTCCAGTGCTATCCTTTACAGACACTCAACCACAGTGAAATACCACTCCTATCTTCACCAGCTCCCCTAATTTTTTTTAGTCAGATGCACAGATCTCCATATTGGCAATGCATTGTCATGTCAATCAGAAAGTGCAGTGTCTCCGAGCAGCTGCACAGTTTAGAGGGAGTGTTGTTCTTCACTCTTTATTTCTTCTTCAACTGAGGAGTTCACAAACTTTTCCTTTCAACAAATATTTGCACTTTGATTATTTCCATCTCACCCGAGACACACGACACAGACTAACTCAGTGTATTTGTCACTGAACTCTTAGGAAAAAAAATCTCAGCACTTTTTCCCATTTCCTGACCACTTTTCAGCTTTTAAACAGCACATCTGCCAAAATAGACCTCCTGAACTGAACCTGTTTCTGGTCTGTGGCCTCTCTTTCTCTGGGTTGTAAAACCTCACCTCAGTGAACACTTCAGCAATTATCTCACCGATAGACAGTCTAGTCATTCAGCTCAAATCACATGATTTTCTGGAATTGCTGATTTGACCAGCACATTCTCCCATACAGCATGAAATATTTCTGGATTAGTGGTGCTGGAAGAGCACAGCAGTTCAGGCAGCATCCAAGGAGCAGCCTAAACTGCTGTGCTCTTCCAGCACCACTAATCTGGTTTCCAGCATCTGCAGTTATTGTTTTTACCAGCATGAAATATTGTCCAGGCAAAAGTGAGGACTGCAGATGCTGGAGATCAGAGTCTAGACTAGAGTGGTGCTGGAAAAACACAGCAGGTTAGGCAGCAACCGAGGAGCAGGAAAATTGATATTTCGGGCAAAAGCCCTTCATCAGGAATGAGGCTGGGAGTCTCCTCTTCATTCCTGATGAAGGGCTTTTGCCCGAAACATCCATTTTCCTGCTCCTCGGATGCTGCCTGACTTGCTGTGCTTTTCCAGCACCACTCTAGTCTAGAATAAAATATTGTCCCCCCGCTAAAATGGCATTCTTGCAAACTGACCTGATGAATGCAAGACGAAAATCAAATTGTTTCCTTTTTTAGCAATTCTCAACAGATTTAAAAAAGAAAACAGATTCTTGTTGCTTTGTGTGTGTTTTCACTTTATGGGTACAGATTAAACTTTACAATGCTTGCTGTTTTTATTTCAGATTTCCAGTGTCCAGTTATTTTATTTTGATATTAAAGGCCCGGGATTCCTGTTCAGAGGGAACGCAATTTGTCTGTGGAAACTGTCATCTAGCTACTTTTATGAGTAAAAGTGTTGGGAAAAACAGACAGTCTGTTTGGGATATTCTCAGTCCATTTGAATTCCAAACCACTTTATCATCAAAGTCTGAACTTGAATATCATTTTTAGTTTAGAAATGTTGCAAGCTTGTACGATAATAGATAAAACAATATGATCAAATTGGTAGCACTGACTTTTAAAATATTATTAAGATGCCTTAGCAATTTATTTTAATTATTAACATGTGAGAAGCAATTGCTTTCAACCGGCCAAAAAAAAAAGACTGACTGAAATAACAAAAGGGTTGACAAGAATTAATAAATGTTCGCCCTCCAAAGTATCACGCTGTGCTTTTATTTGATCACTTACAGGAAGTGAACACAAACTATAAACAATAACGCATGTCAAGGTACTGACAGAAAATAATAAACCTCTCCTTCTAAAAGCAGCAGACGACAGAATCACAAAAGGAGGAGAGGTGCTCATCCTAGTTGACTTATTAACGAAGAAAATCTTTGGTCCTCTGCTGTATACTTTCCATTTCTATAAAGGCTGATAATAGCAGTCTGCCTTGTTTCCAAGCATTGAACATCACCAGCAGGACTCTGCTAGGAGGAGCTCCATGCATGTAGCTGATGTATACACTGGGGTCTGCTGTGTGCAGTCTAGTGCTGGAAACCGATGATGCAACTGCAGCCACTTACTTACATTCCTGTTTGGAGTAGTCTCCAGATTAACTTAAAGCGCTCTGCTAGGAGACGTCCAGTCTCCCCAGGGTAGAGGAGACCGCTCCCGATGCGGTCTCCTTTACATTGGGGAGACTGGACGCCTCCTAGCAGAGCGCTTTAGGGAACATCTCCGGGACACCCGCACCAATCAACCACACTGCTCTGTGGCCCATCATTTCAACTTCCCCCCTCCCACTCTGTCGAGGACATGGAGGTCCTGGGCCTCTTTCACCGCCTGGAGGAAGAACGCCTCATCTTCTGCCTCAGAGTTGGATAGAGCTCTCAAAGATAGTGGAATCAAGGGTTATGGAGATAAGGCAGGAAGAGGATACTGATTAGGAATGATCAGCCATGATCATATTGAATGGCGGTGCAGGCTCAAAGGGCTGAATGGCCTACTCCTGCACCTATTGTCTATTGTCTATTGGAACACTTCAACCCCAGGGCATCAATCTGGACTTCAACAGTTTCCTCATTTCCCCTTCCCCCACCTCACCCCAGTTCCAAACTTCCAGCTCAGCACTGTCACCTTGACTTGTCCTACCTGCCTATCTTCTTTTCCATCTATCCACTCCACCCTCTCCCCCCAATCTATCACCTTCATCCCCTCCCCACTCACCTATTGTACTCTATGCTACTTTCTCCCCACCCCCACCCTCCTCTCACTTATCTCTCCATCCTTCAGGCTCTCTGCCTGTATTCCTGATGAAGGGCTTTTGCCCAAAACATCGATTTTACTGCTCCTCAGATGCTGCCTGAACTGCTGTTCTCTTCCAGCACCACTAATCCAGAATCTGGTTTCCAGCATCTGCAGTCATTGCTTTTACCTAGTTGTTTTTACCTCCAGATTAACTTAGGCAAGGATCAATCAACAAGGACAGTATCGTCAAGCTACTGGACCTATGCCTTACCACACACTTCACCTTCATCAACAAAACCTACAGACAAAACCAATGGAATACCCATGGGATCTCCGATATCAGGGTTCTTAGCAGAGGCAGTAATGCAGAGACTCGAACAAACAGCTCTGCCAACCATCCAATCCAAACTTTGTCATCTTTGTCAACACCTTTGTCATCACTAAATGAAACAAATTAGAGGAAGCCTTCAAGACAATCAATAATACCCTTACTGGCATAAAATTCACTAAAGAGGAGGAAATAAAAACAAACTGCCATTCCTAGATGTCACAGTAGAGCGAACAGCCAATGGGGAACTTCAAACCAGCATCTACAGGAAAACAGCACATACGGATCAAATACTGAACTACAGAAGCAATCATCCTAACATCCACAAACGAAGCTGCATCAGAACATTACTTCAATGAGCCAAACATACTACATAGGAAAATCACCTGTACCGTGTATTCAAAAAGAATGGGTACCCAATGAGCACAGTCCGCCAATTTCTCAGAAACAAACCCAAACAAGCAGACAAAACACGTCCAGAAACCCTAGCCACTCTCCCCTCCATCAAAGACAGATCGGAAATGACTGCCAGACTACTCAGACCCCTTGGCACCATGGTAGCCCACAAATCTACCCACACACTAAATCAGCAGCGCATGAACTTGAAAGACCCTATACAGACAACAAACAAAACTAATGTAATTTACAAAATACCGTGCAAGAACTGTAACAAACACTACATTGGACAAACAGGCAGAAAACTAACCACCAGGATACATGAACACCAACTAGCCACAAAACGACATGACCCTCTCTCACTAATATCCTTATATACAGATAAGGAAGGACACCACTTCGACTGGGACAACATATCCATCCTTGGACAAGCCAAACAGAGAGACACACAAGAATTCCTAGAAGCATGGCATTCCAACCGGAACGCTATCAACAAACACATCACGTTAGACCCCATCTACCACACCCTGAGAAAAAGAACAGGAAATGACATAATCACAGGAAATGACATCACCAACCCAAAGAAACAAAAACTTATAAATAGAAAGCAGGAATTATGTACACTGCTTTGCCTGAGGCCCACTGAAGATCTTACCTAGTAGGGTGACGAAACATCTGGAAATGAACCTCCCAGCTCAGCGGGCAAACCTACATCTAGAACTTATAACTCATATCCAAACAGTTTCTTCACCCTCAAACTATGTCCACAGTACAACTGACTGATACTTGCGACTGATGTCAGCATGGCTCACCCATAAACTTGTGGTATTCACCAGTAGAGGGAGTTCCATTCAGGTCTCCTGGAAATCCTTGGTGTAACTTCGAAACAAAGTGCAGGAGTGGGCCATTCGGCCCTTCAAGTCTGTTTTGCCATTCAATATGATCGTGGCTGACCACCCAACTCAGTCCCCTGTTCCCGCTTTCTCTGCATATCCCTTTAGCCCGAAGTACTATTATCTAACTCCTTCTGGAAAACATTCAATGTTTAAGCTTCAACCGCTTTCTGTGGCGGAGAATTCCAGAAGCTCCCCACTCCCTACGTGAAGAAATTTCTCCGCATCTCAGTCCTAAATGGCCTATCCCATATCCTTAGACTATGACCCTTCTTAAATGTAAGAAGTGGAGATTAAGAAACCGCTGACATTTGACATCCTCCAACACCGGGATATGTCCATACCACTGGAAAAAAGTAACAGATTCCCCACACAACCGAACTCTGTAGTATGATGGCAAGTGGTTCTCTCCTTCCAATCAAGCATTGAATTTTTCACCCATTCAGCCATGCTGCCACGTTGATTTTGTTTTACCCATTTAGGTGTCAGCTGTGCTTACTGGGCATATTGCCAGAGAAGCTGGCAAAAGAGGTACCACTTATTGTGGGGTTCGACAGAGTTTATGCAGAAAGGATGTATCCCCTTGTGGGAGAGTCTCAGATTGGAGAGCAGAATCTCCGAATAAGAGATCACCCATTTCAGACAGAGAGGAGAAAGAATTTATTCTCTCAAAAGACATTGGAATTTGTGGAGGTTTTTTTTAGCACAGAGGGGTGTTGCGGATGGCTCATGAAGTACAATTGAAGCTGAGATAGGCAGATTTTTAATCAGTTTAGGGAGTCAAGCATTACGGGAAAAGATAGGAACGTAGAGCTGAAGATTATCAGATCATCCATGAGCTCATTGAATGATAGAGTATACTCAATGGACCAAATGGCTTCCTTTGTTTGTTGCGATTTCTCTATGACATCTAAGCATTCCTCCATGAACTGCAAGATGGGCACTAAACTCTGTCACCATGTCAGGTGTCAAGATCATGCATGTTTCCTGCAAGGAACTGACACTGACTGCTAGTTTTTTTAATTCTCTCATGGGATGTGGGCACTGCTGGTTGGATCAGCATTTATTGCCTGTCTCTGGTTGCCCTTGGGAAGGTAGCGGTGAGCTGCCTTCTTGAACTGCTGCAACTGATGTTGTTGGAGCTGTACCCATCAGCTGTACCCATCCAGGTAAGCAGAGAGTATTCCGTTACATTCCTGATTTGTACCTTGTCAATGGTGGACAGGCTTTGAGGAGTTAGAAGGTGAATTACTGCCGTATTTCATAGTAATAGAAACAGGAATAGGCAGTTTGGTCCGTCAACCCTTTGATCTGCTCTTGCAGCCCCTCTATTTATTTGGCAAGTGCAGTTGAGTTTCGGGCCAATGGTAACTCACTGAGATACTAATGGTGGCGGATTCAGTGATGGTAATGCCATTGAATGTCAAGGGATGGTAGTTAGATTGCATCTTAGTGGAGATGGTCATTGCCTGGCATTCTGAAGAAGAGTCACCGGACTCAAAATGTTAACTTTGATTTCTCTCCACAAATGCTGCCAGACCATGCTGAGATTTTCCAGCAATTTCTATTTTCGTTTACATTTGTAATTGGGTGTAATGCACATGGCAACCCTCACCCTCCTCATTCTGGGCTCTGAGCAATGGCATAGTGATATCATCAATGAACTTGCTATCCATCACTGGGACAAGGTTTCAAATCCCAGCATGGCTGATAGTGAAATTTGAATTTATCAAAAATCTGGAGTTTAACAAACCTAACCTAATGGCAATTACATAACCATGGTTGATCATTGTGAAAACCAACTGGTTCACTAATATCTTTCAGGGAAGGAAATCTGCCGATCTTACCTGGTCTGGTCCACATGTGATTCCAGACACACAGAATGTAATTGTCTCTTAATTGCCCTCCGGGCATTAGGGTTCAACAATTAATACTCATTAATAACCAGTAGCATCACTTTATCATGAAGACGATGTGTGACACAGTGTTCATCCTGGGTCAAATTGAGCATTGCAGTTTCAAACAGTCAGCTTCACTCTAAATGAATTTTTTTTAAAAAAAGACAGACCTGGATTAAGAACAATTTCTTCCAGTGGGAAGAGCAAGACCATCATCTTTGATTCCCATTTCAAATGAACAATTCCATCCTTCTCACCGCCACTGCGTAAGAATGAAACTGACTGTATGAAACTGTAATGTTCCATTTGACCCAAGATGAGCACTCAATCTGACATCTGCTTCATGACAATGAATTCCTCTGCAGCATCTTCTTTTCTTGCTTGTGCCAATACATATGCTGCTGAAACTCAGACCAAATGCTCCATCAACTCTAGACTGAAATTACGCACAAATCCTCCCCGGGTTGGTCTAACACATTCCTGATGAAGGGCTTATGCCTGAAACATTGTCTCTCCTGCTCCTTGGATGCTATCTGACCTGCTGTGCTTTTCCAGCACCACACTTTTTGACTCAGCTTTCTCTCTTTGCCCCATTAACTACTACCTGCATTCTAAAGTGCACTACGTCCTGCTCAGTTATTACTCTTTGTTCCTCACAACCTACATTAGTTCCTAGCCCCACAACACTTCCAAATTAAGATCACACTGACACGTTGAAATCTCTTGACCGCTCTGTAATCCGCACCTCCCCATCCCATCTCAGCCCCACAAAAAACTGAAAATTCTGTAATGCTCCAGTTCTATTTCTCCGTGAATCCCTCGGTTCTTTTGGCCTTGACAAATCTTTGCAAAGTGGAGAATTGTGGATCGTTGCACTGGTGTCAGAGTGTGTTGTACATTGAGACATTGAAAAATAATGACAGAAAAGCTCCATACGTTTATCAGTGTTATCTGATCACATGTCCCATAGCATACTTGAAACACACTGTAGCCTGTATTATCCTATTATATAGCTGGCGTTTATGGAACCAGTTTTATTTCACATTCAGCAAGTTTGCTTTTTTTTTGATGATAAGTTTGTGGTAGGCATCTGAGATCAACTCACATCAATGAACTGCAGTGCTGTTATTCCTTATAATTTGAACTTCAATGATGTAGGATTTGATTTCTGTAGGAATGGCAGGAGAACAGTAGTGCATGTATGAGTTATGGAAAATTATTTCTGGTCTTCACTGTAACAGCACGAAACCATTTCTTTGCTTATATTATTTTTTCCAAAGAATTCCGATTAGCCACTAAAAGCACCTTTATGAACACAGGCCCTCTCCCACTTTTTTTTGTTATTTCTCCATCTCTTTAAGTCCCAGTGCTCATTTAAAATACTCATGAATGTTTCTTTCAAAGTGAAGTTGGCAATGTAGGGGAACTGGAATGAAGTGGTCCTGGCGATAAGTTTGGGAGAATGACACTGAACTCTAAGTTTGATCAGGGTACTGAAACAATGCACTAAAATGGGTCAACTTGAACAACCAATTAGGGAGGGGAATAGGCGCAGACAAAAAAAAGTTGTAAAAGAGGGGTTCAGTTTTGCTGTGCTCAAATATTCATCTATGACTGGACCCCTGACATACACTGTGCCAATGAGTAACAATGGACTTTTTATTTGTTAAAGTTTATTCATTTATATGTTGGCATCACTGGCAATACAGCATTTATTGCCGATCCCTAATAGCTGTTGTGAAGGTGGTGGAGAGTTGAATTGCTGTAGTCTTTGTCTTTTGGGAACACGCATAGTGTTGTTAGGGAGGGATTTTAACTCAGCAATAAATAAGGATTGGTGAAACAAGCCCAAATCAATCAGAAATCTGACAGACTGGGGAAGATGCACATCAGGACCCTGTAGAGTTCCTGAGATGTGGATATAAGTGGGAATGACCTCGGAGGTTTAAGGTTCCAAAAGGATTATTCCTTCTTCTCTGGGATCATAGAATCACAGATTCCCTACAGTGTAGAAACAGGCCCTTCAGCCCAACAAGTCCACACCGACCCTCCAAAGAGTAACCCACCCAGACCCATTCCCCTTACTCTATTATCTTGTATTTACCCCTGACTAATGCACCTAACCTACACATCCCTGAACACAATAGGTAATTTAGCATGGTCAATTCAGCTAACCTGCACATTGCTGGATTAGATTAGATTAGATTAGATTAGATTTAGATTAGATTACCTACAGTGTGGAAACAGGCCCTTTGGCCCAACAAGTCCACACCGCCCCACCGAAGCATAACCCACCCATACCCCTACATCTACATCTACCCCTTACCTAACACTACGGGCAATTTAGCATGGCCAATTCACCTGACCTGCACATCTTTGGACTGTGGGAGGAAACCGGAGCACCCGGAGGAAACCCACGCAGACACGGGGAGAACGTGCAAACTCCACACAGTCAGTCGCCTGAGGCGGGAATTGAACCCGGGTCTCTGGCGCTGTGAGGCAGCAGTGCTAACCACTGTGCCACCGTGCCGCCCATTGTGCCACCGAGCCGCCCATTGTGGAAGGTAACCAGAGTATCTGGAGTGAACCCACGCAGACACGGGGAGAACAGGGGAACTCTACACAGTCAGTTGCCCGAGGCTAGAAACAAACCTGGTCCCTTGTGCTGTGAGTCAGCAATGCTCACCACTGAGCCACCATGCCACAATGGGGTCCTATGTGAATACCTCTGACTGAGAGATGGAGTCCCAGTCTTGGGATAAATGTGTGCAACTTACCTTGACAGTTATCCAGGAATTGTCAGACGGTTTAAAACCTTGGACTAATCGCTGGGTAACTCCATAACAACGCCCCTCCCCCCCACCACTCGCCCTCACAAAATCACTGCCACATCAACAGTCCAATGACCCTAATGATCCATCCACTCAATTTCCCACACCTTAATTATCTCTTGACAGGGATATTCCTCATTCCCGATCATCTCTCCCAAACCTACTAAACCCCTCACAACCAAATTCCTCCCCACCCTCCAACGCCTGATCAAACCCTGACTACTCAACTGTTCCCAAGCACCTGACTACCCACTAAGCCACTCACTCATCCAATTTTTTTAAACCCATAGTCATTTTTAACCCAGTTGAACCTTTAACAAAAAAAGAGACTTTTGCACCTTGCCCCAACTCCACTGTGATCCACTGGACTAAATTGGGAATTGCTGTACTGCCTATTCCCCCTTCATCTGGAACTAAAAGATGCCAAAGGAAAGTTGCATTGAGTTGGAAAAATCTTCACAAGGGTCAGAAATGCACAAAGCACAGACCCAGTTCAGGAAGTTATGAGACTTGGAGAAGCATGTGCACACAGTGGTAGTGACTAGCTACCATTAGGTGCAGGTCAAAGCTGGAAGATACCACTGAAGAAATCTTGACAAATTGCTGCAGGATGACTTGTACTGGTACATCCCACAGTCTTGGTCTGCTGGTATAGAGTGGATACAGTGGTGGTTTGGTTCCTGATCAAAGATATTCACAGAATCGTAGAATTGTACAGTACAGAAGAAGCCCTTTGATTCACTGAGTTTGATTGTGGGAGACCTCATAATCAAGCTTAATGCTGAGTATCTTTGGTATCCACAAATCTGGGTTTCTCAAGTAGGGATGAATTCAGGGTGGATAGGAGGTTGGTGTAGTGATTGGAATGATGTCAGCCAGGTGGATCTCATAGGATGCAAGTTCTGTGAATGGGGTTGTTAACCTGGTTAAATTAGGGAGCCCTGGCTGACAGATATAAACAAGTGTGTCAGGGGTTGTGTTCACTCTAGGAGCTAGCTCTAAGCTGGCTGGGTCAGGGTCATGTACTACACACATGTAAACAAAGAGTGAGTAGGTGACTGGGTTCCAGCCTCCTTGGAGTTATTTCATTTGGCTTATTTGATCTCTCCCTAGACAGAAGATGGGGGCCCACTTATAATATCCCCGACTAGCCCCACAATTGATCAGTCACTATAATACCTATATTTATTGATTCAGAATGGGATACCAAATGTTGCACAAAAAGTAAAAACAAATGCTAAATTGGTGCAGTGCGATTACGAAATGCCTGTTCGAAAGTCTGGAATTGCATTGCACAGTGTTGGCCCTAACAGCTGGTAACTATAATTTTAATTTATCGGCTAAACCAGAAACCTGAAGATGGAGCACTCAGGTGTTGATTAGACACGATTTTCATGCAGCAGCATATGGGGATTCCTTACAGAAGCTGTGCTATGAGCTGAGAGCAATGCAAGATAGCCCGACGTACTGCACAAGGTTAGGGAAACACAAACCACTGGAAATAAAAGTATTCCTATACTTCTGCCTGTTGTAGGGTTCCTACAAGGGCTAACTTAGGCTGGAGCATGGAGAGATGAAAGCGCCTGATAGTCTGTACAGAAGATTACAGAAGGCTTTGGAAGATGACCTCAGGCAGGATACTAGATCAGGCCGTGCATTGCATCATCTTGACATCAGCTGAGGCTGATGATCAGTCAATGGCCAGGTTACTGGTGGATTGGTAAGGATAGGATGACGAATGGTGTTTTACTGAGATAGGAAAGAATGTTTACGTTCCATGTAGTGACTGTGGTAACCCCTTGGAAAACTCTGTTGAAGGACCAATTATTAGCAAGACCTTTTGCAAGCTATGCAGTCTGAGGTTTTACCACTGACTTGATTTTGCCTTCAATAGAGCACTTTACCTAATGTGACAATGCATATGTTACCTCCTGTAACATTAACTGGGTGTGGACAGCAACAGATTTTTAATATAAGTGACTATTATTTACAAACAGTGTACTTCAGACACCTAAGTGTCTGGGGTAACATGAAGCAATTAAGCTGCAAAAGAGAGCTATATGCATTCAATAGCATATTATGCTTCAAGTGATACTTGGATAAGATAGAGTATGAGATCTTTATACTGTCATATGATACTGCAATGATGTCAGGAGTGTGTCTCTTAGTGGTCATGAGACATAATACAACAACTACAGTGGTTCACTAGAATGGCTACCACCTGCACTGAATAAGAGTTCAGAGATTGGTCATCAGATGCTGCATTGTTGGGTCCAATGGTGGAATGAAATTGGTCACCACTTGCATGTTGGAAAGAATGGGCTCCAACCAATGCCAAAACCATGTGTCAAGTTGGCTTTGTATTCCTCCTTGCCTTTTGACATTAAATGCATGGTTCATGATGCACTGAGCGTTTGTGGTACATTCCCATTAGCACTCCTCTAGGGTTGTCTCGTTGAGGCTCTCATGATGGCCTCTGCAGCTGAAGTTGTGAGAGGCTTCACTCTCTGATGAGCTCCTGGCTGCATATCGTTCCTGGCTGTGGTGCTTCTGGGTGCCCAGTAGCTTGCAAAGTGCAGATCCTAACTTTAATCTATCATCTAAAAGGTGTATGCAGTGCCCGTGTCACAAACACAGAGTAAAAAATATAATTTTAATGCACATATAGCAATTGTTTTTACAACACTTCTAACTGTGCCACTGCTGTAATCATGAGAGTGTTCTTATCGGTAACCTTCCAGAAGATTCTCAAAAGTCATCAGCCAGACACAAACACCTCAAGTATCTCTTAATGAGAGGACAGTGCAAAACTATTGAGTTATATGTTTCTGTAGGGATGATTGTCTCCACGAAAGCACCCTACACATAAAATAGCAACACCCATCTTACAAGATGGGTTTAAGGTCATTGCGGCACAGTGGTAGCATCCCTGCGTCTGAGCCAGGAGACCAGGGTTCACATCCAACCTGCTTTAGAGGTGTCAATAATAACACCTCTGAGCAGGTTGATGAGGAAAATATCTACAAGAAGATGTGTTAATGTATATTGAGAAGAGGACGAAGTGTAATTGAGTTTTGCCTGTACCTGTGTTTTTGTTTTTGCCGCTGTTTACCTATTATTTACTGATCTATGCTACTTAACTCTGCGATCTGCCTGCATTGCTCGCAAGACAAAGCTTTTCACTGTGCCTCGGTACACGTGACAATAAATTCAATTCAATTCATTCAATTCAATTCAATTCAATTCCATTTAAGGAATAGGCCAGAGACCGTTCCTTCTTGCAATGCAAGGTATTGTCTTAATGGTAAATATTTCTGACCGCCCCACCCCTCTACCATGGAGGCTTGGTCATATGACTCCCACAGTATTGAATCCAACTGTCCTTTATAACTAACCAATTTTAAAACAGTACACTGTTAAAGTGCCAATGCTGTTCTGTACCACATCTAGTGACAGAACCATCAACGCCTAACTCTGGGCTACACAGAAAAATATTCTGGCCTGTGATATGTATGTGTGCATTTTACAAGTCAAAGAAATAAACTTCCTCTCATCAAAACAGTGAAGCAGAAATCACACTGCTGCAAAGAAAATCTTCAAAAGAGTTTCAAAGGAACTTTTGAAGAAAAGAAACTGCCTACAACTCTTCAACTGATTGTTGGCCAATGAAATCAAAAACTTCTCTATTGGCTGCCATCGACATGTTGGGCCGAACGGCCTATCTCAGTACTGTAAGCATCAGTGAGTCTACTCCCACACTCTGTCCTTACTTCCCTGCAACTCTTTTCAAACAATTCTTAAAAATTTTGTTCAACAATGTGAATATTGCTGCTAAAAGCAATACTTATTGATCATCCCTAGTTGTCCTTGAGAGAAAGCCTTTTGAAATGCTGCAGTCCATGTAGTTTAAGTACACCCATGGTGTTGTTGGGGATCAAGGTCCAAGGGTCTGACCCACCAACAGCAAAGGATAGATGATAAAGATCTGAGACACAATGGTATGTGGCTTGGAGAGGAACTTGCAGGTGGTGGTGTTCCCATGTACATAGAGCCCTAGTCCTGCTAGATGATACAGGTTATGGATTTGGAATGTGCTGCTGAGAGCGAGTTGGCGCAGTGCATCATGAAGTTGGTGTAAATACACTGCTCCTTTTATGAATCCTCTATACTGTACTCTGAACCTTTCCAACACCTATTAGCCTCTATTCCTCTTAGCTGCAGAAATCTACAGTCAGCAGCTTCTATTAGGCTGTAACTCCTTCCAGGCTACATCATTTAACAACCAGCATGCCCCTCTCCAGGACAATTAGGCACCAAGCAATAATTGATGGCCTTGCCAATGATATCCAAATGCTATGAGAGAATGTTTTTTAAAAATAAAAACCTTCCCCCAGTTCCATACCTCTTGCGCCAAACCACTTCCACAATTTGCAATTGCTGTCTGACTTAACGGAGGTGGAACATTTTACCCAATGCACTGCCCAAGTCAATGTTATGATGATATAAACATTTTGAAGAACAAAATGATGAATGAGTGAGATGGAAAATGGAACACTTAACACATGGATGAGGGGCAGCTTCAATCTTCTCAGCGCAGGAGTGGAAAAACATTTAGCCAATATTCCCATAACCTAATGACTGTATCCTTCAATGAAGGCATCAACCATTAGAGCAAGGACCACTCCATGTTTGCATGGCTCACTTACATTCCCTATGGTTCCTCATAAGGGATGACCATAAAGGTAAGGCACTGTCAGGGGACCAGGACCCCTTTCAACCGTACCCAAGTTTGAGTCAGCACCTTAAAGAAAGAAAAGCTAAACGTTTGAGGAGAAATCAGCTTGTATTTCATGAATGAAGTGTTAGCACAAATGTGAACCATTATAAGCCAAGACATTACAGGAAATTTGAGCCAAGTGAAAATTGCTGGGCATTGTAACTTTCTTTTTCTGCACTGTAATCCATTTTTCAGACAGCAGAAAAAATTACGAAAATATTTGTAGAAATTCCCTTTGACAGCAACTTGAAACATCAAGTTTGTAATTTGATAATTTATGGAAGCTGATAAATTTGGCACAACTATGCTTTAATATATTCTCCCACTAAAAACACAAAATCCATAAAATTCAGGAGTTATGATAATTGCAAACTACAGATTCAGTTTAATTACTGCACAGTCATAGGTAGTCATGAGTGGTTGTATTACTGATTTATGTATATTGCGGGATTGATTGAAGCATCTGACGACAGCAACAACTGCATTTTAAAGTTTATGTAAGTCCCTCTATTCAGGCTGCTTTATAATCATTTACAAAATATTTCATTGTGCATGCTTAATTACTTTACTCTTGTTAGGAAGTTGCATTAGACAATAGACCATAGACAATAGGTGCAGGCTTTGGCCATTTGGCCCCTCGAGCCAGCACCACCATTCATTATGATCATGACTGATCATCCATAATCAATATCCTGTTCCTGCCTTATCCCCATAACCCTTGATTCCATAATCTCTAAGAGCTCTATCCATCTCTTTCTTCAACGTATCCAGAGACTTGGCCTCCACTGCCTTATGGGGCAGAGCATTCCATACACCCACCAATCTCTGGGTGAAGAAGTTTCCGCTCAACTCTGTTCAAAATGGCCTACCCTTTATCTTTAAACTGTGTCCTCTGATTCTGGACTCACCCATCACCAGAAACATGCTTCCTGCCTCCAGAGTGTCCAATCTTTTAATAAACGTATACGTCTCAATCAGATCCCCTCTCATCCTTCTAAACTCAAGTGTATAAAAGCCCAGTCACTCCAATCTTTCAATATATGATAGTCCTGCCATTCCGGGAATTGACCTTGTGAACTTATGGTGCACTCCCTCAATAGCCAGAAAGTCCTTCCTCAAATTTGGAGACCAAAACAGCACACAATACCCCAGGTGTGGTCTCACCAGGGCCCTGTACAGCTGCAGAAGGACCTCTTTGCTCCTATACGCAATTCCTCTTAGTTATGAAGGCCAGCGAATCCATTAGTTTTCTTCACTGCCTGCTGTACCTGCATGCTTGCTTTCATTGACTGATGTACAAGAACACCTTGATCTCGTTGTACTTCCCCTTTACCTAACTTGACTCCATTTATATAGTAATCTGCCTTCCTGTTCTTGCCACCAAAGTGGATAAACACACATTTATCCACATTAAATTGCATCTGCCATGCATCTGTCCACTCACCTAGCCTGTCCACGTCACCCTGTATTTTCATAACATCCTCCTCACATTTCACCCAGCCACCCAGCTTTGTGTCATCAGCAAATTTGCTAATATTACTTTTAATACTTTCATCTCTATCATTAAAGTATATTGCAAACAGCTGCAGTCCCAGCACCGAACCTTGTGGTATCCCACTTGGTCACCGCCTGCCATTCCGAAAGGGACCCGTTTATCACTATCTTTGCTTCCTGTCAGCCAGCCAATTTTCAATCCAAGTCAGTATTTTGCCCCCAGTACCATGTGCCGTAAATTTGAGATAAGTAAAAATTGCTGGGGTATTTTAACTTCTACCTTTCAGCTTATCAGGTGATCTAAGAGATCTTCAAAATTCTGAAAGATTAATATAGTGGATAGGTGGAATGTTCCTCTTGTGGAGAAGAGCTTACCTAGATGTCATCAGTATAGGATAGCTTCCAAGAAATCTAGTGGAGAATTCAAAAGAAACTTCTTTTACCTGAACAGTGGAAGGAATTTAGGATTCACCATCACAGACAGTTGTTAAAGAAAATAATATAAAAGTAATTAAAGGGAATCCAGACAAGCTTAAGAGGGTTTGAGTGGAGCACAGGCACCAGCATCTGATGCACATTTTGTCCTCCAACAAGCTATCTTTAGTTGAAGGGATCATGTTTATGTTACTACTCATAACACAAGATGTGGGTAAGATCCAACAGAGATTTACTGCAGCTCACTAATATATAATATTATTATCCCACGCACTTCAGTACCTGAGTTGACATTAGGCTATTTGATTATAAAGAGCAGTATGTTTCCGTCAGCATGTCATGCTTCAAATGGCTCAAGTTAAGATGCAGTATGTGATCTTTTTATATCATCTGATCACAAGCTATGACACAGAGATAATATAGTGAACACGACTCTTAAAGGTATACTGACACTTATGTCTGTGAGATACACACTAATATACTGATCAGACAGCACATCATCACCATTTTTCCAAACAAAATTATCCCAAACAAATGTACACTGTTGCACACAGCAACTGTTTTCATTTGGATAATTATATAAACAGGTGAAACAGAGATTATAAGACTGGCATTTCAAACATCAATGTAATGTTTTGGAAGTTTGCCAAAAATTCCCAGGATTCAGAAGACTCTGTCCTTCCACATTGAAGGGAGACAGGTATGATGGGTATGGGCAGAGTTGATGGTTTCATATTTCAGAAGTTGGAAAATGGTAAGGCTTTTATTTCTTGAGTCCAACATGAAAATCTAGACAGAGTCTTGAATTAATCATGTTTGTATCCAGATAAATGTGGGAAGATTAAATTCCTCATCTTCATGCCTGTAGGCATCTGGCTTAGTGACAATGGCTGAGCAAGGAGCAGTTCAGAGAAAGTTCTAACTCCTAATATTTTGTTGTGGCTAGGCTTTTGCCAAATCCTTTGGATGCAGTTCACAATTCAAAACATGTTTTGTTTTTCCCACCCCAGCACCATAAAACAATCTGCCTTCGAACCTAATTTTTGAGCCTTCATCCATTGATTATTCTGGCCGACAAATATTACAACAATGGATTGAAAAACCAAGTATTTAACCCAAACCTTTTTTTTTACTTTTCATTCCAAAATTTTTTTTAAGAAAGGACTGCTACTGAAAAGGTAAACTACACACTTAAATTCAATGATTATCCAACAATGTTCTGTATTAAGCCTGTGGAATGTCACATCTGTAAAGAGTGAGGGAAATTTAAATATAGAGAAATTTAAGAAGAGATAATGAAAGGGTTGCACATCCCCCCTTTCAGCAGAAAACCATCTCTTGCAGACATGATTATATCCCATCCAGAAATTTATTTAAAAAGTTAGAAATTCACCATAATATTAGTCTGTTATTAGCCACACGCCCTATTGTGCATGGTCAAGAGTGCGGTGAGGACCACAGCTCTGGGAACAGCCATTTAAACACACCTGCATTGCAGGTAAAACAAATGGTGTTTACTCTCTCTCTCAGTGAGAGTGCTGGCAAATAGTTCAAAAGGTATCAGTCTGAAGAAATTTCAATCAACTTACAAATCTAAGAGCCTTAATATTGACTGAATAATAGCTGTCACTGAAAAAGCTCCTCAGAGACTGGCATCCCGTCACCCTTTATTTACAATCATTATTTATGCCTGGAAAGTCCTTGACATTGATCCATCTCCCTCACAGCCAACCCTCAGAGTGAACAGAGCCCCTGAGACTCCTGTTTATATTTAGGCGGAAGTGGGTACTGCAGATGCTGGCGATTAGAGTCCAGATTAGAGTGATGCTGGAAAAGCACAGCAGATCAGGCAGCATCCAAGGAGCAGGAAAATTGATGTTCCTGATGAAGGGCTTTTGGCCGAATTGTCGATCTTCCTGCTCCTTGGATGCTGCCTCACCTGCTGTGCTTTTCCAGCACTACTCTAATCCTGTTTATATCTGTCAGCCAGGATTCCCTGATTGAGGCTGTTAGTCTAGTCCAATTAGGGAACTCATTCTATGGGTTCCAGCTGGCTGACCTTGTTACAAACACTAAAGTCAGCACTACCAGTGCCATTCTCTAATGGCTGCAACATCTTTGTATCTTCCCTTCACCAACAATTAAGAGACTGATATGTATTTTACTTTTATCTTTTTTGGACTGACTTCTTATTTCTAATCTGTGTGCATTTGTGTTCTATTACTGTTTCTTCTTGATGCGGAGGAGCCGGTGTTGGACTGGGGTGGACAAAGTTAAAAATCACACACCACCAGGTTATAGTCCAACAGGTTTAATTGGAAGCACTAGCTTTCAAAGTGCTGCTCCTTCATCAGGTGGTTGTGAAGCAAGGCCATAAGACACAGAACTTATAGCCAAAGGTTACAGCATCATGCCGCTGAAATCTAGGTTTATCATTTCATGACACTGTAATATTTTGCTAAAAATTCTGTGTCTTATGATCCTGCTTCACAACCACTTTATGAAGAAGCAGTGCTTTGAAAGCCAGCACCTCCAAATAAACTTGTTGGACTATAACCTGGTGTTGCATGATCTTTAACTGTTTCTTTTTGCATCTAGTAATTAATAAACTCACTCCTTTTGCGTATTTAAGGAGACCTGGCTAAATTGACTCCTTTTAAAACTCCAGTTCATTTGGACTTGGGAGGAAGATATTCACAAGGGAAGGGATTCTTTCTAAATTAACCTTGTTGCAAACAACCCGAGGATAGTGAGTTAATCTCTCCTCACCCATTAGCTTAACAAATTAGAAGCTTTCTGTCTGAAACTATAACAAACTGGGGTACATCACCCGTGGTCTAGTTGTAATACCAAGTGATGGAAGTACTCCCAGGTATACAGCTCTGCAAGCTCAGCTGATTTGTACCTTGCTCCTCAGATAGAGCCACAGGGAATATTTGTTGATGGATTGGAATTTGTTTCATTATAGAGGAGTCATGAGAGTTGTAATAAACCATAAGTGTTTAATATCGAGGTCTTAAACAATTCACAGCTAACCTAAATCATATTGATTTTTCACATACCAAAAGGCTGCACATATTACACAATTTCTCATTTCCCTCTTCTCTTTCCGTTTACCTAATTAACAGGGAAGTAAATTAGCATGAGCTGCCTGCTTAACCACACCACTTGAGGGCATCAGAGGCTCATTTGCAATGACCTTACATTACATTTCACAAACAAGTTCAGCATCCTTCATAAAAAAGCACTTGCAGACTGAAGGCAGTGTGTTTAAAATATGTTTATAGCGATTTGCTCGAATGTTCATGATACACGTTCTAATGCGTTTACGCCTATTTAGTTGTCAAACTGAATAGGATTTACTGTGACTGGCTATCTGTTAGATAACAACTTGGCAAAAACTTGCTCTTAAAAAAACTTGTTCTTTTTTTCAAGTAACACGCTGACATGCAATATGATACTGACTGGGTATGCCAGGTAGAGACAGAAGAATGTGAGGGGGCTGGGACAAAATGCAGATGGGCATCACATCAGGAATTTGGCAAATATTTAGTCTATTGTGTACCTGATCTGTCAATATTCCAGAGTTGATACATTTTAAAATCGGGGAGGGGGGGGGGGGAATCTTTGCTCGGGGGAATTGTTTGAGAGTTTCCTATGTTTGCCTTTGTATTTGGATTTTGGATATCTGCAGACATGATCTAACTGCTGCTTGCGAGTGTAACTTTGGCTTTACAAATGACTTTCTTTAGTACAAGCTAATCTTATTTTTTTTAACCAAACCTCCAAGATAAACAGAAGACACTGTTTACTGTTGTCGCTGACTGCCAATTTTCTAATGCACTAAAAATTGTAGATAAGGTGGAGCAACAACTTGCTCTGGAGCAAGTACTGACGCACTCTTGATTGGAAATACATCAACTTTTGAGCATGTTCTCTGCATTTCATTTGGGAAGTTACTATGGGCATGGTTCAGAACAAAGAATATGATGCAAGATTTGGTTTTCTTAAAGACCACATGCAAGAAAGGGCAGTCCTATAAAATGATTCCTTCAATTTTCAATTAAAATTGAATTAAAGCATGGGATACGCTAGTATAGTAATTGCATTGATTGCAATCCAGAAGCATGTGTTCAAATCACACTACTACAGCTGGGAAATTTAACTTTAATTAACTACATCTGGAATACAAAGCTAGTGTCAATAATGGTGACCATGGCATGGTGGCACAGTAGCTCAGTGGTTAGTACTGCTGTCTCACAGCACCAGAGATCTGGGTTCAATTCCACTCACAGGTGTCTGTCTGTTTGGAATTTGCATATTCTTCCTGTGTCTGCATGGGTTTCCTCCCACTGTCAAAAATGTGCAGGTTAGGCGGATTGGCTGTACTAAGTTGCTCATAGTGTCCAGGGACGTGCAGTCTAGGCGAACTAGCCATGGGAGATGTAGGGTTACGGGGATAGGGTTGTGGGGCAAGTCTTGGTGGGATGGTCTTTGGAGGGTCAGTGTTGATTCGATGTGCCGAATGGCCTGCTCCCACACCATAGGGATTCTAAGAAACAATTACTGATTGCTGTAAAAGTCTAACTGGTTCAATCATATCCTTTAGGGAAGGAAACCTGTCAGCCATACCTGGTCAGGCCTACATATGGGATTCCAGACTCACAGCAAGATGGTTGTCTCTTAATCGCCTGCTGAAATAGCTGAGCTGGTCACTCAGTTATATCACGAAGTGAGCTCACCTGCACTTCCTCATGGCCAATTAAAGCTGACCAATAAGTGCTGTCCTTGACAAAAAGTCAAGTCCACATCCCAAAAGTAAAAATCATGGTCACTACCCAATGGTGTATAAGGAAAACACGTCATTACATGTGATTCAAGAAAACACTGGCTTCTCCCAACTTGGCTCTAGCAGAGTAATAATTCCAAACTTACTAAATGATGTTCTTTTATTAGAGTGTACAAGGGCTTTGAGAGTTCAGAAGCCATAGCTCTGGAGGCTATGTTTGGATAATTCCAGCCAGCGCTTCCAGCAGCAACTAGTTGTGGTATTATGAGGAAGTCACAACATACAAATGTGTACAAGAAACAAGATAAGGCCACTCAGCTGTTATCAGCCTGCTCTGCCATTCAATAGATCATGGTCGATTTGATTTTAACCTCAAGTCTACAGTTCTGCATATCCCTGATAATCCTTCACCTTCTTGGGTAGTCAAGAGCACTTTAGAGAACATCTCTGGGACACCCATACCAACCAACCCCACCACCCCGTGGGTGAACATATTAACTCCCCTCCTACTCTACTGAGGATATGCAGGTCCTGGGCCTCCTCCATCCCCATTCCCTCACCACCTGACGCCTGGAGGAAGAACGCCTTATCTTCCGCCTCAGGACCCTTCAACCCCAGGGCATCAATGTGGGCTTCACCAGTTTCCTCATTTTCCCTCCTCCCACCTTATCCCAGTTCCAAACTTCCAGTTCAGCACTGCCCTCATGACCTGTCCCATCTGCCAATTTTCCTTCCCACATATCTGCTCCACTCTCCTCTCCAACCTATCACCTTTACCCCCACCTCCATCCACCTATTGCACTCTCAGCTACCTTCTCCCCAGCCCCACCTCCCTCCCATTTATCTCTCCACTTCCCAGGCTCCCAGCCTCATTCCTTATGAAGTACTCCGGCCTGAAATGTTGATTTTCCTGCTCCTCAGATGCTGCCTGACCTGCTGTGCTTTTCCAGCAATACACTCTTGACTCTGATCTCCAGCATCTGCAGACCTGACTGTCTCCTAAAGAATCTATCTACCTCCGCCTTTAAACTATCAAAAAAGATTCTGCATTGTATGCTTTTTGAGGAAGGAAATTCCAAAGCGTCACAACCCAATAACACAATCAGGAAGTATCTCAGGACTGACATATCCCTCCTCAAGACCCTTCCAGCTACCTACAGCTGCCTCCACAAGAAAATCATTTTCTTCAAAAAGGAAAATGCACTAAACTTTCTTCAGGGGTCCAGCTGGATCCTCTGACAAGACATTCTCATGTCTGACTGTGAGGCCAATATGATAATGATGTCTTGTTGGTCCCCAGTATTACACTCAATAGCTCAGAAATGCTAATGATCCTGTCGATTCCTCCAATAGCACCTCTCCAGTCTTATAAGTGAAATCTACATATTCCACCCACTGTAAAGCTAACAAACAACTCTTGACATTGGAAGGGAATTAATGGAACTTTCAAAGAAATTCGGCAGCTTTGTGTTTTAAAAGTGCACGCCTATTTACTGGATTTAAAAACTCACTTGGATTACAGATTGCTTACTCACTGTTCAATGTAACTTTCAGATAAGATAGACTACTTCAAACACAACCGGGAGTAATGTAATGAAATTAACTAATTTGATTTTCCAACACTAATATTTGCCTAACTTGCACACAATTCCCTAATCACACAGACTGTTATAGCCCATAATTCCAATTCATGCTCAATTTACCTAACTCAGAGCTACATAATAAGATGTTAGATAATGACACTGCTGCAGTTATCCGAATATGTGTTTGTTAGAGTAGCTACTGTTTGTGTCATAGGCATCTACACAGAGGAGGAGGCCATTTGGCTCATTATGTCCGTGCCGGCTGACAAAGGTCTGACTATACTAGAGTCATAGAGATGTACAGCATGGGAACAGACCCTTCCGTCCAACCCATCCATGTCGACCAGATATCCCAACCCAATCTAGTCCCACTTGCCTGCACCCAGCCCATATCCCTCCAAACCCTTCCTATTCATATACCCACCTTTTAAGTTTTGCAATGAACTAGCTGCCACCACTTTTTCTGGCACCTCATTCCATCTCCTGTACTCTATATGAAAAAGTTGCCCCATAGGTCTCTTTTATACCTTTCCTCTCTTACCCTTAACCTCTAGTTCTGTACTTCGCCATCCCAGGGAAAAGACTTTGTCTATTTATCCTATCCATGCCCTTCATGATTTTATAAATTTCGAGAAGGTCATCCCTTAGCCTCTGACACTCCAGGGAAAATAGCCACAGCTTATTCAAGCTGGGGATCTTGTAAGTCTTTTCTGTAAATCCTTGTAAATCTTTTCTGAACCCTTTCAAGTTTCACAACATCTTTCCGATAGGAAGGAGACCAGAATTGCATGCATTGTTCCAAAAGTGCCCTAACCAATGCCCTGTACAGCCGCAACATGACCTCCCATCTCCTGTACTCAATACTCTGACCGATAAAGGAAAGCATACCAAATGCCTTCTTCACTATCCTATCTACCTACGACTCCACTTTCCAGGCGCTATGAACCTGCACTCCAAGGTCTCTTTGTGCAGCAACATTCCCTAGGACCTTACCATTAACTGTATAAGTCGTGCTAAGATTTGCTTTCCCAAAATGCAGCACCTTGCATTTATCTAAATTAAACTCCATCTGCCACTCCTCAGCCCATTGGCCCATCAATTCAATTTTCCAGCTTTTGGCCCAGAGCGTTGGAGACTATGGCAACACAAGTCAATATCTAAATGTTGTCTCCATGTTCACCACCCTTTCAGGCAGTGAGTTCCAGACTCCCACCTCTCACCGTGTGGGTGATAAAAACATTCCCACCAGTTCTCCACTTAGCCTTCTATCTCTTAATCTGAAAACTACGCACCCTGGTTATTGACCCCTCTAATAATGGAAAGTGCACCTTCCCATCTGCCCTATATATGTCCTTCAATCTAACACACCTTTATCGAGTCCCCTCTCAATTTTCACTGCTCCAAGGTCAACAACCCCAGCCTATCCAATCTTTCCTCAAAGCTCAGATTGAAAACGATTGCACGGCTGGAGGTTAACGGCTTAACCAATACAAAATAATTTCCTCCTCTGTCTATCAACAATGAACCACAGCAACACAGGTGTATCGTACAGAGGGACCCCATTGGACCCATTGTGTCTGCACCAGCTATCCAATGAGCATTATGCCTTAGTGGCACTCTCCTGCCCTTGCCCAATATTCAATTTTGCTGAGTTTCCTGGAGGTCTTCTTTCCATTAGGCCCAGTATGATTTCTCACACCATTTTCACACACTCTTCTCATTGCCTACTGTCATGATTCATTGAAGTAGCATACTTCAATGCCCCATGATTCCCATAGTCATCACAAAATATTAAAGTTTTCAAATGAAATACGCAAAAGCCTCAAACTACCTGATTTTCAGACCCTGGGGGTAGGAAAAACAGATCACTTGCCTATACTCAACAAGGGTCATTACTTATGGCAGTTTTAGCTACGAGTAAACCAACTAAAGTAAGTAAACATTACAGATTAAAACTGTAAAACCTAATAAACTCATTCTTTTATACACAGACAATCATAAAGCAGATAAAAAAAATGTGGTGGACAGAAAACTGGAAAAACAGTTTGATGGTCTTTGTTCCACAGATCCATTTGGGTCAGTTCTCCCTTTTTCTGAAAGCTTCCACTGGTTTGCAAGAGACAGTCGTGGGGAGGAGTGGGGGTGGGGGTGGGGGGGAAGGTGGTAGAGCTGACTTACCTGTGAAAGGTCTCTACTTATCCAATTCAAAATCATAACTTGTATCATCTGCTAAAGGAAAGATAGGCTGGTTTTCTCTTGAGTTTAAAGTAGTTTATCTGGAGAGAACTGTGAGAGAGTGCTTTTGACTGCTACATACCTCTTGCTTTCCCTTCTGGTCTGAACTAGCTTCTCTCTGT
The DNA here is from genome assembly GCF_047496795.1 of Chiloscyllium punctatum. Classification (NCBI taxonomy): domain Eukaryota; kingdom Metazoa; phylum Chordata; class Chondrichthyes; order Orectolobiformes; family Hemiscylliidae; genus Chiloscyllium; species Chiloscyllium punctatum. The sequence goes on along the minus strand of NC_092749.1, from coordinate 104,769,413 downwards.
CTTGCTTTGCAGCCTGAGCTGTTCAGCTAGTTGAAGATCAATCATATAGTTGTTGGCTGGCAGAGGACTTCAGTCATTGATAACTGCCCGTTAGTCCACACCAATCAGCTTCACTTGTAAATGACCTCTTGGTTTCAGTTCATCTGGGGAACACCGCAACCTGCAAGTTCCTCTCCAAGCCACCAACGATCCTGACTTGGAAGCCTGGTCGCTGGGTCAAATTCTGGAACTCCCTCCTTAACAGTATTGTGGGTGCACCCGCACTACATGGATACAAACTGCAAACTACAAACTGCAGACGGCAGAATTGGACTGGTTGGTGCAGTGGAGACAACAGCATGGTCTGCCGTCTGCAGTTTGTTTTATCCATTCAAGGGATGCGGGCATCGCTGGCTGGGCCAGTGTTTATCGCCCATCCTATTTGCCTTTGAGAAGCTGGTGATTAGTTGACTTTTAAAACTGTTGCTATCCATGTAGTGCAGGTGCACCCACAAAACTGTTAAGGAGGGAGTTCCAGAATTTGACCCAGCGACCAGGCTTCCAAGTCAGGATCGTTGGTGGCTTGGAGAGGAACTTGCAGGTTGCGGTGTTCCCCAGATGAACTGAAACCAAGAGGTCATTTACAAGTGAAGCTGATTGGTGTGGACTAACGGGCAGTTATCAATGACCGAGGTCCTCTGCCAGCCAACAACTATATTATTGGTCTTCAACTAGCCAGCTCAGGCTGCAAAGCAAGACAGAGATAAGCTAGTTTTACCTGCACATCCACCAATATCATTTATTGTATCTGTTGCTCCCGATGCGGTCTCCTCTACACTGGGGAGACTGGACGCCTCCTCGCAGAGCGCTTTAGGGAACATCTCTGGGACACCCGCACCAATCAACCACACCGCCCTGTGGCCCAACATTTCAACATCCCCTCCCACTCTGTCAAGGACATGGGGGTCCTGGGCCTCCTTCACCAATGCTCCCTCACCACCAGACGCCTGGAGGTAGAATGCCTCATCTTCCGCCTCGGAACACTTCAACCCCAGGGCATCAACATGTACTTCAACAGTTTCCTCACTTCCCCTTCCCCCCCTCACCCCAGTTCCAAACTTCCAGCTCAGCACTGTCACCTTGACTTGTCCTACCTGCCTATCTTCTTTTCCACCTATCCACTCCACCCTCCCCCCAACCTATCACCTTCATCCCCTCCCCCACTCACCTATTGTACCCTATGCTATTTTATCCCCACCCCCACCCTCCTCTCACTTATCTCTCCACCCTTCATGCTCTCTGCCTGTATTCCTGATGAAGGGCTTTTGCCCGAAACGTCGATTTTCCTGCTCCTTGGATGCTGCCTGAACTGCTGTGCTTTTCCAGCACCACTCTAATCTAGACTCTGGTTTCCAGTATCTGCAGTCATTGTTTTTACGTAAGGGGAGATCAAGGCAAGGCATGGCCATCCAGGCCTTGAACTGGTGAGGGATGCCAGGCCAGCAAGGTCTTAGGATCCTCAAAAGCATTCAGGGGTAGGGGAAAACCGGACACATTAATAGCAGTGTAAAGGGACTCAACTGAAACAGGGCAAGGGAGGGGTTATTGGAGGCATAGAGATAGTAATGGAAAGAGGAAGATGTTGAACGAGTGTAACATTATGGGTCACAGGCGGAGCCAATAGGTCACACACGCACCCCCAAAGTTGGAGCCTCAGCAAATTGTTCCAGAAATCAACTGCATAGTAAGGTCTGAAATTGAAACAAACCACTTGCAAAGTAGGAAATGTAATCACTGTGTTTTTCAAAGGGGGTGGGCTGCAATCTGAGCTCTTCTAAGGGACCAATGCATTCATAATTATATAAGTGATTAAACATAGCTACTTGCCTTTCAAATTAGAAATCAACATTCTTCAAACAATTTAATGCAGACCTCCGGTCATGAAGAAGTCTTTAATAGAAGTATGTTGTGCCCCTGACTGACACTTTGTGATCTATCAGTTCAATAGTTCTAAATGTATCAAATCACTTGGCAATACGGCAGCATATTCTCAAAAGGCCAAAGCCACAGAATCCTAAGGATTTGAAGCCTCCACATTACAGCTGCCATTCCCTGACTAATACAGTGAGCCTGCAATGTTTTTACGAGTGAGGTGAAATGCTGGGTGTGGGGCATTTTCAGGAGGGGTGGAGATGGCTCCTGGCAGCTGCCATCACATAAAGAGGTAATATATGCAGGGGCTTAACAGTGTTATACGGCACTCCACATCCTTTACTAATGCATAACAGTCATTCAGAAGCACTCCCGTCTGTGAGCATAACATTAAACTTTACTGTAAGGGATGTCAGGATCTCAGGCCTCAGGCATGCCTCCAATAACACATTATATACAAAATGTGCCTGACCTTTCTCACAGATCTGCATCTATCTCCTACGAAGTGGCTGAGACTGACTCTTCTTCTGTGGCACTGCTGCCCAATTGAGACAGTCACCTGAATGCCTGACTCACTTGCCACCCTCTTCACATGCAATTTTTCACTTGGATGGATAACTCATCCATGACCACGGCAGGTACAATGGCATCTAACATGCTTGCTTCCCTTCTTTAACTTCAAATGGGAACATTCCACCTAATGTCATGTGGCTGTGGAACCACAAGCTGTAATGGCCTAGTCATATTATCACTGGACTGTTAATCCAGAGACACAGATAATTCTCTGGGGACATGGGTTCAAATCTCACCATGGTACTCTAATGATGAATATGAATCCATTGTTGACAGAAAACCTATCATTAATGCCCTTCAGGTAATGAAATGTGCAATCGTTACCTGTTATGGCCTACTTGTGACTCCAGACTTATAGCAATGTGGTTGACTCTCAACTGCCCCTGTGGACAATAAATGTTGTGTAGCCAGCGATGTCCTCATCCTGAGACTGAATAAAGAAGATACCAAAATGCAATTTGCTTTGTTTGGGGAGAGAGGCATTCGACAGGAGTGATCATCAAACAGGTCAGCAGCACAGGGTCTACCTACTACTTGGTGACCTGGGTCACCAAAGGCACAATGGTCAACAGGAAGCAAGTGAGCAGCAGCTCGAGGTGTGCTCCCATCTCACCACGCTCTTGTACATTCCCATTCTCACAGGAATAAGAGTGTTTCATTCAGACCCTCAAGCTCATTCCACCACTCAACAGCTTGTGGCCTAAATCTGTAACCCCCTTTAGCCCATTTCCCTGAATCTCTTTGCCAAACAAAGATCTTGATATACAGTGATTGGAATGAGGTTGGTCAGGTGGATCTCACTGAGTATTAGATCCCTGACTGGGACTGTTAACCTGGGCCAATCAGGGAGCCCTGGCTAACAGATATGAACATGTGTCTCATCTTGTGTTTCACTGTGTCTCATATCTGCACACACACAACATGGGTGCTGTGGAAAAAATAAGCACTACCGCAGTTAGGCGGTAGTGTGGGGGGTAAAAGAAAATGAGAAGAAAAAAAGAAAAAGGAGAGAAAAAAGAAAAAAAATAACCAGGAGTGTCAGGGGAATAAGAAAAAAAAAGAACATGTGTCTCACCTTGTGTCTTTCACTGTGTCTCACACCTGCACACACACAACACGAGTGCTGGAGAAAAAAAAGAAAAAGAAAAAACAAAACAGGAGTGTGAGAGATCCTGTTCATTCTGAGAGCAGGCTCTGAGGAAAAAAAAATGAACATGCATCTCCGGGCCCAGGCAGGGGGTCATTAGGGCCGATTGCCTGCCCCTCCTCCGCGGTTATGTTAGAGCCTGGGTGTCCCTGGAGAAGGAGCACGCGGTGTCCACCAACACCCTTGAGCTGTTCAGGGAGAGGTGGGCACTGTAGGGAGTGGAGAGCATTATTTCCCCCTCTAACTATATTTTGATTTAATCCCTGCCATCCCCTTCACTGTTTGATCACACAGCATTGCCCTTTGAGAAGGGCATTGTTTGTAACTGGCTGTTCTTCACTGTGTCCTACACTTGCACACACACACGACATGAGAGCTGGGGAAAAATAAGCACTACCTCTGTTAGATGGTAGTGTGGGGAAAGGGGGAAAAAAAATTTAAAAACAGGAACGTCAGAGGTTCTGTTCACTCTGATAGCTGGCTCTGAGGGAGCTGGATCAGTGATGAAGGACTCTCCATTTTGTGTGTGAGGGAGGGGACTGACCTCTGAACTGCCTGGACCACACAGTCAGTGTATCTTATTAATGCTGTTGGTGTTTCCTACTGAGGAGGAGAGTTCGCTTTGTTCTCTTGCCCTTGTTTCAGGTAGACATTTTTGATTTTTGATTTCCTTTATCGTTTGTTGTGATTATTTTGAAACAAAAAGGAAAAGAAAGACTAAGAAAAGAACAGGAGTCTCGAAGTCCAGGCAGGGGGCTGTGGAGGGGGTCGTTATGGCTGATTGCCTGCCCCTCCTCTGAGGTTACATTCAAGCCCGAATGTCCCTGGAGAAGGAGCACGCGATGTCCACCAACACACTCAAGATTTTCATGGAGAGGTGGGCATTTCAGAGAGTGGAGTGTTTTATTTCCCACTCCAACTCTATTTTGATTTAATCCCTGCCCTCCCCTTCACTTTTTTGATCATGCAGCATTGCCCTCTGATGAGAAGGGCATTGCTTGTCACTATGGTGTTCCCTTTCTTCCTGCTGGTGGAATATAAATAAAGATTTGCTCTCTTATTCTTCACTGCGTCCTACACCTGCACACACATAACATGGGTGCTGGAAAAAAAATTGAACAGGAGTCTCGCCCCTCCAGTTCTATTTTGATTTAATCCCTACCGCCCCGCGCCCCCTACCCCCCGCCCCCCTCACTTTCTCCATGAAAGCATTGCCCTTAACAGGCTTTGCTTGTTGTTGGTTCACTGGCCACATGGGTGTTTGGAAATATTGAAATAAAATTATTTGCACATTGTGTCGTTACTGAATCACTGGACATATACACTTACAACACGGGTGTTGTGGGGAAACATAGGCACTCCTGCTGTACAGTAGCAGTGTGGGAGAAAGGAAAAGAAATGAACACGTGTATCAGAGAGTCTCCTCAATCCAGGGACTGGCTCTCAGCTGGCTGGTTAGAATACATGGACTGTGCACGTGTAAATACAGGGTGACTTGGTGACAGGATACCAGCCCCAGTGCAGTTGTTTTAATTACCTATCTCAGATTTAAAATTGACAACTGATCTGGCAGTGACGGATCTCTCACCATGGTATGCTTCCCAACCACCCCCTGTTCTCCCCCGGCTACGCTCTCTATGTTCACCTCTGCTACTAATTATCAGCTCCCCTGCCAAAAACAGGCTCATCGACCTGATATCGTCAGTAAATACTTTAATAAAGCACCTATTTACATGCAACAGTTTCATATGGAGATTCACAATTACTAATCCATTTGGAAAGGTATCCTTCAAACAAAAAAAGTTCTCCCAGAAGGAAAACACAGTAAAACTGGTTAATGAGACATGCTGGTCCAATTCATCACAGGGCAGCCCTGTGGATCAGTGGTTAGCACTGCTGTCTCACAGCACAAGACACCTGGGTTTGATTCCACCCTCAGGGGACTGTGTGGAGTTTGCTCATTGTCTTCAAGGATTTTCTCCAGGTGCTCTGGTTTCCTCCCATGGTCCATAGATGTGGAGGTTGGGTGCATTAGTCATGGTAAATAGTCCATAGCGTCTAGGGATCTGTAGGTTAGCTCGGTTAGCCATGTTAAATAGCTCAAAGTGTCCAGGGATGTGTAGGCGAAGTGGATTAGCCATGGGGACTACAGGGTTACAGGGATGGGGTGGATCTGGGTGGAATGCTCTTAAGAGGTTCAGTGTGGACTGGATGGGCCGAATGCCTGCTTCCACCCTGTAGAGATTCTATGATCTTGTGTGTTCAATCCTATGTCCTGCTGTGTTCTTCTTTCTAAAATAGGGGGTTTGAACCGTACCCCGTACAGCTGCATTTTACCCTATCGATCTGTGAACTCACTTGATATGTCACACTTGACTTGTAACCGCAGTACTCCCAACTTAACCATCAAGAATACATGGCGGGCGGGTGGAGAAAGATGAAGATTCACTCAATACCACTCCACATTTTGGAGAAGCTGTGTCGTGCAGCTGAGAGGTTCCGGGATTTACAGAAAGCATACCTTTGCTGACAGGAAGCTATTGAAAATCTTCATGCCTGCAGGGGATGGTTTGGAATCTCTCTCACCTTCCACCTCCTCCCAGACTCTCAGCGCCGCGTTTCAGTGACAGGATTGGCTCAGAATGCAAAACGGACTGAGAGAGTTTTAAAACAAGAACTGGACCGCTTTGGATGTTTTGTTTTATTTTTCGCACAAGCAGCAGGGATTTATATCAAAGTTGAATGTCGAGTGGGTTTGGTTTTATTACCTCTCTCTTTCCCTGAGTCTCCTGTAAAGGTGAGTTCACCTTTTCTTTGTTGTTGTGTTTTTGTGACTTGCAAAATGTCTCTTGACGACATTTGACAGGGGCGCGGGCGAAAGAGGTTCACGAGGGGACAACACGAGAGAGGGCGGCTGGTGTTGGAAATGTCTTTTAGCTCATCGTTTTCCCCAGAGTTTTATCATCCCTCAAAGACCCCACACCCTTTTGTCAGTTCTTGATACAATTTGGTCACTCTCTCCACTTCTCAAACTTAACTTGAATTGCAATTTTGAAGGGAACCCCTTTAGTGCAAGCCCTTGTATTTTTCTCAACTTCTTGACTCGGCTATTTGACCTCTCTCTTTATATATATATATATATTTAAGAAAACGATCCTTTGTGTCTTTGATTCCTACCTTCGATTGCCTCCCCCCACCGACTGCATTGTTCATAAACGTACGCCTTTAATTTTTCTTCCATTTCAATAGAGCCTTTGTTATGCACTTCACTAGTTTCCAAAGGGTTGATAATATTTTCAACAATCTTGTATTTATAGCCCCGAGAATACTTTACACAAGTAACCACTTGCTGAACAGCCGGTGCTATCAAAGTTCAGTTTACATTACATTTTTTTTCTCTGTCTGCAAAATTGTCATAAGGAATGTGGGATAACCAGATTTTGAATTTGAACTTTGCCGCTTTCAGTCTCGACAAATTTGTTTGAAATCTTTGCTCGGTGTGGCACCATTCTTACATCCTAATTTATTTGTCAATAGAGAGTTAATAATCATTGATTTATCCTTCCTTTGTCTTAACATACAACAAATAGAATCCCTACAGTGTGGAAGCAGGCCATTCAGCCCATCGAGTCCACACCGACCTTCCAAAGCATCCATCCAGACCCACCCCCAGGCTTGCAAATACCATGGCTAATCCGCCTAGATGCAATGGGGCAATTTAGCACAGCCAATCCACCTAAGCTGCACATCTTTGGACTGTGGGAGGAAACCTACACAGACATGAGGAGATTATGCAAAGTCTACATGGATATCTTCCAAGGTTGGAATTGAACCCTAGTCCCTGGCGCTGTGGGGCAGCAGTGCTAACCACTAAGCCACTGTGCCACCCCAAATGTATTTTACTTTCTCTTTTGACAGATTTATGTGCCGATAATGCCAACTTGCATTTGAATATCATCAAAAAGACCCCAGCAAGATTTAGTAGGATGTAGTCATTTTTAAAAAAGTGAATACTGAGTCAAATAACGCAGTATTGGGAAAGCTCGCAAAAAGCTGACTGAGGTGTATGTTAAGTAGAGTCTCAAGCAAGATACGTACGAAGGAACACAGTGATTTTAGGAAAACATTTCAGAGCAAAATCCCTGATAAGATGGCTACCAGTGTCAGAAACAAAGGAGAAGGGTCTGAGATTCCTCAAAAGGCCTAATTACTGGAACACACAGGGAAAGGATGCCAACACAAAGATTCCAATTTTAAATACAACGTTGTTGTAGAGAAGAGTGTGTCAGTGAAGATTTGGATATTGGGACTTGGTGTGGAATATGATGTACTTTGAAAGCCCAGATAGAAGTGAGCTGTACTTACAGTATTGGCACCCACACTCTGCCATTGATGAAGGAACAGAGCAAAGAAAAGCAGTTAACCACCAGAGAGAGGCAGTCTATTCGTTTTGCTTTCTTGAACCCTGCTACAAAAGAGGACGTTGTTTACTAAATTTGATTCTTGACAATTACTTGGTAAATCCTTGAAATTTAACGATCAGCAGCTTTATTATATCTGATATATATTTTTAAAAACCTATCTTTCGGAATGTGCTTTATTGTTTTTGTTATTAATATCAGAAAGGGAGAGAAAATCTAAGTGTGAGAAACCTTGCTAGGTTTTGGTGTAAAATCAATAAATATCAGCATTAGTTCCAATGCTATCTTTTTTTTTGTCAGGGAGTGCTGAATACGTTTGAACTGACCTGGCTGGTAGGATTGAGTTTCAGCTGTAATTAGCACTAAGTTAAGATTTACCTTGAGATTGATATTTGGATAAATAATAATGGGTGATGGCAGCAGATATTTGGGGAGAACCATTCGAGGGTTCACTACACACCAAAACATTTGCAGTCCTTAAGATTGCTAAGCCTTCCATTCTCATGCTGCTGCATATAAGGTCCACGTATGTCACTTCAATAACTGATGGTGTGCACATGTCAATGTCTGTTGAATTCTTTCTTTTGTGTCTTCCACCTTGCCTACAGCATCAAACCCAAGACTGAATGAGATCATTGGTGTTGTTATCTGACAAGGTGCATTAAGGTTCCTCATTGCCCTCAGCATTTCATTAAGCCTTTGATGTTGTTCAGAGTGAACTAGACAGTAAATGGAAAAGTCCTGGGGAAAATTGATATACAGAGAGATCTGGGTGTTCAGGTCCACCTTTCCCTGAAGGTGGCAACACAGGTCAGTAAAGTGGTGAAGAAGGGGTATTGAGTCCAAGAGTTAGAGTCATAGAGTCATAGAGATGTACAGCACTGAAACATACCCTTCTGTCCAACCCGTCCATGCCGACCAGATATCCCAACCCAATCTAGTCCCACCTGCCAGCACCCGGCCCATATCCCTCCAAACCCTTCCTATTCATATACCCACCCAAATGCCTCTAAAATGTTGCAATTGTACCAGCCTCCACCACATCCTCTGGCAGCTTATTCCATACACGTACCACCCTCTGCATGAAAATGTTGCCCCTTAGGTCTCTTTTATATCTTTCCCCTCTCACCCTAAGCCTATGCCCTCTAGTTCTGGACTCCCTGACCCCAGGGAAAAGACTTTGCCTATTTATCCTATCCATGCCCCTCATAATTTTGTAAACCTCTATCAGGTCACCTCTCAGCCTCCGACGCTCCTGGGAAAACAGCCCCAGCCTGTTCAGCCTCTCTCTGTAACTCAGATCCTCCAACCCTGACAACATCCTTGTAAATCTTTTCTGAACCCTTTCAAGTTTCACAACATCTTTTCGATAGGAAGGAGACCAGAATTGCACGCAATATTCCAACAGTGGCTTAACCAATGTCCTGTACAGCCGCAACATGACCTCCCAACTCCTGTACTCAATACTCTGACCAATAAAGGAAAGCATACCAAACGCCTTCTTCACTATCATATCTACCTGCGACTCCACTTTCAAGGAGCTATGAACCTACACTCCAAGGTCCCTTTGTTCAGCAACACTCCCTAGGACCTTACCATTAAGTGTATAAGCCATGCTAAGATTTGCTTTTCCAAAATGCAGCATCTCGCATTTATCTGAATTAAACTCCATCTGCCATTGACCCATCTGGTCCAGATCCTGTTGTAATCTGAGGTAAGCCTCTTCGCTGTCCACTACACCTCCAATTTTGGTGTCATCTGCAAACTTACTAACTGTACCTCTTATGCTTGCATCCAAATCATTTATGTAAATGACAAAAGTAGAGGACCCAGCACCGATCCTTGTGGCACTCCACTGGTCACAGGCCTCCAGTCTGAAAAACAACCCTCCACCACCACCCTCTGTCTTCTACCAGGTGAGTTGGCAGGTCATGTTACAGTTGGAAAGGACTTTGGTTCGGCCACATTTGGAATACTGCATACAGTTCTGGTTGCCACATTACCAGAAGGATTTGGATGCTTTGGAGAGGGTGCAGAGGAGTTTCACCAGGATGCTGCCTGGTATGGAGGGCGCTAACTATGAAGAGAGGTTGAATAGATTAGGATTATTTTCATTAGAAAGACAGAGGTTGAGGGGCGACCTGATTGAGGTCTCCAAAATCATGACAAGTATAGACAGGGTGGATAGCAAGAAGCTTTTCCCAAAATGGGGAATTCAATTACTAGGGGTCACAAGTTCAAAGTGAGATGGAAAAGGTTTAGGGGAGATATGCGTGGAAAGTTCTTTACACAGAGGATGGTGGGTGACTGGAATACTTTGCCAGCGGAGGTGATAGAGATGGGCACGATAGCGTCATTTAAGATGTATCTAGACAGATACATGAATGGGCAGGACGCAAAAGGATACAGATCTTTAGAAAATCGGCGACAGGTTTAGATAGAGGATCTAGATCGGTGCAGGCTTGGAGGGCCGAAGGGCCTATTCTTGTGCAGTAATTTTCTTTGTTTTTTAATTGTTCATCTTGAAAGAAACCTGAGGGGTGACCTAACAGAAATGTTCATTATTATGAATCGTGTTGATAAAGTGGATACAAAAGCAAAAAAAGCTAGATTTTCATTGGAGACAAGTGTCTTTGCTGGTGTTTAAAGGTGACGGGCATGACCCAATTGACACTTCAGTTTAGGGTTTCGACAATTTTCACTGGCCCAGATTAAAGCCACATGTGGGAAGGCGCTTTCGTCCCGAATTCCTGACTTGGGGACTGTCCCACTGTGGGGATAGGTACTGCATTTCCCCTTGCCCCCTCCCCTAACCCCAAACCCTTCACATTTTGTGGGGAATGACCAGCTTCTCAAGGATTCATGGTTCACAGCCCCTCACAGAAGCTGTGGGCCATACTCCGGAATTATTTGAAATTACATGTACATAATCTTACCTATGTATACTCGGCCAGTACGCAGTATGTTCAGAGACAACGCGATGTACAAATCTGATGGAAAGACCTTGAAATGCTCATGAAAAATAATTACATGCAGGTAAAATTAAAAATCAGACAACACCAGGTTATTGTCCAAGAGGTTTATTTGGAAGTACTAGCTTTCAGAGCGCTGCTCCTTCAGGTAACTAGATGAAGGAGCAGCATCTCTGAAAACTAGTCCTTCCAAATAAACCTGTTGGACTATAACCTGGTGTTGTGCGATTTTTAACTTTTTCCTCCCCAGTTCAACACCGTGCATGCAGGTAGTTCTCCTGTTATGCGGTACTTGCATGCCTGTGCAACACCCTGTTATAGAAAATTGTCCAATATAAATAATGGGGCCTATGGGAAAGACAGGATTAGGGATGAACAGCCAAAAAACTCAGTAAAAATCAAAACAAAAATAATAGTTAGCCTAACACAAACGATAGCACAGTCAAAGTAATTCTTTAAGTCATATATTTTAATGAAATAATACAGTAAATCTAATACTTTCACACTAAAATCTCTGACAACAGCACTGTACCTTTCACAAAGCTCTTCACCAGAAATCACACAAGCTGACTGATCACATGATGCAGACATCCTATCCTCCTCAAGATTCTCCCCGTTATTGAAATAAAGTTCATTCTAAATGTAGACTAGATTTCCCAGTTACAAGCTAAGTTTCAAGACATGCAGAGCTGATTGCTTTCCTGTTTTAGCCAAACACACTGAATTTGCATTTTTCAGACAGAGGATACTGAGGCTGGGTTTTGCTGTTCAGGTCAGTGCCAGGGATGGAATCACATAACAGTGAATGGGAGTTCACTTTATTATAAAATAAAGTCCACATGTCACAAATCACTTTACAGCCAATACGCGTTTTAGGAGAGTCATCTGTATTAAGAAATCTGCTTTGATGAAGACCGCTGCTCGTAAGTGTTGATATTGAAAGCATCAATTAGATAATGCCACAAGTAGTGTCTTTACCCCACTTGGCAACTCTTAATCTTGCCCAAATAAATGTACAAGATATTGAAAAAAAAATTTTTAGGTTGTAACTTTTTAAGATTTCTATCAATCAAAACCTGGACTCCATTGCAGTCTATGTAAACATATAAACTATTAGTGAGTTCTTGGAACTCAGCCAAGCATTTATATTGAGGCCATCCAGATAACCAGATGTACAGCCATCTGGTTTTTGTGGGTGTAATTGCCAGAATTGAGATGCCTCTGCTCCTCTTTGTGTTCTGTTAGAGTACAGAAGTCGGCTGATGTCCACTTGGGAGGCATGAGGAAGTGATGTCAGAGTTATAAAAAAAATCTTCGATACCATGAGACTGACAGCTCTGTAATAATGCACAAGGCAGCTCTGACTGAAAAGAAGTCAAAACATATTGCAAGATTGTCGCAAACAAGCTGCAGAAAAGCTCAGAGACTCCCCAAATCATCCATCAGAACTCAAATTATTGTGGTGTACTGAGTCTTTCATCTGTTTATAAATTTCCAATAATGCATTGGGTGTGTAGGAAGAGGTAACTTTATACCCTGTTGATCTGTTGAGAACGAGGATGAAGCTGCAAAAGTCATAGTTTTCAGTAGGTGGAGTTAAAGAGAATTTGCATTCACATTTTTTTTAGCATACAAGTGATGAAGCTCACTTGCACATTCCCCACTGGAAGCAGGTGCTACACCTTTCCATAATTATGGAGAGGAAGATGAGGATAGCTTGGTTATTATTTTTTCCCAATGTCTTTCCCAATTTTTTCCCAAAAAAGCCCTTCGTCAGGAATGATGAAGGTCCTGATGAAGGGCTATTGCCCGAAACGTCGATTTTCCTGCTCCTCGGATGCTGCTTGACCTGCAGTGCTTTTCCAGCACCACTCTGATCTAAACTCTGGTTTCCAGCATCTGTAGTCCTCACTTTTGCCCTCTGCTTTTTGTAGCCTAGTCTGCCAATGAGGGAACTCTTCCTTGCTATCATTGCAATGTGCTTTCAGAGAATGTTTCACTTCATGTACAATGTAAACAAATGATTGAAGAAAATTTATAGTTACTGCTGCTCAATGCCAGTACATTGAATGATAGTTCAGCTCATTGCATTCACAGCTTTGCAATTTGTGACTGTTTAAAATTGCATTTTCTCTGTGTACCCTCTATAACAACTAATCTTGTCGTGTACTTCAAGATTGGAAGTTTTACCTTTTCACTGCAGTGGGTGAGGGTGGAGAAATGTTTTACGCTTGAAGCCATTAAAACTCACCTTCGTATTTGTAGACTCCAGCGGCAGCTCAATCTGTGTTCCGGAGTTCTCACTGCATAAGGTTTGAGTTATAAAGGAAGGCTGGGACTTTTTTCACTGGAGCAAAGAAGGTTGAGAGGTGTCTTGAAAGAAGTTTGTAAAACGATGAGAGGTATGGATAGAGTTGATGGTAGTTGTCTTCTCTAAGTTGGGGAATTTCAAGTCTAAGGGGCACATTTTTAAGGCGAGGCGCCAGAGATTTAAAGCGAAAAGTAGAGTGGATTTTATTTGTCATTTCTACCATATACAACTGACGCAGTAAAAAAGACAGACGTAAGAGGCAAATGTTTTACACAGAGGGTGATGCGCATGTGGAATGAACTTCCTGAGGAAGTGGTGGATGTGGGCACAGTTACAATGTTTAAAAGACATTTGGATAAGTACATGAATAGGAAAGGTGTGGAGGGATATGGGCCAGGAGTAGGCAGGTGGGACTAATTTAGTCTGGGATTATGTTCAGCATGGACTGGTTGGACTGAAGGGTCTGTTTCAGTGCTGTATGACTCTATGAATAATTAGAGTGTAGGAAAATCCAGACAGGTTCCCTGGTGATAGGGATTTCTGTTCTTTTGATTATGCTGACCATTCAGAGGTGGCTAACATTTGTCGGACATAAACATTGTGACAATGGAAGTCATCCAAAAATATACCAGAGGATAGCCTCTGTTGTTTTGTGCAGAAGATATCCTCTAGGTCATCTAGGAGGTGGTGACGGCCTCATAGTGTGATTGCTGGCCTCATAGTGTGAGATCCAAGTGATGTTCTGTGAACTCAGGTTCGAATTCTGCAGTAGTGGAATCTGAATTCAATAAAAATCTGGAATTAAGGGTCTGATGATGAACGTGAAATGATTGTCAGGAAAACTTCATCTGGTTCATTAATGCCTCTTAGGGAATGAGTGTGCCATCCTTAACTGATCTGGCCTACATGTAACTCTATTCTACCTCCTGGGTAATTAAGAAATGGCAATTAATGCTGATCTAGCCATATCCTATGAATGAATAAACAACTCTTCTGCAATCATAAGGGTCCTCAGTGAAGTGAGGTTCAGTAAGACGAAGCTCACAAAGGTCAAACTACTTGTGATACAGCATTAGTTGGCAGATTCACCTAGAGGAGATGAGACTGGGTGCATGCAGATATGGATGTGTGACAATGTTAAAAGAGTAACTGTTCATTTGAAGAGCATTTGTTTGAGCTACAATGGAAGAAAGCTTAGAAGGGATATATGCTGTACTGTGCATGCGTTCATTACACGTAAGTCTTGCTGCTGATGTGGGAAACAGAAACCTTTCTGTGACTGAATTCTGCATCTTTATCCACCAATTCATCTGCTTAAAATGATTTGCGAGAAAGTTAGATGGATCTGCAAATGTAAAGAACTTACATTGATCAATAGTACCAAGGGACAATTAAGTGGGAGTGAATTGATTACCTGCATCATTTTATATCACCGAAAATGTTGTTTTTGTTTGTAGAGATCTGTGCTGGTAAATGGAAAATGAAACTTTGCATCTACTGCCAGCCTTTTCAAAGCAGGGCTAATATAGGAAAAGTTCAGTGTAAAATTATTGTAATATTTTATCAAAACTTGTCAGATTACAGAATTTCCCTTACTTCTGCTGTTAAAACCATAAACCATGGGAGCAGAAGTAGGCCATTCAGCCCATCAAGTCTGCTCCATTATTCACTGAGCTCATGATTGATTTGATCATCCTCAACCTCATTTTAATGCCTTTTCCAGCTTGACCCTTGTTTCCCTTACCTATTAAAGTGCTGGGGTGGCACAGTGGCTCAGTGGTAAGCGCTGCTACCTCACAGCACCAGGGACCCTGGTTTGATTCCCACCTCAGGTGACTGTCTGTGTGGGGTTTGCACATTCTCCCCGTGTCTGCGTGGGTTCCCTCCAGGTGCTTCGGTTTCCTCCCACAATCCAAACATGTGCAGGTTAGGTGAAATGGCCATGCTAAATTGTTCATAGTGTTGAGTACATTAGTCAGGGGTAAAATCTAGGGTAGGGGAATGGGTCTGGGTGGGTTACTCTTCGGAGGGTCGGCATGAACTTGTTGGGCCAAAGAGCCTGTTTCCATACTGTAGGGAATCTAATCTAATCCAAAAAATCTCTGTCTCAGCCTTGAACATGTCAAAAGCCCTCTGCAGTAAAGAATTCCACAGATTCATCATAAATTTCTTCTTATCACTGTCTCATGAAGGTGACCCCTTACTCTGAGATTCTGTCCTCTGGTCTTCGATGTTCCCACAAGGGGAAACAACCTTTCAGCATCTACCCTGTCAACTCCCTGAAGAATCCTGTGTGTTTCAATAAGTCTTTGAACCATAACACGATCCCTAGGGGATTTGAAAGGGTAGATGCAAAGAAATTGTTTCCTCTTGTGGGAGCATCTTGGACCTATGGTGTAATTTCAGAATAATGGGTCGCACATTTAATCTAGAGATGAGGTGGAATTTCTTCACTCAGAACGGAGTGAATTTGTGAAATTCTTTACCGCAAAGGGCTATTGAGTTGATTCACGACTGAGATAGATTTTTAATCAAGAAGGGAATCAAGGTTATGGGGGAAAAGGCAGAAGAGTTGAGGATTTGGAGTTGGAATTGAGTCCAAAGATGTGCAGTTTAAGTAGATTGGCGATGCTAAATTGCCCATAGTGTCGAGGAATGTGCAGGCTAGCCATGGAAAATGAAGGGTTACAGGGACAGGGTAGAGAGGTGGGTTTGGGTAGGATGCTCCTCAGAGGGGGGGCGGGGGGGGCGGCATGGACTCAGTGGGCCGAATGGCCTGCTTCCACACTATAGGGATTCTATGGTTCTATATGTTGCCTCTCTCATTCTTCTAAATTCCAATGAGTACAAGCCCAATCTACTCAACCTCTTCTCATAAGATAATAACTCCATTCCTGTTGTCAGCCTGGTGGACCTTGGCTGGACTTGCTCTAATACCAGGATATCTTTCATTAGACATGAAACTGAAACTGTTCACGGTATTTCTACAATGGCTTGACCAGTGCCGTATATAGTTTTAGCAAAACCTCTCTGCTTTTATCTTCCATTTGTTTTCAAATAAAGGCCAACATTTCATTTGTCTTCCCAATTATGCATTGGACTGGGATGCTGGCTTAGGTGATTCGTGGACAAGGGTTCCAAAACCACTCTGTTTTGTAGTTTTCTTCAGTCTTCCTCTATTTTTAAATAATATTTAGCTCCTCTATTCTTCTTCTGTTTGTGTATGCATGCTTGTGGAGTTCATATCAGTCCAATCATGTCATCTGTTAATTTAATGCCCAGTAGTTCACAAGAATTTAATGGATTTTGCTAATACTTGAAACTTTTGGAAGATCTTTATTCCTTTGCTGTCCAGCCTCATTGCATTCCTCCAGTTGCTGACTAGTTGTTGTTAACTGATTTGATACAGGTGGGAAGCTAACCTGGCTTTGGATGATCCAGCACTACATTGTACCCTGCATTTGCCTTGTGATAATTTGCCTTCTTAATCTGCAATTTTGAGCTACAATTGCATTACACTATGAATTTGATGGATCTATATTTCCACGGTACACTATGAATTTAATCAGCTGCTATTTCAAAATTCCTGACTCTGTCTCCTGGAAAATAACATTGGTTAAAATTTGAATTACATTTGAAAGACAGTGCAACCTTTATGTTAGATCTAATAGGCTATGTTAGATCTGATATTTTCCAATGTGGATCTGAGTCGCGGGATGGTTTCAGGTAACCTTTCTTTATTGCAGCTTTATTTTCAATACAGCTTCATTTCTCCAGAAGGCACACAAAAAGGCGCACACAAATTTCAGAATGTCTTAACTTATACAGTTCAAGCATAGAGTGAGCACGGTGTCCCCTCACTCCTGCTTTATCTATGATTGGTCAGCAGTGGTGGTTATCCCTTTGTAATTGGCTCTCTGGTACAGCATCTTATCTGGTACAGTTCAAGCTTGCCTCAGCAATGATTTCCAACTAAGCTAATCATATCACTGAACAACAAGGAGATGGCCAGGCTTGTGGTCCATGCGCAGTCCTTCATGATGTTTCCTGCATACTCTGTTATCTCCATTCTTGAGGTTTTTCACAATGGATACTGTACTCAAGTAACAGTTGCCAGCTACAAAGTGTTAACTGCAAATTAATTGGACACTTGCCTATCACTTCAGGACTTTAAAAGTTCCTCATAACAGGAAATACAAAAGAATATTTTTTTTGATCAGTTCCAACAAAGTTATATGGTTACACCTAATGTTAGAATTCTTTAGCTAAAAGTTTTCTCTTAATGTGTTCGTTCAGTCCACATTCCAATATTTGTTCGTTTCTGTACCTGCTCATTTCTCACTGTAATGATATGGGGGTCTGCTTTTACTGTCTGAAACTGGTTTGAATCTTTTCCTCTAATGCTTTTCGTGATTCTTGTGTGCATAGGTGGACCTATAACTACTTCAGAATCTATATCTATCATTCGGTGAAGAATCGTATCTAAAACTTATTGTTAATATTGTAACAGGTTGATTATCTGTTTCTTTTGAAATATTTAATTAGTGTGAAGTGTTCTTATCTATGTCTTGTGTCTGAGCAACTGCAGCTGCACATTCTATCTCAGTCCAGTGACCTTGAGTCTACAGAGCTACTATTGTTCTACTTGTGAAGACTACATGAAGAAAATATTTTCCGTAGGTTTGTAACTACTGTCAACCATGTTCTGCTGCGTTAGTCATGGGCAGCCGTCGGCCATTTTGTGCTGCTCAATCAAGGGCAGCCCTAACAGGCTACACAAAATCTGTTGCTGTGCAAATGATCACGAAGAATTGAAATGTTATTTTTTTGTAAGTTTTGTACGTTTTTCATTGATAGAGCTGGAATTAGATCCTGACAAGATGTCATCCTCTAATGATTGTGGAGCCTCTTCGTGGGAACTGAATGTTCAAGTGGATCAGCCAAATGAAGATTTGCCATTGGAGTTTAATTTGAGAGTAACAGGGGACTTTCATGTTGGAGGAGTCATGCTAAAATTAGTGGAACAAATTCGTAAGTGGAAATTTTTATTTGTCTCCAAATGTGAGTGATATTATGCTTAACAAATCAACTTTCAGAAAATTCTCAATTGTCCGTGGAACTTTATTTGAAATTTGTTTTTTTTTACTTGTGATGTTATTTTAGCATGATGTTTGAAACACAGGATGTGAAGGGGTTAGAGCAATGGATCAGACATTTTTGGAACCTATTGAGATCAACCCCACTTAGTGAGATTTGTTTTACCAAACTTATATGATGTATGAAAATGACTACCAGGTGAACAACAGCTGATCCCTGCTTTGATGCAGTAATCACCCTGAGCTCCATTCTCTACACTTGTCTTAACTCTCACATGTTTGGGAAGTCTCAACCCAGCTCCTGTTGAGATACAACCTCTAGGCAGAGAGCCCTTAAGAATTTGAAGCGTTTGGCTCCATGCTAACAATTTTACTTCCAGAGGTTGTGAGGATAGTGTGAAAAATGGAAAGATCATAACAGTGCGGTCAGTTCTATTCTTCTCTTAAAACACGAGAATTGAAATGTCTCCAGGGTATCTCCCATTCTGCTGCTGTAGCTCTGACCTAGGTTCAATGGGAATCTTGTTTATAGATGTAAAATGTACAGCTATCCTCAAGCAGAATAACATATGAAGTATTTCACCAGCTGCAGAGAATGTATGGAATTAAACAATGGAAAACAACGATATTGTGTTCATTTTGGTCCAAAATTGTAGAGGGTGTGAGGCCTGGAAATGGACGAGGTTCTACAGTAGGGATTAGATTCCCTACAGTGTGGAAACAGGCCCTTTGGCCCAACAAGTCCACACCAACCCTCTGAAGAGTAACCTACTCAGACCCATTTCTCTTTGACTAATGCACCTAACACTGTGAGCAATTTAGCATGGCCAATTCACCTGAATTACACATCTTTGGATTGTGGGAGGAAACTGGAGCACCCCGAGGAAACCCACGCAGACACGGGGAGAATGTGCAAACTCCAAACAGTCAGTCGCCCAAGGCTGGAATCGATCCTGGGACCCTGGTACTGTGAGGCAGCAGTGCTAACCACTCGGCCACAGTGCTGCCTCCTGCATATTATTATTTATTAAGGAGTCAGTAGCGTGAAATGTCCCGTTTTAGATTGTAAAGGCTGCAACAGCTCCAGGAGACAACATTCAGCAACTTTGCCAGAAGACCAGGAATAAACAATAAATTAGATTTTTCCTACATCACCGACATAGCAATAACAGATGTTAAAAATGTTGTAGATATCTAGATATTAAAGGTGGGGATAATACAGGAAAGTCGTGTTGGGATTGAAGATCAGCCATGGTATCGTTGAATGGCAGAGCAAGCATGAGGCACGGAAAAGCATATTCCTGCTCCTATTTCCTACATTTCTCCAAATTTAAAAGAGAAATATTTAAGAATTCAATTCCACCATTAGCATTAATCTTAGTGAATACATCAGTTAAATCTTGAAAATTAGATTAGATTAGATTACTTACAGTGTGGAAACAGGCCCTTCGGCCCAACAAGTCCACACCGCCCCGCCGAAGCGTAACCCACCCATACCCCTACATCTACATCTACCCCTTACCTAACACTACGGGCAATTTAGCATGGCCAATTCACCTGACCTGCCCATCCTTGGACTGTGGGAGGAAACCGGAGCACCTGGAGGAAACCCACGCAAACACGGGGAGAACATGCAAACTCCACACAGTCAGTCGCCTGAGGTGGGAATTGGACCCAGGTCTCTGGCGCTGTGAGACAGCAGTGCTAACCACTGTGCCACCGTGCCGCCCACAAATGTCAAGCAAACGCAAAAAACTGCACCTTTTCCCTCCCCTTTAATGTCACAAACCTACATTATCAGGTTAAATCTGCAGAACATTTTTACCTGATCAGTTTTCACTTTACCCCACTGAAGGCTGTGATGGGGAGGGCTGAAGTCATGGAGAAAAAAAGAGTAAGGGAAACTGTTCTGTTGGTAATGGAGGGCTGGGAAGAAATAGGAAACAGCAAAACCACAGATGGGTTAAATGCAAGGTGTTCAATGTACAGGGATGATGGGTTGATTGGGGTTTGTTGCAAGATAGTATGTAGGCAATAGAGCTAAACTTAAAGAGGATGAAGGATGAGAGGCTGACCGAGAGCATTTAAGAATAGTCTGGTCTGGAATTGACGAAAGCAGACAGGCCATTGCAAGGACAAGGCTAGCTGATGTTAGAATTCCTACAGTGTGGAAACAGGCCTTTCGGCCCAACAAGTCCACACTAACCCTCTGAAGAGTAACCCACACAGACCCATTCCCCTACTACTTTACTGACTAATGCACCTAACCTATACAACCCCTGAACCCTGAGCATGGCCAAATTCACCTGACATGTACATCTTTGGATTGTGGGAGGAAATCCACGCAGACAAGGGGAGAATGTGCAAATTCCACCCAGACAGTCGCCCGAGGCTGGAATCGAATCTGGGTCCCTGGCGCTGTGAGGCAGCAGTGCTAATGAGCCACCATGATGACCTGAAGCTCAAAATATGAGTGTTGGCAACCAAATGTGTGGAGTCAGATGCATATCTTAGGGTGAAGCTGTAGAGTAAAATTATCCTAAATTCCTCTTGCTTTGATTTTATTTTAACTACTATGCTTAAATAAATTGTGTTTTGCTTAACACTGAGTAATTTGACTAGTCACATTGCATCTGGAACAGACACTTTGTATTCGCCTTTGAAATAAGAAAAAAATTAGGATCTAGACTACTAAAATATTTTGAGGATGTTTGCTCTGGTCCGTGACAATGTGACATTGAGTCTATGAATCAATTTGCAGTAATGGCTGGGAGGGAATGATATCAGTGGTGAGGATGCAAGTCTAGGTAGCAGAGACCAAACAAGATAGTTTTGGCCATTCCAACATTTAAATCGAACAGTTGGTGGCTTATTCACGACTAAAAACCAGGCAAGCAATTTAACAACACAGGGTTATGTCATAAAGGGAAAATAGAGCTGAGTGCTGTCAGCATGTATTTTTGAAACAATGTCTACACATGATGTCTCTAAGGGGAAATATTTAGATCAGGAAGAGTAGAGGGCTGCTTTTGAATTCTTAGTTGAGTGCAACCATGAAATGCAAAATTGCATGACAGCATGGAATCAGACCGCAACTCACTTTGCATTGTAGAGGCTACTATCATTTGAAGGAACAATTTCAAATATCTAAAATCAAGGTGACGGAAAATGGTCAGGTTGAACTTGTAAATTTCAATACTACTAAATTAGAGTCATAGAGCTGTACAGCATGGAAATAGACGCTTTGGGCCAACTCGTCCATACTGACCATCGAGTCATAATCATAGAGTCATACAGCACAAAAACAGACCCTTCGGTCTAACCAGTCCACGCTGAACATAATCCCAAACTAAACTAGTCCTACTTGCTTGCTCCTGGCCCATATCCCTCCAAACCTTTCCTCTTCATGTACCTATCCTAAATTAACCTAGTCCCAGTTGCCAGCACCTGGCCCATATCCCTTTAAACCTATTGGTGTACCCGTCCAGATGCCTTTTAAATGTTGTCATCGTACCAGTCTCTACTACTTCCTCTGGCAGCTCATTCCATACACACACTACCCTCTGCGTGAAAAAGTTGCCCCTTATGTTCCTTTTAAAACTTGCCCCTCTCACCTTTAAGCCTATGCCCTCTAGTTTTGGACTCCCTCACCGCAGGGAAAAGACCTTGTCTGTTCACCTAATCCATGCCCCCTCATTGATATCCTAAATGAATCTAGTCCCATTTGCCAGCATTTGGCCCATATCCATCTTAACCTTTTCTGTTCATGTACCCATCCAGATGCTTTTTAAATGTTGTCATTGTACCAGCCTCCACCACCGAGCTCCTCTGGCAGCTCGGTGCTGTTGGAATTTTCAATTGCGTATTGATTATAAATCTGTTCAAACAGCTCTTGCACAAGATCTTATCAATTCTGTTGATTGGTACAATAGATCAACAGACAGTATAAAATGCACACTGTTAAGATTCACAGCCAGTGCTGTCAAACCAATGGTGGAGCCACCACTACAGAATCCTAAGGAAACCTTTTGATCTGAAAGAGTCAGGCATTACACAGAATGATTTTTGAACTTCTTTTATAAAGCTTGTTTTGAAAATTTGATTTGTTCCTTGAAACTAAAGGGTGCTGCTGCTTAATATAGCATTGATGTAAAGGTATTTTCTGACACAACATCATCTTTGTCCTTGTTCCGTTTATGTCGACATGATTGCTGGTTTTTCATGAAATAAGCAAAATGTCCAGCAATGTTCTTTGAAAAGCAGCAATAAAATAACAATTTCAATGGCCGTTGTAATCATCGTGTTTAGAGAATTTTAGAGGCTGAATAAGATTTCCTTAAACAATCACAACACTAGTCTAAAAATGAGAGACCCTTTTATTTGGATAAGTAATCGTCAACAGTTTGAACTGGAAGAGTCCTTATTATGATTCCTGGTTAATTACCAGATTACTTTAGCCTGACTGGGTGTGTTCCCAAGTTTGTTTGTTCACCTAGAGGCAATGAATGCAGAACATTTGAGCAGGTCGGAGGGGGCCTTGTGCCAAATTGGTAGTGTTCCTCCTTCTGGACCAGGAGGCCTGGGTTCAAGTTCCACCTCCCTCTGAGGTGTGCAGTAGCATCTCTGAACAGGTTGATTCGAAAAAAATATATAAGGACAGGCTGGCAGACCTCTCATGGAACAGTGGTAGTGTCCATGCATGTGAACATGTACTTGACCTGGGTTCAAGTCTCACCTTCTCCAGAGGTGTGTTATAACATCTCTGAACCTGTTGATTAGAAAAAAAATCTGGACAGGTTGGACCTATTGTACTTTGATCCAGATGCAGGAAAACAAAATGCAAAGGCCACCCATTACTTTTTTTTAGAAATAATCAAAGAATGAGCAACTTTCTGTTGCCATGTCAGCTTGGTAGCATTTTTGCATCCAACAGAAACTGCCTGACAATCTTAGAACATCTACTCTGATGCAATACCAACATATTGCTGCTTTGTCTCAAGTATTATCTATTGACTGGGATGCTAAACTGAATCTTTCACTGTTTCAGTTGGCTATTAAAGGAACACTGTGCCTTTTAAATTAAGCAAAGTTATTCTGATATCCTGGTTAATATTTCTGTTTCTACCAGTACCACTCAAGTGAAATGAAAATGCAGAGCGGTTATTCATTTTATGATCATATGTGAGAAATGTTTGTCTTGTTTGTCTATGGAACAACGGCCACTGAATTTCCAAAATTAATTTGCTGTATGAAACATTTTGAAACATTCTAGTATCCTCAAGCTCTGTTTAAATGAAATATGGTAATGTTCAATGAGGTTGTATAAATAGTTTTAGCCTTAAATGTTTGGTAGATGCAGCTGCTAAAGTGAATTTTCTGAGCTCATGTGTACAGAAATGTTTGGACAAGCGAATATCAAAAAATTGAACGTAGAAAGCAAGAGTAGGTTTTTCAGCCTTTTCCACCAATCTAAGGGTTCAAAGCTAAACTGTATCTTAACTCCATTCACCCACCTTGGATCCATATGCTTTTTTTTATTGTGGGATGTGGGCATCACTGGCTGGGCTCAGCATTTATTGCCCGTCCCTCATTGCCCCTTGAGAAGGTGGGGGTGAGCTGCCTTGTTGAACCGTTGCACCCCACCTGCTGTGGGTTGACCCACAATACTATTAGAGAGGGAATTCCAGGACTTTGATCCAGCAACAGTGAAAGTTACAGTGATATATTTCCAAACCAGGATGGTGAGTAACTCGGAGGGGAACTTGAAGATGGTGATGTTCCCATACGTCTGCTGCCCTTGTCTATCTAGATGGAAGTGGTTGTGGTTTTGGAAGCTGGAGTATGAGGATCTTTGGTGAATTTCTGCATTGCATCTTGTAGATATATTGGGCCAGCTCAATGTGTCAAAGATCTGACAATGTAAATAACCACTGCTTTTTCATCTGTGTTCCACAGGTGCAATGCACTTTGAAAATCTGGCTGATTTTGTTTTTTTAACCATCCTCTGGAAATCATATGAAACTATTTAAGTTAATGACTCTTAAATTTGCAGGTCATTCCACCGTAAAGGAGGAATAGAAATATGAAATTCCTATGGATGTCCCTTTTTACAATTTGAAATCCAAGCAGATCCAGGGATTCTTTTAGTTAGTTCTTGTAGAATTTCTATTGCATTTTGCAAAACATATAAATCCAGTAGCCTATGTTGATTGTAAAGAGTGGTGTGATACACATTCTAGTTCTTGGCAAGAGCCTGTAGTGCTAATGGATAAGATATTCATACTGTTAGGTTCTTCTTAATGATATCCAGGATTATAAATTGAGGTGGATGTTGGTATTAATTGTTCAATCAGCCATGATCATATTGAATGGGTGGCACTTTTCATCCTCACCAGAATACTTAGAGTAACAGTTCAGCAAAACCTTTAATGAAAATATTTGTTAAAGGACAAACCTTATTGTGTGTTGAAAAATTATATTTAGATTAGTATAGCTTCGAGCAAACTCATGCAGTTTGTAATTAAAATAGACTTGATTTGAGAAGTTAACATTAGCACTCGTGTGATGAGCTGAATGGGCTTTTCCTGTTCTGCTACTTCTAAGATTCTATACTGCCAATATAAGTCACTGAACCCCATTTATTATTGCTATTTTGTAGGTAGCAAACTTTCAAAACTGTATTCTGAAGTCTAGTTGTAGTTTGATACTCAGGAATTTGTCATGAAGATGCATATATCCCTGGTGAAACCTGGGAAGCTCTTTATGGCTCCAAGGTAGGAGGGTGTTGCAATTTAAATTCTGAGACCCATGTAGACATACAGCATGGGAACAGACCTTTCCGTTCCAACTCGTCCAAGCCAACCAGATATCCTAAATTAATCTAATCCCATTTTCCAGTATTTGGCCATATCCCTCTAATCCCTTCCTATTCAGATACCCATCCAAATGCTTTTTAAATGTTATAATTGTACCAGCCTCCACCACATCCTCTGGCAGTTTGTTCCTCTGCGTGAAAAAGTTGCCCCTTAGGTCCCTTTTAAATCTTGCCCTCTCACCTTAGACCTATGCCATCTAGTTTTGGACTTTCCTGTCCGAGGTAAAATACTTTGGCAAATCACCCTATCCATGCCCCTCATGATTTTATGAACCTCTGTAAGGTCACCCCTCAGCAACCAACACTCCAGGGAAAACAGCCACAGCCTATTCAGCCTCTCTCTATACCTCAAACCCTCCATCCCTGGCAACAACCTTGTAAATCCTTTCTGCACCCTTTCAAGTTTCACAACGTCTTTCTTATTGCAGAAAATCCAGAAAAAGTAAGAATTGAAGAAGAAAAAAAGTCTAGCATTTTTAATATCTCTGAAAATAACTCACAACCCAAAAGAATGAGACTCCACATAATTTGGAAGTTTACAAACTAGGAGATGGCACGTGTCAATGCATAAATAGTTGCAGCAACTGCTTGTTTATAGGCATCAAAATAATGTGAAAAATGCTTCATTCTTTTCCTGATTCAGATAACTCTTGGATTTGACAGTTTAAAAGCAGAACAATTTCTGGCCTGATTATCGCACACAGCATGCATTCCCTCTGGATAATATATTATGTTCAGCATTAATTTGTGTGTTTGTAACTTGGGATTTAGTCATCAGCTGCTATTAGCATCATGCAACATGGAGCCTCCTGCAATGACCTCTCTTTCCAGCTCTACAGCATTACCATAATGTTATGCATATCTGGTCATGGGTGTGCAGGCAATACAATTCTAGAAAATAGCATCAGATGAGGGAGCTTTACAGGTGAGATTCAGTGGTATCTGAACCTTTGACTTTAGTATCTTAAAGCAGGTATTTTCAATGATACCAAATATTGAAAGGTAGTTGAAATATTTCTTGAAGCCCCAATTTAAACAGGCTATGTGAGTCTTCCAGATCAACAGTGGCTTTTGCTTTACTGATGAATTGCAATACAAGGGGGGGTCCCTGATTCTCATACTTACTAATGCAATCCCATGCAGAAGTGTACTAATAATAATTTTAAAGATCCAAACATTTCCTTCTACTTATGATCTACAATTTTACATTGTGCAGAATTGTGTTCCAGCTTTCATATATATCAATTTGCAAATGAGCTGAAGAAAGGAACCCATTTTCAACCCATAGACTGCTAATACTGAACGGTATTGCTCTGCCCTAGTAACAGATAAATGTGCTGTTTGTAACATAGTTATATCATTTGTGTCTTTTATAAGCAACGCATCATCCAACTTAATGTGATGACTGTCAATGAAGGTTAACTTTTATATTCAGTGTATTGCCTGTGTTAGGATTCTGCCTGACAGCAGTACTGGGCAAGTCAGATCCCAGAATGAAACTGGCTTGATAGCTCATATATTTAACTTCTGCAGTTGTTTAATGTGGTGGTTTATCACAAACATGTTCAGACAAGGCTGCAGGTGTTCTTCAAAAACAGATCATTTAATTCATCATATAAAACAAACACACGCTTGTAGTTATAAAGGTCATTAAAACAAAGTATCAGCTTATTTCACAATTTACAGAGACTTAGTGCCAGAAAAATACTCCAATTTTAGCTTTTTAAATCTTTAATTAACTGATGCTTCCAGTTCTTTTATCGCCCTTGGAATGTAGGTAATTTTACTATTCCTTTCAGACTCAGCTGGTGTGAACCTCTCATGGTTCTGATGGCCTGAACATTTGTGGTCTAACAACTTAATTTATATCCAAACATTCTCAGTTCAGGAGCTCAGCACAGTAGAACACATTTTGCTAAGATGACTGGCTCCCATGATTTGAACTTGGTTTCCTTGCTACCTTCTGAATTGGGCTTCTGATTCTTCTGAGGTAAAAGTTTGATGCTTCTCTTCTGGTCGAAACTAAACTTAATGCATCAATGTAGGCAGAAGTGGGTACTGCAGATGCTGGAGATTAGAGTCCAGATTAGAGTGGTGCTGGAAAAGCACAGCAGGTCAGGCAGCATCCGAGGAGCAGGAAAATCGAGGTTTCGGGCAAAAGCCCTTCATCAGGAATGGTTCCTGATGAAGGGCTTTTGCCTGAAACCTCGATTTTCCTGCTCCTCGGATGCTGCCTGACTTGCTGTGCTTTTCCAGCACCACTCTAATCTTAATGCACTAATATGTTTACCTGCCATAAACCCAGCAGTAGATATGTTTTATTCATTAACACTCAAGAGCTGTTTTAAGGTACTTATGTCTATTTGGAAGTGATGCACTGGGGGTACTGACCAAATGACATGTTGACCTTCCTATTGAAAGAAAACTTCACAAAATTGAACATAATCTTCCTGCCTTTTTCAAAATCCAAATCCCAAAAATTATTATATATGTAATATGCATTCCATCCCCTGCTGTTCCAAACTATACACTTATATGTTGCTTAAACTAGAATTACAGTATGTATTCTGCACAGAGATTAATCAAGAGTAGATCATCTTTGAAAGCAACAGCCCAAGACAACTGAGTGAGGTGCATCAGAATTATGCTCTGTCAGGCTCTTAAAGATTTGGAGCCTTCTTGTTTTAGGATAATATGCAATTGTATATGGAAGTGCACTTTATTCAGAGTAGAACAGCAAAAAAAAGGGGTGTTTTAGGGACCTTAGAGCGAGTATCATTATTTAAGGGACTGGCACTGGAGAATCAGACATCACCAAGTCAGATGGGTGCCATTGCTAAAGGTGACTTGGTATAATTGTGAATGTAGTCGTTTTGGAATGTTGAAAGGGAAGGTTGCTCGCCATAGAGTTTTAGCAGATAATGAGTCTTTCAAATTAAAGATTGTGGCCAAAATAGAAATAGAATTATTCAACATTATACCTCCTCAGTGGTTGCTATGCAACTCCTAATTCTGTGCCATTCTGAAGTACAGCTAAACAATGGCTCTGGGTTTCTATGGGTCTGCTTTCAATTTCTGCATGTAGAAAATCAGTGTGCATGGCCATCTTGTATTCATTTGCATATTCTGACTGCCCAACTTGCTATCATCTATTTAACATTCTCACAAAGTCCAGATCTGCCCCCTTTCTGCATTACAATCTAGGATGGCAGTTATGCCTGATTATAGAGATCTTGACGTGTGAAATACTCAACTGTCTGTTCAAATTTTTGAGAAGGCTGGAGGTTGACGTCACTTCGTATGTTGACAGGATATTTTATTTCTGTTACAGCAGTACCTCAGGACTGGTCAGACCATGCTCTTTGGTGGGCGAAGAAAAAATGCTGGCTTCTGAAGACACATTGGACTCTGGACAAATATGGAATCCAGGCTGACGCTAAATTGTTGTACACTCCACAACATAAATCATTAAAATTGCAGCTACCCAATATGAAGACAGTGAGGTTAAAAGTTAGTTTCTCATCTGTGGTCTTCAGGGCAGTTATTGATATCTGCAAAACTCTGAGTAAGTCAATAATTTTACCTACTACTCTAAATCCCATAACTAAGGTTTAATGGTGTAGGAAATATTGAAGTGTGGTATCTTGCGTCGAGTACCATGAATTGCATTTTTCTTTTGCCTCACCCTTTGGGCTATTTTAGTTTTTTTTTCACTTCAAGTTACAGCTTACGCAGAGAGGGCTGTGGGTAGTCTGAGACTATGTGAAGTTTAGGTCCGATGTCTCCTTAAACAATGAGACTTAAAGATGGATGAAGACATAGATGGGGTGACTGAGAAGGAAATAGGTTGATTACAGTTGCATTCAACAACAAATGTGAAATTGTGAAAGGAGTGATTGTGTTCAGAATGAAAGAAATGAAAAGTAACAAAAAAATGTTCACCCATTTAAAAATGTGTTTATTCTGTGGGATGATCTCTATACCTCCAGTGGTTTCCTTTCTCCGTATCTTCAAGTTGCTTCAAGAGTTGCTGCAGCCACATATCATATCAACACAATGGTCACCAGTGGCCCTAAATATCTGTGGAGGGATTTGCTCATATTTACAGCGTAAGTCCTATATTTTGGTGATGTCCATGGACAGTTTGACACAAGCTCGTGTTTTTGCGAAGCTGAGGGTGGAGTGATGTAAAACATCCAGAGGATTGGGGCCACATCTTTGGGTCGTGATTCTCTGGATGGGTTGGGGAGTGAGTTACGTTTGTGCAAACTCAACTGCAATAGCCCAACTGATAATTATCAAAACTTCTGAAGTACGAATCAGGTTATTGCAAGAAAGGTCCACTTGCATTTTTCTGCTGAAAATATGATCTGTTCACAGAGGACGGGAAGTACCAGTCATTGAGAACAACAAACACACTGTGCTGAATAAGGTTTTCCTAAGTCATTTTTCTATGAACTTTGAACAGGTTTTCTGTAGAAGAAATCACTTGTGCAGCAGTTTGCTCGTAAATGCATTTCCTTTTGGTGCTGATATCCTGTAATCTATGAAGAGTAAAGCATTTACTGGACGGAAGGGCATTGAAAATTTGCTGACTGTTATTTTCAACAAGCTGTTTTCATGAATGTATTTAGCGAATATATTCAAGTTTGTGATCTGTTACACTGGAAATGACATACTTTTCAACTCCTTGGTTCTAAAACTGAATTGACAGCAATAATCTTTATTTTGAATATAGGAAATTGTTGTTCTTTAGACGAATCATTGGCTGATTGCATCTATGCAGTGATTAATTTACATACCAATAGAAGATTGATCCTCTTCCAAAAATCTGGGCTTTGCATGGATTATTCAATAAATCAGTCTTCAGTTCTGCAAAATTTCAATGCCCTCCCGTCCAGTAAATGCTTTACTCTTCATAGATTACAGGATATCAGCACCAAAAGGAAATACATTTATGAGTAATCTGCTGCACAAGTGATTTCTTCTACAGAAAATCTGTTCAAAGTTCATAGAAAAATGGCTTAGCAAAACCTTATTGATCACAGCGTGACCATCATTCCTAATGACTTGTACTTCCTGTCCTCTCAAGGATTGTCTTCTGTGGGCAGATCATATTTTCAGCAGAAAAATGCAATTGGACCTTTCTTGAAATAACCTGATTGGTACTTCAGAATGTCTGACAAATATCTGGTGGTCCATTTCCCAAGTTCAATTCCAGGGAATGCGGTGAAGTAATTCAGGAACCATTTAGGATACATATTGCATTTGAATGTGCATGCTGTCAGGGTTCATACTTTTGTGCTGTTTTGCAGCGTGCACGTATTGTATTGTCGCCACCATTGTTTCCATCCAATGTCCCTTTGGTTTTGACTGTATTCTCCTTGTTGCATTCTCTCCCAATGTTTTTCACTGGCCATTGCAGTTGAGTTTGCACAAACTTAACTCACTTCCCAAACAAAAACAAAGCTTTTTCCCATCTAAGATGTGTTCACGACCCTCCATTACGTTTTCTCAGGGAACTTCCTCTGTTTCAGGGAAATAAATTAAATTTATTCCCCCCATTCTTGTTAGATACATGTCACGGTCAGTGCCTGTCCATGCCGCTTCCAGAAAAGTGGAGTGCTGGTCTTCTGTTATCTAGCTCTCTGCTTGATGCTGCACACATACTGCGAGTCTGTCAATTCAAGATGGCAGAGTGGTCGGCAATGCTTGACTCCCGATTAGGTTAGATTACTTACAGTGTGGAAACAGGCCCTTCGGCCCAACAAGTCCACAATGACCCATCGAAGCGGAACCCACCTATACCCCTACATTTACCCCTTACCTAACACTATGGACAATTTAGCATGACCAATTCACCTGACCTGCACATCTTTGGACTGTGGGAGGAAACCGGAGCACCCGGAGGAAACCCACGCAGACACGGGGAGAACGTGCAAACTCCACACAGTTAGTCGCCTGAGGCGGGAATTGAACCCAGATCTCTGGCGCTGTGAGGCAACAGTGCTAGCCACTGTGCCACCGTGCTACCCACTGATTGTGGGGCTTAGCCACTCGAGGGCCCATGTAGCAGGCCCTGCCGTGTCCACACGGCTTCATCGTTGTCTTTCCAGCTCCGCAGCTCCGTTAATGTTTTTTAATGGTTTTGCGGGCCCTGGGGGCCTCCTCCTGTTGGAGGCTGTGACCCCTTGTATCTCCAACTCCACTCCATCTCGGGTCACGACATCTGAAAACGAGCCAGGACCCCGTCGGTCAACTTGGAGCCAGGATCCATCGGTCAGTGTCCAGTGGTGGAGGAGGCTGTGGGACCTGCCGCAACATTGACTGTCTCCAGTTCAGGGGCGGCAGACGTGGAAGTGACAGCACCAGTGGCAGAAAGAAAGGAGCAAATCACCAGGACCCCGGGGTGGGGATGCCTGATGATGGTGGCTGGAGGAACAGAGAGGGTTAACTCTACAGAGAGAGAAAGGTGGACATTTGAAGCTGTTATTGTCTTAGCATCATCAATTTAATATTAGTTTATTCAGTATTTTACCATTTATACAATGTATTCTGTCATCCAAGCTGGCGCCGGAACGTGGCGACATTATCCAATTTTCACTGTACCTAGGTACAAGTGATGATATTAAATAAATTAAATAATCTAATTCTGTAGGAGTGGTTGAGAAATGTCACTGAGGGATGTCTAAAGCTGTGACAGGATATATGTTTTCTCCTCTTATGAAGATAATGGGACATTCTGAGAGAATATACACCATAACGGTGTGTACTCTCTCTGAATGCCCCATTATTTTCATGAGGGAAGAAATGTAGAGTTACTTGAGCTGTGATACAATTTCTCAGCCTGTTCCCGCTGTATTTTGAAAGTGAGCAAGGGAAACTGCTGTGTGCATTGTTTTAAATTTTATTAATTTTGTGAGATGTGGGTGTCACTGGCTGGCCAGCATTTATTCCCCATCCCTACTTGCCCTTGAGAAGGTGGTGGTGAGCTGCCTTCTTGAACTGCTGCAGGTTGGCCCACAATGCTCTTAGGGAGGGAATTTCAGGATTTTGACCCAGCGACAGTGAAGGAACGGCAATATATTTCCAAGTGAGTGGCTTGAAGGGGAAGTTGAAGCTGTTGGTATTCCCATATGTCTGCTGCCCTTGTCCTTCTGGATTGAAGTGGTTGTGGGTTTGTAAGATGCTGTCTTAGGTTCTTTGGATTTCTGCAGTGCACCTTGTAGATAGCACACACTGCTACTGAGCATCAGTGGTGCAGGGTGAGGATGCTTGTGGATGTGATGCCAGTTTAGAGAATTCATTTTGGAAACTTAGCCCAGGCTTCAGACAAGTATCATTGGGGTTTCACCCAGATCCACTCTAAAATATTCCACCTTCCATGTATGTTAAAGAGACCCTAAACCTATTCAGCATTTCGTATACCTTTGCTATAAAAGGATCCAATACCAGACCTTGTACAAGCTACAGCGGCAATAGTTTGACAACAAAGAAATCCTTAAGTCAACAAAAATCCAAGTACACGGTGATTATTGGCATCACGCCCTTGTACTGCTGTGATACCTGCACTGTATACTAGCAATACACAGGAACACTGGAGAAATTTC
This sequence comes from Chiloscyllium punctatum, assembly GCF_047496795.1. Taxonomy (NCBI): domain Eukaryota; kingdom Metazoa; phylum Chordata; class Chondrichthyes; order Orectolobiformes; family Hemiscylliidae; genus Chiloscyllium; species Chiloscyllium punctatum. The sequence continues at coordinate 104,736,498 of NC_092749.1, read as the reverse complement.
ACTAGTAGCGCCTCCATTACAATCTCCAGTTTCAATGGGAGGACTGTTGAACAAATGGTAATCCCTTTCTTGAAGCTAGCTGCACAACCATTCAAGAAAACCTCTTCCAAAACCATCTGTGAAGGACATGACATTGCGACCAATGGCTGAAAAGCATCCACTCGTTAAGTCCTATTTGCTCAATTCTTAGCGTCATAGAGATGTACAGCATGGAAACAGACTCTTCGGCCCAACCCGTCCATGCCAACAAGGTATCCCAACCCAATGTAGTCCCACCTGCCAACACGTGGGAAAACCATACACATGTATTCAGAAACTCTTGAAGCACTGGTATTAATGACTGGAAGAGGTTTGTTGTCAATCACTTAAAATGCATTGAGTCCAAAGGCATAAAAGAAAGGAAAAGGAAGAAAATGCAACAGTCAAGATTCCACGGCCTCTTAGGATATCTTGGCCATGCACCCAAAGAATTGAGGTGTGAGAATTGGCCTAATCATCCTGCAAAGACCCAGGGCAGAAACCTATGACTCTGGATGGATGTCAACATTAAAATCAGTGTCATTGGGTTGAAATCCTGGAATTCCTTCCCTAAGGGCATTGTGGGTAAACCTACAGCACATGGACTGCAGTGGTCCGAGAAAGCAGCTCACCCCCACCTTCTCCAGGGGCAACTAGGGATGGGCAATAAATGCTGGGTTAGTCAGGGACACTCACGTGCTGCAAATTAATTTTTAAAAATTCAGCCTAGTCATTTGAACCTACTACCATTTATGGAGCTACGTTGTGAAGGAACAGAAACTAACTCAGACCAGCCCCAATGCATGACATGTCAATCATGTACAGAGAGTGACAGAAAAGATTCTGATGATTGGGAAATTATGCTGAGTGACAGCAGCCAGTAGTTTTCAGCTTAGAGCCAATGAGTTGAAGACCTACTTCAATAGAAGGGGTAAACAATTGCAAGATGAGAACGTCATCTTTTGTTTTTGAAGAATTCATTCATGTGGATAACTCTGACAGGCCAAACAATTTTATTGCCCATCTGAATACTGTCTCTTTTTCAGAAGGCAGTGAAGAGTTAACCACTTTATCAGTGGGTCTGGAGACAGATATGTTTGAGGATATTAGTAAACCAGATGCATTTTTATAACAATCAACAAGGGTTACACAATTGCCATTAAACCAGCTTTTCATTTATAGAGTCATAGAGATGTACAGCACGGAAACAGACCCTTCGGTCCAATTTCTCCATGCCAACCGGATATCCCAATCCAATCTAGTCCCACCTGCCAGCACCTGGCCCATATCCCTCCAAACCCTTCCTATTCATATACCCATCCAAATGCCTTTCAAATGTTGCAATTGTACCAGCTTCCACCACATCCTCTGGCAGCTCATTCCATACACGTACCACCCTCTGTGTGAAAACTGTGTCCCTTGGGTCTCTTTTATATCTTTCCCCTCTCACCCTAAACCTTGCCCTCTAGTTCTGGACTCCCCGATCCCAGGGAAAAGACTTTGTCTATTTATCCTATCCATGCCCCTCATAATTTTGTAAACCTCTATAAGGTCACCCCTCAGCCTCTGACATTCCAGGGAAAACAGCCCCACCCTGTTCCGCCACTCCTTATAGCTCAAATCCTCCAACCCTAGCAACATCCTTGTAAACCTTTTCTGAACCCTTTCAAGTTTCAAAACATCTTTCCGATACGAAGGAGACCAGAATTGCACACAATGTTCCAACAGTGGCCTAACCAATGTCCTGTACAGTCGCAACGTGACCTCCCAACTCCTGTACTCAATACTCTGACCAATAAAGGAAAGCATACCAAATGCCGTCTTCACTATCCTATCTACCTGTGACTCCACTTTCAAGGAGCAATGAACCTGTGCTCTAAGGTTTCTTTGTTCAGCAACACTCCCTAAGACTTTACCATTAAGTGTATAAGTCCTGCCAAGATTTGTTTTCCCAAAATGCAACACCTTGCATTTATCTGAATTTAACTCCATCTGCCACTTCTCAACCCATTGGCCCATCTGATCAAGAACCTGTTGGATTCCAAGGTAACCTTCTTCACTGTCCACCCCATCTCTAATTTTGGTGTCATCTGTAAACTTACTAACTGTACCTTTTATGCTCGCATCCAAATCATTTATATAAATGACAAAAAGTAGAGGACCCAGCACCGATCTTTGTGGCACTCCACTGGTCACAGGCCTCCAGTCTGAAAAACAACCCTCCACCACTACCTTTGAGCCAGTTCTGTATCCAAATGGTCAGTTCTCCCTGTGTTCCGTGAGATCTAACCTTGCTAACGAGTCTTCCACGGGGAACCTTGTTGAACACCTTACTGAAGTCCATATAGATCACAACTACTGCTCTGCCCTCTTCAATCCTCTTTGTTACTTCTTCAAAAAACTCAATCAAGTTTGTGAGACATGATTTCCCACGCACAAAGCCATGTTGACTATCCCTAATTAGTCCTTGCCTTTCCAAATACATGTACATCCTGTCCCTCAGGATTCCCTCCAACAACTTACCCACCATCAGGCTCACTGGTCTATAGTTCCCTGGCTTGTCTTTACCACCCTTCTTAAACAGTGGCACCACGTTAGTCAACCTCTAGTCTTCCGGCACCTCACCTGAGACTATCGATGATACAAATATCTCAGCAAGAGGCCCAGCAATCACTTCTCTAACTTCCCAAAGATGTCCTGGGGATTTATCCACCATTATGCGTTTCAAGACATCCAGCACTTCCTCGTCTGTAATATGGACATTTTTCAAGGTGTCACCATCTATTTCCCATTCTAGATTTTATTGAATTCTTATTTCTCCTAGGATGGGCTTTGAACCTGTGTATGCGGGGAGTTCTGGATTGTTAGCCTGCTGACATTACCACTAAACCACCACCTGCCACATGTTGTCAAACAACCAAAATATTAAATCAACATTTGAATCATTCATCTTGTTAACTCTGTATTTTCATGTCTGTACAATTATTGAATTGATAATGTACCTATGTACTGTGGGACAATCTTATAGCAGCATATAAAATTATGAAAGGAATAAATGCGATAGAAGCAGGGAGGTTGTTTTCACCTTGGTGGGGGGGTAGGTGAAACTAGAACTGGGGGGCATAGCTTCAAACTAAGGGGGTGCAGATTTAGGACTGAGTTGAGGAGGACCCCTGCCTAGTGAAGCAGTTGAGATTACCTTGTTGAAAGTTTTTAAGTTAAAGCTAGATATTTCAATAATGAAGGAACTAAGGGTTATGGTGAGAGGGTGGGTAAGTGGAGCTGAGTCCATGAAAAGATCAGTCGGAACCTTAATAAATGGTGGAGCAGGCTCAAGGGGCCAGATGGCCTACTCCTGCTCCTTTTTCTTATGTTCTTATATCTGTTTGAGATTTATTTTCTTTGGAAAAAGATATATGATTTAACTTTAGGGGTCTGGCAGCATAATGGTTAGTACTGCTGCCTCTCGGTGCTAGGGACCTGGGTTCAATTCCAGCCCTGGGTGACTTTCTGTGTGAAGTTTTTACGTTCATCTTGGATTTTGGGATCCTAATAACGTCATAATCTGAAAGCCAATCTCAAAATGCTCCCTGGTTCAGTTGATCCTTAAAGGTACATTGTACAGAAGAAAACACAGGCTTTTTCCAGCACTAGGTCACCACATAGTCAGCGAGCCTTCCTAAATGTCAATTCTGAAACCATTAACTGAGAGAAGAAATGATAGATAGCTACTTAAATATGCTGCAGTCTGCAAACTCCAGGCAACAGGACATTTTTCTAGATAAAGTCATGTAGCACAGACCATTATTGACTGATAAAAATAATTATCGTTACAGAGCTGAAATGGCAAGTAACAAGTAATAATCTGAACCTAAAATCAGAATTAGCTTAGAAAAAAAAAGTAACAGTATGGCAATTTGCCTTGTGTCCTTTGGCTACCCTTCCAATTATGGTTCAGATAATTTGCAGCCACCTATATCACCATTGCTTGGTGGCATCTAAAATATCCTTATTTATCAACTAAAGAATGTAAAATGGAATTGATGGTATCACTTATAAGACATCCACAGATGGCAATTACTGAGGAAATGCTGGATAGGCTAAGCTAAGTCCATTGGAATTTAGAGTAAGAGGGAACTTGAGTGAAGCAGATAAGATCCTGAGGCCTCTTGACAAGGTGGATGAGTTGATATTTCTTCTTATGGGAGAATCTAGAATTAGGAAGTCTCTGTTTTAAAGATCATAAGTCATGTTTTTTAAATCCAATATGAGGCATCTGTTTTTCTCAGAGTCTGAGAGTCTTTGGAACTCTTCCTCAAAATGTGATAGAAGCAGAGTTCTTGAATATTGTTCATTCAGAGGGCGGTAGTTAGTATTAAAGAGGTGACAGGTTATGATGATAGAGGTGAAATGTTATCAGGGTAGGCGGGATTGTAGGATTTGGAGTTACAATGAGAGCAATCATGGTCTTGCAGGATGATGGAACAGGCAAATGGGGCCAAATGGCCTGTTCCTCCATGTATGTTAAGGAGGATTAAAGTCAACAAAATGAAAAATGAAGCACTGTATTTCATTCTGAATTAATTTTAATTGTTTAACATATTTTGGTTTTCGAATCTTTTTCTCCCTCTGCTTTGTGCAATATCTAAAGGGGTGGAGCAAATTATCTGCTGCTGAAACCCAACTGTTTTGTTGTTGCTTAGCTAAATTCTGAGAAGTGTACTAACCTGGATCAGTTCTTTAGTTGAGCATCCCTTCACTCATATCAGGAGGCACCTAGCTTTCATCTGACATATTCCCTGATCAAATGATGAGATAGGCAACTCTACATGTGAGGAGCTTGCAAGCATGAATTCTTGTTCAACTGTTTTGGTTTGTGAGTTGTAATTTCAGAACTGATTCTAGCATGTAAGCTGGTATCTTTTATTGCACACTGCTGTTCAGTCCCAATGTTATTACGTGATCACATTTTTCCTGTAGAGTATCTTACAGTTTCATACATTCGCTTTTACCAGTTATGAATTTACTTAAAATTGCAGTCACATTCCTGTTGATAATATTCATCAGTACAAAGACATGTAATGACCTGTCCTGTAGCTAGAATCAGACAACTTTGTTGGATGAAATGAACAGTTTGGTATTCCATCATTAAACTGTGCAGTCAAATATGACTTAATGCATATTCAGTGACTCTATCATCATTTCATATGATATTTACAGAATTGTTAATAGTATTTAAAAAGAAATTATGAACTGTTGTAAATTATCCTAGCTTGGCGACTAATTTTGTTGATAAGTCTGAAATTAATATGTTTGACTGTTTTAGAGCAAAGTGATATTTCCCCCATGCCAATTTCTCCCAAATTATTTGATTTGATTTTGATTTATTGTCGCTTGTACTCCAGTACAGGAGTGCAGTGAAAAGTGCATTATGTCACCACACAAGGTGCCATCAGACACAAGTACCTAGGTGCAGAATCTTAACAAGGTAGAAAGAAAGAACAGTTAAAAGTTAAACATTGCAGTAATCATGGTAGAGTGTAAAAGTTACACATTTGCAGACCTTCTTGGGTTTAAGTAGGACATAAAGAAATAAAGCTGAAAGTTCAAATATTACAGTCTTAAGAGCTTATGTCAAAAGGATCCAAAAACTCTGCTGGGTGTTATTTCAAATTCACTTCTATTGGCGACTTGCTTAAGTCTTTGCTGCTCCTATACTATTTGTTCATGTATGTGTACACTAATTCCTATTAATCATTTATTTTTATCCTTACTGTGTGTTTTCACAGCCTTGTGATGGTGTTATCTGCATAGAACTTGAAATACTGAAAAGTGATGTTACTGCTGTAGAAAGCACTTTAGTTTATATGACCTTTTTTATTGATGGCAGAGTTTGAAAGAATTATTTTTATTCTACAAATTAATGAATGGGTGGGGAAACGGGCTTCTATTGAATGATTAATGCTGCCTGTCTCTCTCTCAGAAGGTGGTTTGAATCCGACATGGATAGATATTCATACAGATGCCTGCAAGATTCTTTGTGAATTTTCTGGCATTGGATATTATTCTCTCCTGTTTCAGCTCCTTCACTGGCTGTCCCTGTAGTTAGATGTCTTTGCAACAACCAAATGCTGGCAACAATGTCACAGACAACGACAATACAGGAAACCTTGGCTGGAGAGTAGAGCAAAGTACTCCAAAACGATCGAGACGACGGAAATGTTGCTTTAAGATTCTTATTACGTGGTCCTAATTGTAGTATGGTTGCAGTGTGTTTCCCCGATCCTTCTAGATCCAGATTTTCATAACAGAAAGATCCTGAAGGTTATGAAGAAATGGAGAATGCAAGATGGTAGTAAAATTGTGCACAAATCCAAGATGTGTCATGTTGAATTAATGATGTTGGCTGCATATTGTCTCATTGTCACCAACAAAATCTTCACCGATCTCTCTGAAACAAGCATGAGTGTTGTCTGCCAAACTTAGGGACATTTCTTGTCCTGTGGTAACTTAGCAGGCCAGTCCGGGAGCTACAGGTCTTTGGGCAGAGTTAATGAGAAGACTATCCATATTCCCATATGTCGGCAGCTACCTTTTCTCTGAAGGCAACCATCAAAGAGGAGATACAGCACAAAATCAGTTGAGCTAACATAGACATCCAAAAATCAGACAACTGGGTTTTTGACAACACAAAGTTTCATAAGCGGATAAAGGAATATGAGCAACAAGGAGGTAAATTAGAAAACAGATCTTCAAAGTTTATAATCTATGGATTATTAGTTGAGCCGTGATCAAATTAGCATGGGTAGATAGGATTAGAGGGATGAATGTGTTGCATAAAGGTTGTAATGGGAGAAACGGGTTTTCATTTTTGGGACTAAGGAAGGGTCAACCCTGAAACATTAACTCTGATTTCTCTCCACAGATGCTGTCAGACCTGCTGAGTTTTCCCAGTGATTTCTGCTTTTGAGTTTGATTTTTGGGGTACTGGGAAAGTGGGTGTTCTGCTGTTGGGATCAAACTCCCCCTGAATTATGCTAAGAACATGTTCTGGTGAGAGATATAACGATGGTGGTAGGGAGTGCTTTAAACTAAATAGTAAAGGTGAGGAATTGAGTTGGGATGATTTGATGAACTAAAAAGCCAAGAGAACAAGGGTGCGATAGGGGAATGGTGGTCACAGTGTGCACACTTAATTGGGCAGTAATAGTTAGGTTATAGATTACAAAAATACTGTACTAAAGACTCTTTACTTGAATACGTGTGGCGTTCATAAAATAACGTGAGTTGAAAAGAGAAATAGAGAGAAATACATTTGATCTGATGGTGATTAAAAAGACAGCCAGGAGATGAGAATGTCTGGGACCTGAATATTCAAGGGTCCATTATATTTAGAAAGGGTTGGAAGTTAATAAATGGTGGAAGGGTAGCTCATTCAATTACGGACAATGTCATTACAATGGAGGAAGATTACTTTAATTCTGGTGATTGGGAAATAGAATTAGTTTGGGTAGAGATGAGAAATAGTAAAGGTAAGTTGAACTAAATTTAATTTAGGATATCTGGTTGCCGTGGATGAGTTGGACTGAAGGGTCTGCTTCTGTTTTGTGCAACTCTATGACTCTAAGTCACTTGTACAATGGTTTATAGGCCTCCTCAAATCAGCTGTGAGAGATACAGGAAGAAGTAGTGGGAGTCTCCGAGATAAGTGTAGTTATCATTGCAAGTAATTTTAATCCGTATGAATCAGACTGCCCAGGGTTTGCCGAATGATGAATTCGTAGTGTCTTCAGGACAGTTTCTTAAGCCGCAAGTTTTAAAGCCAGTCAGAAAGCAGACGAGACTCGGTTTAGTGTTGTGCAGTGAGTCAGGATTAGTTACTGACTTCATAATAAAGGTGTGCTTAGGTAACAGTGATCATATAATGATTGAATTTTGCTTTCAGTTTGAGGGAGAAAAGAGTGGATTGAATCCTGGCATTTTAAACTTAAACATGAGCAATCATGAAGATAGAGTAGACTAAAGTGAACTGCAAAACATAGCTAAGTGATAAGTCAGCAGAGGTATACTAACAGATGATATTTCAGAATATCTCAGAAAAGATGCATTCTGGTATGCAAGAAATACTCTGAAGGGAGAATGCACCATGCATGACTGAATTAGGAAGTTAAAGATAGTATAAGACTTAATGAAAAAGTACAAAATTTCACAAAATTGAGTGGCACGCCAGATTGAATAGAATATAATGAACAGCAAAGAATGACTGAGATGAATAAAGAAGGGGAAATTAGAGTAAAAGAGAAAGCAATTAAGAAATATAAACATAATTTGCTTGCAGTAAAGATTGAAGGGGAGAAATCTGGGAATATCTGTTCTATGAACATCCTGCCCCAAATGGAGTGATTACCCAGTGCATAAATAGTTGAGGTTTGAGGAGCTGTGGATATGCATCTCAAGCTTTATTAAACCTGAAGGGTGATCAGCAGTGCTGAGTGCTACGAGTCACTATCTGCTGCTCGTCATTTTGGACCTTTAGGAGGCAGATTAATAACTGTAAAATGAGCATTCTGTGACCCAAAACATTGTATATGTGTTGAGATGGCTATGCAACCATTTCTTGTGAAGCAAAGTGAACACACAAACATGTGAAATAGGAGAAGAACTTGACCATTTAGCCACTCCAACCAGCTCCACCATTCATCAAGATCATGGCTGATCTGTTTGAGTTTCAAATTCCATATTCCCTGTTAACCCTTGATTCCCCGATCAACAGGATTCTATCCACCTCCGACTAACAAATACTCACTGACCCATCTGCTACCACCCTTCTGTGGTAGAGAATTTCCAAGACATGGAGCCTCCTGAGAGATAGAAAATCCTGTGGGGTTAAGTATTTCATCTCCTTAAATGTTCCTGTAATGTGTTTTGAGTACACTTACTGTGACATTCTCGTGGTGATTTATTTGTTTTGTGTTCGATTTTTATCTCGCATGCTGTTCACATTCATCTCCAAAATACAACATCAAATTCAGATAAACTCTCTTACATGCCTACTTTCTCTCCCACTGTCAAAAATTCCAATTGAGAACTAGCACAGCTTCAATAAATCTGTTGCGTGTTGGATATACTGCACATTCTTGGTAAATGTGCCAACAGACACTGCTCAGCTATTAACCTCAGCTGGAGAATGAAGTCTTTGGGTAACTAGACCACATCGATGAATATGTAGATGGGGAGTTTCCATGAGTGTTCTCCAAATTGACCCCATACCTTCAGAAGATGATTGGTGGAAACTCCAAACAGACATGTTAATCAGATACTAGCCAGAGGTACAAAGCCAGCAGTCTGGTCTGAAAACATGGGCAATGGCATTCCTTCTGTGGATAACTTCACCAAAACGTTGGCAGGTGCACAAAGAAACTTGAGCTTTGTATTTTTACCAACTAAATGTGTTTCACCTGCTTGATTATTTGTCCTTTGATATGAATTGCGAGAAGGAAATTGTCCCTCTCTGCAGAAATTTGAATAACATTCGTAGTGTGCAACTATGTGGTTGTTTCATGTTATTGCACAGCACAATTTGTAACTGGTTTAATATTCTATTTTTGTTTAAGCAGGTATTATCGGTGCTGCATAACTATATGCGGAATACATAGGGTTTATAATATGAAATAGATCCATACTGGTGTTAATGCACCACACAAACCTCCTTCACATTTTTACATCTAACCTGTTGATTCATATATCTATTTCTTTCTCCCTCATGTGTTTATCTACTTTTTCGTCGAGTGATAGCAAGGAAACAGGCCCTTTTGTCCAACCAGTCCATGCTGACCATGTTCCCAAACTAAACTAGTCCCACCTGCCTCAGCTCAGCCCATATTCCTCCAAACATTTCTGATTCATGTACTTATCCAAACGTCCACCATTTCCTCTGGAAGTTCATTCCACACACGAACCACTCTGTGAAAAAATTTACGCTTAGACTCCTTTTAAAATTTTTCTCTCCTTACCTGAAAAATATGTCCCCCAACCATCTTGAAATCCCCACCCTAGGGAAGAAGACAGCTGCCATTCACCTTATGTATACTTCTGATAATTTTGTAAACCTCGATAAGGTCACCCCTCAACCTCCTGTACTCCAATGAAAAAAGACCCAGCCTCTCCTTATAACTCAAACACTGCATTCCTGGCAACATCCTTGAAACTCTCTTCTGAACCCTCTCTAGCCTAATAATATCCTTCCTATAACAAGGCAATCAGAACTGAACACAGTACTCCACTCAATTGTATATTTTCAAAACGCTGGCACTCAGGAGAGGATTTACATACAGTCAGTTCTACTTTCATTAGCCTGAATTAGCTGTAACGCAACTGAGCGAATAGGGAACACTGCTTCTAAAGTGTGAACTTTTAAAGTGTGTGTTGGCTATAACGTGATTAGATCGCCAACACTTTTAAGTGTTATTTGTATTGCGCAATGTTTGTATAGCGTGGAATCGCACAGGAATGCAACTATCACCTTCTGGAAGAACTGACTGTACTTGATCATTGAAAACAAACATCTTGTTTTGACATAAGTAATCAAAGTTGTGTTCAAGTTTACTTTAACTCATTGACTTTGGAAATTTACTACTGAAGAAGTATGAGAACCATACCTGTCCCCAGAGTTCAACTTGCCACCCTAGAATATCAGAGATAGGCTGACACAGATATTGAGGTTGAGAGTGTGTTGCTGGAAAAGCATAGCAGGTCAGGCAGCATTTGAGGAGCAGGAAAAATCGATGTTTCGGGGCAGAGCCCTTCATCAGGAAGTCTTAAATATAGATGCCCTTCTAAAATATAGCCCTACCTAATGAAGGGCTCTGGCCCGAAACATCGATTTTCCAGCTCCTCGGATGCTGGCCGGTCTGCTGTGCTTTTCCAGCAACACACTTTCAACTCTGATCTCCAGCATCTGCAGGCTTCACTGTCTCCTGACACAGATATTAGCCAAGGTGTCAGCTGAGGTAAGCAGAGTGAAGGAAGGAAGGGGAGACATTACCGAGAGGGGTTCTGGCAGTTGCCTGTGAATTTTGAGCGGGGCTGGGGGAGTAGCCTTCCAAATCCCTGAGAGTACTGAGCAAACTTGACAGATTTTGCAAAGGGATACCTCAAACAGTTGGTAGACCTCGTGTTTCTATGATATACGTCTGGAGACGATGCTTCGTGTTCAAGTTTTAGAAAATGCGTTGTGTTGATATTTTGTAGGAGCTAGTTTTAACTGTCTACACTAAGGTTATTTGTACTTCCAAATGTTTTTAGATATTCGTAGGCCGGAGGAACTTTCCCTGTTGAAACCACGAGGGAACGTTTCAAAAAAGAAGAAAGAGAAGAACAGTAAGCATGCTGTTGATGAAGACATTTTAGACTTGGACCAGGGGCCAGTTTCTCCAGGATCAGTAGGTAATACTTTTGTAAGCGAAACTAAACCATCTAAAATGTTGTAAACAATTTGGTTTATTTTCCAAAGATGTGTATGCGCTGGAGTGCCTTCTTTTATATTGAAATTGTACTCTCAATGTTTGTGCGTCTTCTGTTCACAATACACCTCTCAAAACATGCACTGAACTTATTAAGTTTCCCTTTGTGCAACCTCTTTCTGATTTTAAAAGTACTGCAGAACTAGAATTAGAGACATACACTGTAAATATTGTCAGAAATAATATTTATTTCTTTATTTATGCAGTTGTCATGTTTGCAAATGATATCTGCAAAGAGCATTTCTAACTTGCCAAATAAATAAAAGACATCGATCTCAAATCAATTTTTAACTAAAGTAGCACTTCTGTTTGACCAGTGTATATAACATGTTTTACAACTAAGAAAATTATCTCTTTTTTTTTACCCCCAACTCACCTTGGTCAGTCACAAAAATATTTTGATTTCATTGCAGCATGGAGCTGTTATACTTCATTAAAATGTAACTTCATTTAAATGGAGATGAAGGAGTCAATTGGCAGGGTCATCAGTGGGTGGCACGGTGGCACAGTGGTTAGCACTGCTGCCTCACAGCGCCAGGGACCCGGGTTTAATTCCTGCCTCGGGCAACTGTCTGTTTGGAGTTTGCACATTCTCCCCGTGTCTGCGTGGGTTTCCTCCAGGTGCTCCTGTTTCCTCCCACAGTCCAAAGAGGTGCAGGTTAGGTGAATAGGCCATGCTAAATTGCCTGTAGTGTTAGGTGCATTAGTCAGGGCTGAATGTAGGGGAATGGGTCTGGGTGGGTGGCTGTTTGGAGGGTTGGTGTGGACTTGTTGGACCAAAGGGACTGTTCCACTCTGTAGGGAATCTAATCTAATCTTGGATGAAAGAAAGAGGAATTTTATCACCTCTAACACAAAGGGAAAAATAATAAAACTGCAACACCACACAAACACTGGCAATGATTTTAAAAGTGTGTGTGTGCCTGATACAGACAAGGGGAATAAATGATGCACAGTTAAGAGGTCTTAGAGTCCTTGAGGTGTCAGATTGTCAAACCGATGACCAGAGTAGTTTAATAGTTGACTCAGCAGTTCTGAAACATATCATTAAATCCTTGGGTGAATGGTTGTTTTCCCAATGTGCTTTTTCACCGTGTGCTGTATTCCAAGATGATGAGAGGAAGAAGCAGGGAGAGAGAGGGTTCCAGCTCCTGTTGTCACAAATTAAACCTTATTCTCTCTCTTCTGCTCAAAACCATCTGTTGGTATGTAGCTCAATTGTCCATTCGAGTTGGCTAACTGGTGGGTGAGCATTCCACCTCCTAATTATATACATGTGAATCAAGATTTAAATTCCTCAGTTTTGATTGTAATTAGATAAAATAATAATTTCAGCACAGCTCTTTTGTTCCACAGGGCTGTGCTGGAGTTTGCCTTGATCTGTGGTCAGGTCTGTATTTCCTCCTCTTTAAAAACCATGAAAGACCTTGGGTATAACTATGAGATGCTGGACATTGTTTTTACCTTATTAAAATTTGATAGTCCGTGTATACTATTATCATAGAACTTGATGCATCTGTAAACTGAAGCCATCTCTTCGTGACCAATGATATAAAGATGGACACCATCTCATTTTGCCTCTCCATAAAGGAATAATAGGAGAATTGGGATCAAACAGTTTGGATTGTGAGTGAGAAGTTTGATTATTTCTCTTTTTTTGCTCAAGATTAATATTATTTTTGCAAAGATACTTCTGCAGTTTTCTTTTTTTCTCCTTTCCCTGTTTTGAAACCTCTGTGCACTGTAGACATTCCCACTTCAGTTAAATCTATTTCTGACCATGCCATGCTAGAAAGGGATCAAGAGACAGGGTTACATGACTAGGTGTCCAGTATTGTGTTTCTAGGAGATGAATATATGGCTCTGTAAGATGTCTTTCAGATTATGTGGTGGTTTGATGATGAGAATTGTCAGCACCTCTTGTCATTAGGAGAAAGTGAAAACTGCAGAAGCTGGAGATGAGAGTCAAAATGTGTGGAGCTGGAAAAGCACAGCAAGTCAGGCAGTATCCGAGGCATTGGAGAGTTGACATTTTGAGCATAACGGCTCATACCCGAAATGTCAATTCTCCTGCTTCTCAGATGCTGCCTGACCTGCTGTGCTTTTCCAGCGTCGCCCTTTTTGACCTGCTGCCATTAATCCATTAAAACTGATTGCAATTTAGGGAGCCTGTGTATCCAGAATAATACGGAAACCAGAATATTGCTGAGCATGATTCTGCACTTTACCAGAGAATATGCTGTTGAAATCTGCACAGAGTGTGAGCCAACAAAAGTTCCACTTATATGCTATTAATCTTGCTGTTAAAAAGATTCTTCAATTCTTTCTGGGCGGCACGGTGGCACAGTGGTTAGCACTGCTGCCTCACAGCGCCAGAGACCCGGGTTCAATTCCCGCCTCAGGCAACTGTCTGTGTGGAGTTTGCACGTTCTCCCCGTGTCTGCGTGGGTTTCCTCCGGGTGCTCCAGTTTCCTCCCACAGTCCAAAGATGTGCGGGTCAGGTGAATTGGCCATGCTAAATTGCCCGTAGTGTTAGGTAAGGGGTAGATGTAGATGTAGATGTAGGGGTATGGGTGGGTTACGCTTCGGCGGGGCGGTGTGGACTTGTTGGGCCGAAGGGCCTGTTTCCACACAGTAAGTAATCTAAATCTAAAAAAAAAGTTGCAGCTGATTGAATGAGATCTTTCTGGGTTTATAATGATGAATGTACAAAGTTTTTACATTCTAATTACCGTTGCATACTTCCACTAGCCCTGAAACCTAATTTTATATTCAAGCCCTTTCATATTTCTCTTATATGATAAAAGATATTCCACATACTTTCATTTAAGTGTTTGGTTTTTTTTGACAGTTTAGCTTCTGTCTTAGCTGAATCATCATTTATTTTGCAATCTGAATGTGTTGAGTGCTGATAGTCAGTGCATTTTGTGACAAGATGAGCCTTTAAGAGGGATTTGTTCTGACCTGTTTCTCTTGAAGAGTGGCGTTGTAATGCAGAGGTGGCTGCTCCATGGAAAGCAGAGTAAATAATTTTTTTTTAAATTAGATAAAAGAAGCATGAGTGGGTAGAATCAAGCTCAAATAGTCCGAGGGTTTTAATTTTGTTTTCAGTTGCTGAAGTTGGGAGTTTTGAAGTTGAAGCTGCTAGATGCAGCTCACTCTCTGCTGCTGCAAAAGCTGGAGTTTTGATAGTCAAATTTATGCCAACTCTTTTTTTTTGTATTAACTGTGGTGTAAGAATGTGGAGATAGAAATAAGAGTTAACGTTTGAATCTAATATGACGCCTCTTCAGTATTATCATATGCAGGCAGGGAGTTATGGATTGATAGGCAGAGATATGGGAGGCAAGAAAAACGTCTCATGAACTTTAGAGAAGGTATTTTGGGAAGATAAAGATGGAGTGGTAGTTTGTACGAGGGAATGAGGGTGGGCTACTTTGGGACTGTCAAGGGTGAATGGAGGGGAAGGGAGGCCTGAATCTCATGAAGGAGAAAGTGGGGAATACCTTTTACATCCCCTCTTCACTGTTTAATCTCCTCAGACTGAGAGATTCAGCCAAGATGTAATACTAACTTTCTCAGATGGCCGATGGCTGGACACTTCCTACTGATCTGAAGAGGAAAGAAACACAGGAGGACAGGTCATGGACCCTTCACTCCTCACCTCCATGGTTACACTTTATCTGAGTCTATTTGGAGAAGATATGCAGTCCCACAAATGAGAAGGCAATGTTGAGAGCAGAACATGACATAATGGTTTCTCTTTTTTTTCTCTTTGGTGGAACCTGGAACACTAGTGCTACAGAGAGTAACATGGGGACTGTCACATTTAATAGCAGTGGCTATCTGTCAGTTTAAAAACTTGGTGATGTGGTAGGTCATGTGTTTATGCCCAGCCCATACATGCATAATGGCTAGATATACAGCAAGTGATAATGTAACCTGAAAAAAGTAGCCTGCAGAAATTTGGCAATCACTATGAGGTGGATTTTCCCCTCTCCTGAATAGGATCTATTTAGAACAGAATCTCTGCAGTGTGGAAGCATTTGGTCTATCAAGGCCACACTGATCGTCAAAGAGCATCCCACCCAGACCCACCCTACTCCTGTAACCCTGCATTTCCCATCGCTACCTCCCCTAGCCTGCACACTATGGGTAATTTCCCAAGACCAATCCGCCTAACCTGCACATCTTTGGACTGTGTGAAGAAATCTGGAGAAAACTCATGCAGGCACGAGAATGTGGAAACTCTAGACAGACGTTTGCCCAAGGCTGGAATCGAACCTTGTCCCTGACCACTGAGTGGTGCTAATCACTGAGCCACTGGCAGCCCACACTGAGCCATGGTGCTGGCAGTTTAATCTAGAATCAAGGCAAGCTTGTTGCTGGAAGCCTGGAAATTATGATGTCAACAAGCATGATCAGCAGCTGATTCATTGAAGTATTCCCACAGACAGCAAATCAAGACACTGAATGAGTTATGGACCAGTTCCTTCAAAACATATCAAGGATGTAACCTAGACCCTGGAGAAAGTGAAGTTGCATGGGGTCCAGGATGTACTAGCTAGATGGATAGAGAACTAGCTGGGCAGCAGGAGACAAGAGTGTAGTAGTGGAAGGGAGCTTCTCAAAATGGAGAACTGTGACCAGTGATGTTCTACAGGGATCTGTGTTGGGACCACTGTTATTTGTGATATACAGGTACATAAATTATCTGAAGGAAGTTATAGATGGTCTGATTAGCAAGTTTGCAGATGACACTAAGATTGGTGGAGTAGCAGTTAGTGAAGGGGACTGTCAAGGGGAATGCTGCAGAATATAGATAGATTGGAGAACTGGGCAGAGAAATGGAAGATGGAGTTCAATCCAAGCAAATGTGAGGTGTTGCATTTTGGAAGATCCAACTATACAGTAAATGGAAAAGCCCTGGGGCAAATTGATATACAGAGAGATCTGGGTGTTCAGGTCCATTGTTCCCTGAAGGAGGGCAATGCAGGTCAATAGAGTGGTCAAGAAGGCACACAGCATAACTTTCCTTCATCAGACGGCAGGTCATGTTACAGTTGTATGGAACTTTAGTTCAGCCACGTTTGGAATACTGCGTACAGTTCTGGTTGCCACATTACCAAAAGGATGTGAATGCTTTGGAGGTTCACCAGGATGTTGTCTGGTATGGAGGGCGCTAGCTATGAAGAGAGCTTGAGTAGATTAGGATTATTTTCATGAGAAAGATGGAGGTTGAGGGGCGACCTGATTGAGGTCTAAAAAATCTTGAGCTGTCCAGACAGGGTGGATAGCAAGGAGCTTTTTCCCCAGAGTAGGGGGATTCAATTACTAGGGATTGTGAGTTCAAGATGAGAGGGGAAAAGTTTAAGGGAGATAGAGTCATAGAGATGTACAGCATGGAAATAGATCCTTAGGTCCAACCCAACCCAATCTAGTCCCACCTGCCAGCACCCGGTCCATATCCCTCCAAACCCTTCCTATTCATATACCCATCCAAATGCCTCTTAAATGTTGCAATTGTACCAGCCTCCACCACATCCTCTGGCAGCGCATTCCATACATGTACCACCCTCTGCGTGAAAATGTTGCCCCTTAGGTCTCTTTTATATCTTTCCCCTCTCACCCTAAACCTATGTCCTCTAGTTCTGGACTCCCCCACCCCAGGGAAAAGACTTTGTCTATTTACCCTATCCATGCCCCTCATGATTTTATAAACCTCTATAAGGTCATCCCTCAGCCTCCGACACTCCAGGGAAAACAGACCCAGCCTGTTCAGCCTCTCCCTGTAACTCAGATCCTCCAACCCTGGCAACATCCTTGTAAATCTTTTCTGAACCCTTTCAACTTTCACAACATCCTTGCAATAGAAAGGAGACCAGAATTGCACACAACAGTGGCTTAACCAATGTCCTGTACAGCCGCAACATGACCTCCCAACTCCTGTACTCAATACTCTGACCAATGAAGGAAAGCATACCAAATGCCTTCTTCACCATCCTATCTACCTGCGAATCCACTTTCAAGGAGCTATGAACCTGCACTCCAAGGTTTCTTTGTTCAGCAACACTCCCTAGGACCTTACCATTAAGTGTATAAGTCCTGCTAAGATTTGCTTTCCCAAAATGCAGCACCTCGCATTTATCTGAATTAAACTCCATATGCCACTTCTCAGCCCATTGGCCCATCTGGTACAGATCCTGTTGTAATCTGAGGTAACCCTCTTCGCTGTCCACCACACCTCCAATTTTGGTGTCATCTGCAAACTTACTAACTGTACCTCTTATGCTCGCATCCAAATCATTTATGTGAATGACAAAAAGTAGAGGACCCAGCACCGATCCTTGTGGCACTTCACTGGTCACAGGCCTCCAGTCTGAAAAACAATCCTCCTCCATCACCCTCTGTCTTCCTTTGAGCCAGTTCTGTATCCAAATGGCTAGTTCTCCCTGTATTCCATGAGATCTAACCTTGCTAATCAGTCTCTCATGGGGAACCTTGTCGAACGCCTTACTGAAGTCCATATAGATCACATCTACTGCTCTGCCCTCATCAATCCTCTTTGTTACTTCATCAAAACACTCAATCAAGTTTGTGAGACATGATTTCCCACGCACAAAGCCATGTTGACTGTCCCGAATCAGTCCTTGCCTTTCCAAATACATGTACATCCTGTCCCTCAGGATTGCCTCCAACAACTTGCCCACCACTGAGGTCAGGCTCACTGGCCTATAGTGCCCTGGCTTGTCTTTACCACCCTTCTTAAACAGTGGCACCATGTTTGCCAACCTCCAGTCTTCCGGCACTTCACCTGTGACTATCGATGATACAAATATCTCAGTAAGAGGCCCAGCAAACACTTCTCTAGCTTCCCACAGAGTTCTCGGGTACACCTGATCAGGGCCTGGGGATTTATCCACATTTAACCATTTCAAGACATCCAGCACTTCCTCCTCTGTAATCTGGACATTTTGCAAGATGTCACCATCTATTTCCCTACAATCTATATCTTCCATATCCTTTTCCACCGTAAATACTGATGGAAAATATTCATTTAGTATCTCCCCCATTTTCTGTGGCTCCACACAAAGGCCACCTTGCTGATCTTTGAGGGGCCCTCTTCTCTCCCTAGTTACCCTTTTGTCCTTAATTTATTTGAAAAAACCCTTTGGATTCTCCTTAATTCTATTTGCCAAAGCTATCTCATGTCCCCGTTTTGCCCTCCTGATTTCCCTCTTAAGTATACTCCAACTTTCTTTACACTCTTCTAAGGATTCATTCGATCTATCCTGTCTATACTTGACATATGCTTCCTTCTTTTTCTTAACCAAACCCTCAATTTCTTTAGTCATCCAGCATTCCCTTTCATCCTGACAGGAATATACTTTCTCTGGATTCTTGTTATCTCATTTCTGAAGGCTTCCCATTTTCCAGCCGTCCCTTTACCTGCAAACATCTGCCTCCAATCAGCTTTCAAAAGTTCTTGCCTAATACCGTCAAAATTGACCTTTCTCCAATTTAGAACGTCAACTTTTCAATTTGGTCTATCCTTTTCCATCACTATTTTAAAACGAATAGAATTATGGTTGCTGGCCCCTAAGTGCTCCTCCACTGACACCTCAGTCACCTGCCCTGCTTTATTTCCCAAGAGTAGGTCAAGTTTTGCACCTTCTCTAGTAGGTACATCCACATACTGAATCAGAAAATATGTGTGTAAATTTCTTTACACAGAGGGTGGTGGGTGACTGGAACACTTTGCCAGTGGAGGTGGTCGAGGCAGATATGATAGCATCATTTAAGATGTATCTAGACAGATATATGAATGAGCAGGGAGCAGAGGGATACAGATCCTTGGAAAATAGGTGACAGGTTTAATAGAGGATCAGATCGGTGCAGGCTTGGAGGGCCGAAGGGCCTGTTCTGTGCTGTAATTTTCTTTGTTCTTTATCTTATTTAGAGGCAAGCATAAGACCTTATGATGTGAATCAATTCCTAGACTTTAAGCAAAAATCACTTATTCTTACACCACAGTTAAAATATAAATTAAAAAAAAAAGAATTGGCATAACTTTAACTCTATCAACATACTTAAAATAATATATTATCTTAACTACTACTCATCAATGTAGCAGCATCCTATAAACACACCCTTAGCAAAGGCAAATTCAGCAAAACAGAGTTCCTTGCTATCTCTCCCAGTCCAGGAGAAGGAACACCAATAGAATAAATCTAGCAGCAGCAAGAAAATTCAAGCTGTTGTGTTTTTAAGACTTGTCTTCGGATTTCTTTTATTGTGTGTTACATGAGAAAAGCTATGAATTTTATCGAGTCTTACATGCTGCAAGTATTGGAACTATGGGTGGAAATCCACCCCCCACCACCAACCACCATTGAAGGATATTTTTTTCTGTTCACTATTTGCAGTAAAATCAAACTGAAGATCTAAAATGAATTTTTATCAACTTTACAAGAAATAGCATTTAGAGGACATATTGCCAATGGCTTTATGACACCAGTAGCACAATGACAGAGTGAAATGTTTTCATATTATGTTGTTTCTACTTTGTACTTAGATGTGCATTATGGCTACACCGTAATGATTAAGTAGATTCCCTACAGTATGGAGACAGGACCTTTGGCCCAACAAGTCTACACTGACCCAACATTTACCTCTGACAAATGCACCTAACACTAGGGGCAATTTAGCATGGCCAATCCACCTAACCTGCACATCTTTGGATTGTGAGAGGAAACCACACAGACAAGGGGAGAATGTGCAAACTCCACACAGACAGTCATCCGAGATCGGAATCGAACCTGGGTCCCTGGCGCTGTGAGGCAGCAGTGCTAACCACTGAGCCACCGTGCTGCCCTAACTGTCATCAGTCCAAATTAAAATAATGAACCAGTTTTACCAGTGTAGATATTTTTGATTCAGATTTCCAGACTCTGCAGAATTTTGTCTTTATTTCAACCTCTTTAATGCACTTTCATCTTACCTCTGCATTGTTGGCTTAGGAATCTACAAGAGTCAAGTCTAATTGCCTTGGACCTCATTATTCTTTCTTTGACTTCCAAACTGACAATAAGTACCATAATAGAATCATTTAAAGTTTATTGGTTACCTGATGATCAATTTTTTTTTCTATCAGTTGGAGATTTTGCTTTTCCCTTAAGTAATCTGCAGAAACAGGTCAAACAAGTCACTTTGAAATAGCACCTACGAACTAGCCAAGAGTGTAAATGTGTGACACCCTGTCTCTGAGATATTGATAGGCAACTGCTGTAGAAAACCATTTTTGAAAGATAAGTTGGGTGCAATTAATTTTAAAATGTTTAAAATGGGGATTCTTAAGAGTAGGAATTCAACAGATTTCTGCCTTTTCACATCACAGTCTGATAGATCTACACTCCAGTCAGATAACTCAATGCGATATACTTGAAAACCTCAAATTGGAGGTGTTTGATTAAATACAATTCCTTCACACCCTGGACCATGCTTTATTCGCTCTGCTGTCAGAATAAAGAGCTCACTGTCAAATATTTACTGAAATCACTCTTCTTTAGCCACTGGAAGTACACAGGAACAGCATGATAACTTGGTAAGGGGAGGTGTCAATTTAGTTGTAATATCATGGGAGTAGTAATCCAGAGCCGACTAGGGACATGGATTTGAATCCCACTACAACAAACGGTGAAATTTGAGTCAATGAAATCCAAAATTAAACCATATCTAATGGTGACAAAGGAATCATTGTCTATTGTTGTAAATATCCATCTGGTTCACTCATTTTTAGAGAAGGAAATCCTTAAAACTAATGAGGACACTGGTGGAATTTAAAGTCAACTAATAAATCTGGGATCCGTTTCATGGTGGAACTATCATTGCTTGTCTTGAAAAGCATCTGATTCCGTAATGCCCTTCAGAGAAGGGAATCTCCCACCCTTACCTGATGTGACTCCAGGTCCTCGGGAATGTTTTTGACTTTTTAAAAAATTGTTCTCTGGAATGGCCGAGAGACAGCTCAAGAGCAACTGGAGATGGGCAAACAATGCCAACCTTGCCCAGCAATGCCAATATCTCTCACAATGATAAAGGAAAAGTCAAACTAATAATTCAGAGGCACAGGCCAGTCCTCAAGGGGCATGGGTTCAAATCTGACCACAGCAGCTGGTGGCATTTAAATTCAATGTCTAAGTCTAGAATTTCCATAAAACCTAGTTTCTACTTTGCCAGAGCATGATTGAGGCGTGACTGCAAAAGTAAATGTTGTGTACATGCGCTTGGTGTTGCCATGGTTACTGACTAATTATATTAAGAACACCATGGTAATGTTTGTTTTAATGATCATAACAATTGTTAATGTGGAACAGCACCAATACTGTTTGTTTGTTGTAATCTATTGTGTTCTTAAGATTTGTCTTCAGATTTCTTGCATTTTATTGTGTGTTACAAGAGGAAGAGCAAGACAATTTCTCAAGTTTTGCTGCACATATATTGGGACTGTGGGTGGAAATCCCCTCCACCAATATTGAAGGGTGTTTACTATTTATAGTGAAATTCTAAAATGGATGTTTACCAACTTTACAAGAAAAAGCATTCGGAGGACATCTTGCCTTTATGATACCATTAACACAATGACCGAGTGAAATATTTACATATTATGTCGTTTCTGCTTTGTAGTTAGTTAATTATGGTGTAGCCAGTCTTTATAACTTCCTGCAATGCACATCTGTCATCGGTCCAAATTAAAATAACGAACCAGATTTAGACCTCTATCCTGTGAAGACACCAAACATCAGCACAAAGGTTATTGCTTCATTTTGTATGATGTCTAATTATTTGCTCACTTCTAATAAATATCAGAGTGCTTCGGTGTAAATGATATAAACATTTTGTCACTTGTCTCGTTGCACAGCAAGTCCTGGTCTATACAGCAAGACGATGACTCCCATATACGACCCTGTCAATGGAACACCTGTCTCTTCTACAATTACATGGTTCAGTGATAGTCCTCTCGCCGAACGGAACTGTAACATTCTGGCTGTCAGCCAGCCAATCCTTACACCAGAGGCATTGGCTAAAATGTACAGGCCACAGAATCAAGTGGACAAAGCAGAGCTGAATGCTGGGTAGGATTGCTTGACATGATTTATTTACCAATTACCTACTATTTAAATTGCAGTGGTGCAAAGGAACAAGTTTATTAGATATAACCGTCTTGCCATGGTAATGGTGTCAAATTATGAGGTCAGCTGGCAAAGGCTTATAGTCCCTTGAGTTAGAAGCTTAACAGGTGATACACCATTGAACCACAGAAAAGTTCTGGCACATAAAGCAGCCATTCAACCCATCAATCAGATGTTTAAGTAGTTTAAAAGATTCATATCTTCATTCGCTCCACATGATATATAGGGCAGCATGGTGACACAGCGGTTCACTTTACTGCCTCACAGTGCCAAGGATCCAAGTTCAATTCCAGCCTTGGGCAACTGTCTGCATGGAGTTTGCATGTTCTCCAAAGGTCTGTGTGGAGTTTGCACCAGGTACTTCAGTTTCAAAGTCCAAAGATGTGCAGGTTAGGTGGATCAGTAGATTTACAGTGGGACTGACTGGGATGCTTTTCAAAGGGTCGATGCTGACTCAATGGACTGAAAGGCTTCTACCTGCACTGTATGGATTCTGTGATATGAAGAAACAGCTGAAGGTACTGCACAGTTGTGGGTCCTGGTAATACCTCAGCAGCCCCACCAAATTCATGTGCTCAAGTACCAGCTCCACCCTGAGTCAACCTATTCCTTTACAGCTCCAGTACTGACAAATAGCCAGCCATGGGAAAAATTGCCCAGTACCCCCTGTCCTTGAAAAGCAAGCCAAATCCAACCTAGCTGATTATCACTGCATCGATCTACTGACTGATGGGAAGGTGCCACTGGCTGTGCAATCATGGAACAAATACTTAGCAATAGCCTGCTCACCGATGCTCATTTTGGGTTCAACAAGAGCCACGCGGCTCCAGACTTCTTCACAGTCTTGTGCTAAACATAGACAAAAGACCTGAATTCCAGAGAAAAGAGTGAGTGATTGACCCCCGATGATAATAATAATATTATCCCTATTTAATATTGAGATTCATCTGAGAGTAAGTGAGCTTTGCTGGCTGGGCTTATACTGATTGTTTTATACAGTAAACATTCCTGTATGTAGGGGTCTGTGAAAGTTTTATACCTTGGGAGGAGGGTCTCAGAAGCAAAAGGTTGTTCCAAACCATACCAAGTTTCATGCATGCCTCTACGTATGTCTGAATACATACAAATAGCACTTCTTCAGCATTCTAAGGTGCACTGAAGATTCTCAAGTAAGTTGATAAACTGCTTGTTAATTTTGTCAATGCAACTCTCTGTTTGTATCTTGTCTAACATACGTACGTGCGAGCCCTGCCACTGCGCTTGTGACCCTTACCCCCTCCTTCTGTCTATTGCTCCTCATTTGGTATCACCTCTGCTTTCAATGTGGTGCTTAGTAATCTCTTCACAGAGTGATTGAGGTGAATACAGTGATGCATTCAAAACAAGAGTAGATATATGTATCAGGGAAAAAGGAATAGAAGTTAATGTCACTGAAGTTGAACTGGTCGGAATGGGGTGGTGTGGAATTCAAGTGGAGCATTAATGCTAGCATGGACTGATTGTTTCAGTACTGCATATTCTATATAATATTCTTGCACCCAGCAAACGGCTTCCACTCAAATCTAATCAATAGTCCTTCCAGGAGAAGCCACATTTTCCTATGCCTTTGAGTGCTCAATGTTCCCAGCACACATTAAAATGTATGTTTCCTGGAATCTATGGGGTCAGGGCATATCGGCAAGTGCCAGGAATATGGGTAACTCTTGGTCCGATTTTTCTCTAAAGCAGCCCTCCAGAACACAGCTAACAATGCTTGGTCATTATATATGGACATATTGGAATAAATTTCGTCTCAATTACAATCCTAAGAATTAGTCACAGAAATACTGATGTGTGATGATGCTGCTCCTTTAACACGATTATGTTGTCCTTGATTTCTTTTTCAGGAGGTTATAATAACACTGGTTCTGAATGTTGGGTTTCAAGGGTTTTAGGACCAGTTTGATTATAGTTAACAGATATTGTCTCAGGCAAAAGGCTTTCAACTTATTTTAAAAAAACTTCTACAAAGAAAGGGGAGTGCCTAATACTCCCAGCTGTGCTTTTCTCTGGTTTGGTTTGATTTAGCAGTCTGACAATTCACTGACAGTAGTCAGGCAGTTTGAGGCTGCTGATCCAAGAAACAGCTACATGGAACAAGGTGTTCCATGCTGACTCTCTCTCTCTCTCTCTCCTCACTATCCTATAAGTCCCTGTGTTTGATTTCCCCTTTTGTGCCAAGGCTTGTTTATGGGTATTATTGCAAGTACTTGGAACGGCATCTTTAAGTGGGGATAGTTTGTTGGGTTTTCGGATAGGTTAAGTTATTTGGTATTCTGTTAGAACATTACAGCGCAGTACAGGCCCTTCAGTCCTCTGGTTCCACAGGTTGGTGCAACATAATCTGTGAAGCCCATCAATTCTACACTATTCAGGCAATATCCTGGTAAATCACTTCTGACCCCTTATCAAAGCTTCCACGTCCTTTGCGGTGACCAGAACTGTACACAATACTCCAAGTGCAGCCTTACCTGAGTTTTGTACTGCTGCAGCATGATCGCATGACTCTGAAAATCAATCTGGATTAGTGGTGCTGGAAGAGCACAGCAGTTCAGGCAGCATCCAACGAGCAGCGAAATCAACATTTCGGGCAAAAGCTCTTCCAGCACCACTAATCCAGTATTTGATTTTCAGCATCTGCAGTCATTGTTTTTACCCTCTGAAAATCAATCTCTCTACCAATAAAAGCTAACATACCGTATGCCTTCTTAACAACCCTATCAACCTGGGAGGTAACTTTCAAGGATCTATGTACCTGGACACCTAGATCTCTCTGCTCATCTACACAACCAAGAATCTAACCATTATCCCAGTACTCTTTATTCTTGTTGCTCCTACCAAAATGAATGACTTCACACTTTTCCGCATTAAACTCCATTTGCCACCTCTCAGCCCAGCCCTGCAGCTTATCTATGTCCCTCTGTAACCTACAACATGCTTCAGCACTATCCACAACTCCATCGACCTTCGTGTCTTCTGCAAATTTACAAACCTATCCTTCTATGCCCTCATCCAGGTCATTTATAGCAGTGTCCCCAAAACAGATACTTGCAGTACACCACTAGTAACTGAACTCCAGGATGAACATTTCCCATCAACCATCACCCTCTGTCTTCTTTCAGCTAGCCAATTTCTGATCTAAACCCCGAAATCACCCTCAATCCCATGCCTTCGTGTTTTGTGCAGTAGCCTACTGTGTGGAACCTTATCAAACACCTTAGTGAAATCCATGTACAACACAGAAACCGCTTTACCCTCATCCACCTGTTTGGTCACCTTCTCAAAGAACTCAATAAGGTTTGTGAGCCATGACCTACCCTTCACAAAACCGTGTTGACTATTCCAACTTATTTCTTTGCAGTTGATTATAAATCCTATCTGTTATAACCCTTTCCAACACTTTACCCACAACCGAAGAAAGACTCACTGGTCTATAATTACCAGGGTTGTCTCTACTCCCCTTCTTGAACAAAGGAACAACATTTGCTATCCTCCAGTCTTCTGGCACTATTTTTGTAGACAATAATGACATAAAGATTAAAGCCAAAGGCTCTGCAATCTCCTCCCTGGCTTCCCAGAGAATCCTAAGATAAATACCATCTGGCTAAAGGGGACTTACCTATTTCACACTTTCCAGAATTGCTAACACCTCCTCCTTGTGAACCTCGCTCCCATCTGGTCTAATAGCCTGTAGATCAGTATTCTCCTCGCCAACATTGTCTTTTTCCAGTGTGAATACTGACGAAAAATATTCATTTAGTGCTTCTCCTATCTCATCGGATTCCATACACAACTTCCCACGACAGTCCTTGACTGGCCCTAATCTTTCTCTTGTCATTCTTTTATTCCTGATATACCTATTGCAAGCCTTTGTGTTTTCCTTGATTCTATCCACTAACAACTTCTCACGTCCCCTCCTGGCTCTTCTTAGCTTTCTCTTTAGGTTTTTCCTGGCTAACTTGTAACTCTCAAGCACCCTGAGACCTTCACGTCTCATCCTAACATAAGCCTCCTTCTTGCTCTTGACAAGAGATTTGACTTCTTTTGTAAACCATGGCTCCCCCGCTCGATCCCTTGCTCCCTGCCTGACAGGTACATACTTATCAAGGACACGCAGCAGCTGTTCCTTGAATAAGCTCCACATTTCAATTGTGGCCACCCCCTGCAGTTTCTTTCCCCATCCTATGCATCCTGAATCTTGTCTAATTGCATCGCAATTGCCTTTTTCCCACCCCCCAGCTGTAGCTCTTGTCCATTGGTAAAGTAAACATAACCAAATTGTGGTCACCATCACAAATCTAACACCTGGCCGGGTTCATTACCCGGTATCAAATCCAACAGGCCCTTGCCACATAGTGTGTTAGGAAACCCTCCTGCATGGCATTCGACAAAAACTGATCCATCTAAAGTACTCTAACTATAGTATTTCCAGTCAATATTTGGAAAGTTAAAGTTCCCAATAACTACCTGGTCACGCTCTCTCCTATCCAGGATTATCTCTGCAATCCTTTCCTCTATATCTCTGGAACTATTCGGAGACCTGTCGAAAACTCCCAACAAGGTGACCTCTCCTTTCCTGTTTCTAACCTCAGCCCATATTACCTCAGTAAGTGAATCCTCAAATGTCCTTCCTGCCACTGTAATACTGTCCTTGACTAACAATGCCACACCTCCCCCGCTTTTACCACCTTCTCTGTTCTTACGGAAACATCTAAATCCCAGAAACTGCAACAACCATTCCTGTCCCTGCTCTACCCATGTCTCTGAAATGGCCATAACATCAAAGTCTCAGATACCAACCTATGCTGCAAGCTCACCCACCTTATTCCAGATGCTCCTGGCGTTGAAGTAGACACACTTCAAACCACTTTGCTGCTTGCCAGTGCACTCTTGTGACCTTTGAAGCCTTATTTCTGACTTCACTACTCTCAACTTCCTGGACACTGGAACTACAGTTTAGGTTCCCATCCCCCTGCTGAATTAATTTGAGCCGTCTTGTCTGTGTTTCATTTGGTAATCTTGTAAATAAATTCTGTTTTGTTTAAAACTATGTGGTTTGACCAACTGCATCACTCCTGGAATATCCGCAGTACACCTTAAAACAACCAGCAAAGATAGGGTCTGGGCTACTTTCCTGAAATGTTTTGAGGGTGTCTGGCCTGGTCCCTAACAGATGTGAAAGATGACACTCATTATTAATTCAAAAATACCCTTAAAATTATAACTAGAATTGAATTGAAGACAATAGGTGACAGAAATAATAAACTGTTAAAATGTAAGTTGGAATTTCATGAAATATTGTGGTTAATATGCCTTGTTGCAACTTTTCGAATGTAGCTTAATAGCTTTTGGCTGATTTTTAGTAGATAATCAGTTAAGCCAAACAGAGCAAAGGTTGACTATGTGGGTTGCTTTAATACAGTAAATGTGAAATAATACAAAGGCAAACAGCAAAGATTCCACCTCTGGATCTTTCATCATTTATTTACAGTTTCTTTCATTGCACAATTTCTGCAGATGGCTAGATTCATCACGTTCACTGATGGAACAAGGCATCCAGAAGGAAGATAAGCTGCTGTTACGTTACAAGTACTACAGCTTCTTTGATCTGAACCCAAAAGTAAGAGACACAGTCATAATAATCTTTTGAGCATCCCACCACAGTACTGGGAAGATACACAGTAGTTAAGGCAAATGGGAGCATACTATTCAAACAGAATAGATTGTCATGTGTATTTTTAAAATATAAAAGTGAAAAGTTTTATAACTTGTCATACTACAGCGCCTGTATTAATGACATAAGTGATAGATAAGCAGAAAAAAGTAAGGCAGAGTTCACCTGAAATTAATTTCATTTCGGAGAAAGTCGATTAAGACAACAAGCGCTGAAATACCTGGAAGCCGCAGCTGAAGATGACGTCCACACCTACAAGACCTCCACGCTTGGACAAAACAATCAAACCTGGAGACTGCTTCTCCAGGTCAAGGCTGTCACCAATGTGGTACTGCTGCTCCAGACTGGAATACAGCACCTCCGCAACAGGACGAGACCTCCATGCTACACACCAGGATGATACCTCCACACTGGGACTGGACGAGATCACTATGCTGGGCCACTGGGACACCTGGAAAGTGCTGCTGAAGAAGGCGTTGATGCTGGGACAAGACTGTCAAACCTGGAGACCACCATGTCAAGCCAAGACCACCCATCCAGGATGAGGCTGCCACAGCAAGAGACTGCTGCATGCAGTCTGTAGTACAAGGGGAAAACATTTATATATATTCAGGATTTGGAGATTTCGGTGCTGGACTGGGGTGTACTACATTAAAAATCACACAACACCAGGTTATAGTCCAACAGGTTTAATTGGAAGCACTAGCTTTCGGAGCACTGCTCCTTCATCAGGTGGTTGTAGAGGATACAATTCTAAGGCACAGAATTTATAGCAAAAGTTGATTATAGCATAACCTGGTGTTGTGTGATATATATTCAGGTGATTCTCCTAACTAAGGTATTTTTGTAATACAACAAAAACACCAAACTTGCTGCAAAACTACAAGCACAAATTTATGAAGAGGTTCACAAACTTCCATGGATAAAGACCATAATGCCATTACCTTAAAATATTCTATGCAGCACTATTATGCAAAAATTTAATTAATTTGTCTGAAATTTCCATATTTTAGTTGAGCTATTAATTATTTTAAATGGATTTATAACACCGTTGTAATAATGGAGAAAAGAATTTCAGAAGCATGTGTGAAGTATTTGCATGGCCTAATTGCAGAGCCTAGCCTTATTGCTTTGGGAAGAGAAGTGGGTGTTGTACATTTTATTCTCCATTCTCTATCCCATTACTGCCTTTTCAGAATAAGGCATGCAGGTCCATGCTGGAGTTGACGTGATTAATACAGTAGTGGCACATAGCACCAGCTTTATCTAACCCTGTAGTACTTCTCTTTCCTCTGTAACAGAATATCTGTATTACACCCTTAGTGACGTCTCTCTCTCTTACACGCAGTATGATGCAGTCCGGATAAACCAGCTGTATGAGCAAGCACGGTGGGCAATTCTGCTGGAGGAAATTGATTGCACTGAGGAAGAAATGTTAATATTTGCAGCACTGCAGGTAAATGTCATTGTTTAAAGCCAACTGTTGCTACAAAAACCTGTTTCAACAAGGGGGAAGAACATGTCCCGACAGACATCTAGATAACAGACAGGTCTCCGGCAGAACATACTTCGATCACATCTGGCATTCTCAGTTCATATTCTAAATTAGAAAAAAAATCTTCAATTGTCTTGGATTTTCAATCCTTATGCATTCATTGCTGATGCAATTCATTAACAAATGAAGAGCAATAATCAGAAAATGCTGAAAGGACATGGTGACTGAATTTTGATATGATGCTGCCGGTGAAAACTGAAATAACCATGAAGAATTAAAGAAATACAAGAGGATTCTGGAAATCCTCAATGGCTCAGGCAGTGTCTGTGGAGCTAATGGGCTAGATTTGCACCACAGGGTGAGGGGGAATCTCAAGTTGATTGAGCAAAACCGTCTCCTTCGCAGTGACTCCACCTCTGCATTATTTTCATTCTGGGGAGGGGTGTAGGTTGGTCATGCTTGGGGTTGGCATGGTTCAATTCTGTCCAGATTAGAGTGGTGTTGGAAAAGCACAACAGATCAGGCAACATCTGAGGAGCAAGAAAATCGACATTTCAGGCAAAAGCCCATCGACAGTAATGAAGGCAGGGAGCCTCTGGGGTGGAGAGATAAATGGGAAGGCATGGGGCTGGGGAGAAGGTAGCAAAGAGTATAGTAGGTGGATGGGGTTGGGGCTGAAGGTAATAGGTCAGAGAGGAGGGTGGAGTGGATAGGTGGAAAGAAAGATAGGCAGGTAGGACAGGTCATGAGGATGGTACTGAGCTGGAAGGAGCCTGCTACCTGCAGAGGTAGTGCAGCAGTTCAGATATGGCCCTGAAGGTGAGAATGCTGAGAACGGTTCTTAAGATTTTGACCCAGTTTTGTTAAAAACTATTAGGCACTCTCTCACCCAAACTCATGCCACTTCACAGCCCTCGTTCATTCCCTACCTCCTCTCATCCCTCATGCCACCTCCGTTGCTATACATTCAATCTTGTCTGGTGGGGCTGATGTCAGGAGCCAAACGGAGGTGACAGAAATCAATGTCTAAAAAGAGCCTTCATTCATACACACTTGAGACAGAAACTTTTATTCATTGTGAGATATTGTGCTCTAGGTTATCTTTACCAGCTTGCTATATTCATTGATACCAGGTTCCTGTTCATTCATTCATACAATTTCACATGAGCACTGTTTTGACAGGTTTTTTTTTAAAGGGATAACAGCCTTGAATTAATGCAACAACACACCTTTGACAGCCCTCTGTTGTAAAGAATTCCACAGATTCACTACCCTCACAGAAGCAATTCCTCCTCACCTCTCTCTTAAATGTGCAGTCCCTGATTCTGAGATTATGCCCCCCGATCCTAAAATGTCTCTCAATGGGAAACAACCTTTCCACATCTATCCTGTCAAGTCCCCTGAGAGTTCTGCATTTTTCAACAAGTTTGTCTGTCATTCTTCTAAATTCCAATGAGTACACATCCATCCTACTCAACCTTTCCTCATAAAACAGTCTCTCCTTATGTGGTGCCACCTTTGTGAACCTTCTCTGAACCGTGTGCAATGCTAGTGTGTCTTTCTTTAGATACCTTAGTGGAGTCCTTTCCAAAAAAAAAACACACTTAACTATGATCAGTTTGGTAAACATCACATCTTAAATGATTAAAAAATTGTTTCAGTATCATATAAGCAAGCTATCACAATTGTCGGAACCACAAGACTTCACTAATGAGCAAGATGAAGATGAAGTGGAAGCTGCCCTTGCCAGTCTGGAGGTGACACTTGAAGGTGGAAAAATAGACAAAATTTTGGTAAGAAGTCTCATTATTTTGTATAATTTTAATAACCTGTCCAACTGTTTTTGTTTTAAATGGAGGTGTCTTCTCACAATCACTTGCATAACATTTAAATGTTTTTTTATGGATAGGTACAAACCTCGCTCAGTCATAGTTTATTTTTTTTAGATTAGATTCCCTACAGTGTGGAAACAGGCCCTTCAGCCCAACCAGTCCACACCGACCCTCTGAAGAGTAACCCACCCAGACTCATTTCCCTCTGACTAATGAACCTAACACGACGGGGAATTTAGCATGGCCAATTCACCTGATCTGCACATCTTTGGACCGGAGCACCCAGAGGAAACCCATGCAGACACGGGCAGAATGTGCAAACTCAACACAGACAGTCGCCCAAGGCTGGAATCGAACCTGGGTCCCTAGTGCTGTGAGGCAGCAGTGCTAACCACTGAACCACCATGCCGCCCTTATGATATTTTATTCAAAATAGACACGATCTGATATCTTGGGGTCAAAATGCACTCTCTGAAAACTGGGAGTATCGAATGAATTAAGGTAACTGAAAATATAATGCTTCTGTAAATTTTCTAGATCACTAAAGTTGCTATGCTGCTCTCTATTTGGTTCATGTGTGTTTGCTTAACTTGACCATGAAGTCCAGACAGTATTATCCTACCTCATAGAAACTGGAGTACTTCGAAAAAGCAGAACCTGCGATTATGTAGGAAAACACAACGAAGAGGAACAAAAACCTGAATGAGATAGGTGGTCAGCAACAATGGCTTGGAGGTCAATCCTTAATTCTAGGAGAAATACGGTGGCTCGGTGGTCAGCACTGCTGCCTCACAGCGCCAGGGACCCGGGTTCAATTCCCACCTCGGGCTGTGTGGAGTTTGCACATTGTCTGCATGGGTTTCTTCCAGGTGCTCCGGTTTCCACCCACAATCCAAAGACATGAAGCTTAGGTGAATTGGCCATGCTAAATTGCCTGTAGTGTTGGTGCATTAGTCAGGGGTAAATGTAGGGGAATGGGTCTGGGTGGGTTGCACTTCAGAGGGTTGGTGTGGATTTGTTGGGCCAAAGGGCCTGTTTCCATACTGTAGGGAATCTGATCTAAACGTTGATGTTGATAGAATACCAGCTCCATGGCCACCATTTTAAGGCCATCTTTTGCACATTGATAGAAAGGTGACTGAGTAAAATAGATACATTCATCTCAGAAATCTCCAAATCAAAGTTAAAAATGGTCCCTTTACCTCTGATATTCTGTTTCTAGGCCAACAAGTGACAAAAGTTGGGTCTGAATGACAGAGGAGTATGTTTTAAAAATCGAATATAAGGCCTACTCTGTAAGAGGTCTGCTGATTAGAGCCAGAATGCAGGTTCTTAATAATTTATAAACAGTCTTTATATCCAGAGATAAATCTCTGACCGGCATGATGATGCTCATCACCAGTGGCCCAAGTAGGGAGGGCATTGTCACCAATTCATTAAACCTTGCTTTGATATAGTACAGTCTTGGTATCCTGCTGGAAGGTAGGGACCTCTATCTGGTGACTGTCCAACAATCTGAGTGTGTTAAGATATTTTCAAAACCAACCTATTTAGAGATGTAATTACATGCCCCTTGAGAAGGTGGAACCTGAACAAAGGTTTCCAGCCTCAGAAGTAGGGGCACCACCACTGCACCACAAAGAGCCTTTCTGAGTGTGTGGAAATTGTTTAATTAATGACGATCACCCCCGCCCCTAATTAGTGGACATGTGGATGTTTTTTCTTCAAGTTAAAGGAACCGGTTTCCCCTCGGGCTGCCATGAAAAAGGGATCCTATCAATAAAAGGGCAGTGTTAGTGCCACGGGACTGATAACCCAGAACCTCAGGTTTGTGTTCTGGGGATGTGGATTCAAATCTCAACATGGCAGACGGTGACATTCAAGTGCAACAGTTATCTGGAATAAAAAGCTTGCCAATGGCAATTGTTCATGGTCGTTAAAAGCCCGTCTGATTCACTAATACTGGAACCTGCTGTCCTTACCCGGTCTGCTTTACACATGTCTCCAGACTCTTAAAACTGCCCTCTGGCCATCAGGACTAGGCACTAAATAGTGGCCCTGCCCCCAGCCATACCCACATCGTGTAAACAAATGTAATAAAAAACTTTAGTTTGTTAAGTTGCTGTAAATGTCACATACCGTGAATTCCATGTACCGTGCTTGGCTCCTATTAAGATGATTAGTGGACACTGGTATGTAGAATGCAGATAAGCTGTCTGGTTTGGAAACTGACAAGGTACCAGTTGGGTAACCTCAAAGAATAATAATTTGGGATAAAATTAAGTCAAATGGAAAAAAGTGAAAATTATTAAGGGAGAGCCAACGTGGATTTCTTCAGGGAAAATCAGGTTTCTGGAGTTTGTTTAAAGAGAAACAGTATGGGCTAATCAGGCCAATGCTGTTGACATGGTCTGCACGGATAGCTAGAAGGCACTGGGTCCAGTGAAACACAACAGACCTGAGAGCAAAGTTAGGGCTCGTGGAATAAAAGAGATAGTGGCAATAGTGTGATACAAAATTGTCTGAGTGGCAGGGAAGAGAGATTAAAGGTTACTAGGTAGGGGGAAGTTTGTAGCAGAGCTCCCCAGAGGTCAATGCTAGGGAGTCTTGCTTTTTCTGTCATCTACTAATGATCCATAGCTTTGTAATATATTTGCAAAAGCTAGCATAGACATGTTGGTGGGGTGGCAGATAGAGTAATAAAGTCAAGATCCAACGAGCCTGAACTGCTGTGCTCTTCCAGCACCACTAATCCAGTATTTGGTTTTCAGCATCTGCAGTCATTGTTTTTACCTAATAAAGTCAAGAGTCTGACAGCACATAAACAAGTCCTTCAATCCACCATGTCTATGCTGACTAACAAACACCAAACTACATTAATCCCACTGACCCGTCCACAGCCTACAATATGAAGAGAAATGTGATACATTTTGGTGGGAAGATGAAGACAGAATATCAGCTACAACATAGAATTCCGACAGTGTAGAAACAGGCCCTTTGGCCCAACAAGTCCACACTAACTCTCCGAATAGTTACCCAGCCAGACCCATTCCCCCACCCTATTACTTTACATTTACCCCTGACTAATGCACCTCACCTACACATCCCTGAACACTATGGGCAATTTAGCATGGCCAATCCACCTAACCTGTACATCTTTGGATTGTGGGAGGAAACCCACGCAGACACGGGGAGAATGTGCAAACTCCATACAGACAGTGGCCCGAGGTTGGAATTGAACCCCAGGTCCCTGGCACTGTGAGGCAACAGTGCTAACCACTGTGACACCAGAAGTTAGAGGGTACAATTTTAAATGGTGTGCAGGAGTACAGGGCTGATAATGTGTTGCTGGAAAAGCGCAGCAGGTCAGGCAGCATCCAAGGAGCAGGAGAATCGACGTTTCGGGCATGAGCCCTTCTTCAGGGAACTGAAGAAGGGCTCATGCCCGAAACGTCTATTCTCCTGCTCCTTGGATGCTGCCTGACCTGCTGCGCTTTTCCAGCAACACATTATCAGCTCTGATCTACAGCATCTGCAGTCCTCACTTTCTCCTGCAGGAGTACAGGGACTTGGGACCATACATGATGCATTAAAGGTAGCAGACCGGGTGTGAGAGAGCAACTAAAGTATACAGTGCCCTCGTTTTTATTAATAGAGGCATGGAATACAAGCGCAAGGATTAGATTACTTACAGTGTGGAAACAGGCCCTTCGGCCCAACAAGTCCACACCGCCCCGCCGAAGCACAACCCACCCATACCCCTACATTTACCCCTTACCTAACACTACGGGCAATTTAGCATGGCCAATTCACCTGACCTGCACATCTTTGGACTGTGGGAGGAAACCGGACCACCCGGAGGAAACCCACGCAGACACGGGGAGAACGTGCAAACGCCACACAGTCAGTCGCCTGAGGCGGGTATTAATCCCGGGTCTCTGGCGCTGTGAGGCAGCAGTGCTAACCACTGTGCCACCGTGCCACCCACAGGAGGTTATGTTGAAATTGTATCAGACACAAGTTTGGCCTTAGCAAGAGTATGGTGTCCAGTTCTGATACCACACTTCAGGAAGGACATAAAGACATTGGAGAGAGTGCAGAAGAGGTTTATGAGAATTATTCCAGGGATGAGGTGATAACATCACTGGACTAGTAATTCAGAAACACAGGCTGATAGCTGATAACATGGGTTCAAATCTTAACATGGCAAATTATGAAATTTGAATTCAGCAAGCATCTGGAATAAAACACATTGTAACCACCAAGAGTTGTTGTGAGAACCCAGGTTACCAATGCCCTTTAGGGAAGAAAATCTGCCTTACTTATCTGGTCTGGCCTACAAGTGACTCCAGACCAACAGCAATGAGATTGACTTTTTACTGCCATCTGGACAACTGGGGATTGGCAGTAAGCACTGACCTAACCTGCAATGTTCCACATCCCATGAACAAATAAAGAAAAAGTTATGTATTCAAAATCAAGAGAGGTCTGTACAGAATAAATGGGGAGCACATTTTCCTAATTGCAAAAGGATCAAGGACTAGAGGCACAAATTAGTAACATTGGGAATTGATAAAAATAGGAAAACTGATTTGAGGAGAAACATCTTCAAGTGGTTACGAATGCACTGTTAGGGGGTGGGGCAGTGGGAGACTCAATCAAAAAATCCAAAAGGATTTTGACAGTGTGCAAGTTTTCAGGCTAACAGCAGGAAGTGTGTAGCTCCGGCACAATGATCCAAATCACCTCCTTCTGGACTGTAACAATTGTGCGATTCCATTTACATCATGTAGCATTGTCTCTTCGGTTGAACTGTTAACATATTCTTTGTGTTGTTATACTGTGTATTTGATTTAAACAGATTTTGCAGACTGGGTGGAACTATGTTTCCATGAATTGCTGAACAAAGAGTGCACTTTAGACCCATATATTTGACTCATTGTAAGAAAAGATTTCTGCAGACAGTTCAGGCGATAATGTCTGAATTCCAGTTTATAAATGTTTCACTGGAATATAACCTAAACTTAAAAGCTGCACCGTGGTAAGTAATTATGTTGTGTCTGTGGAGTTGCAATCATCTTCTGAATTTTTGAAAGAAGTGACAAGTTTGAAAATATGTTTGGTTCAAAAACCACATTCTTCTTTGGAATTATAGCTAATGCATTTTATGAGTCTTTTCAATGTTATAAACCGCATGCAATAAAATATGAACCTCAGTAAATGTTTGAGTAATTAAATCCTATGCTTGTGGAAGTGAAAACAGTATTTAGGTGGTTTTCCTGATAGAAAACTGAGTGATGAGACTCCAACTTAAATTTCTGGCCAAAGTTCGCAGCTTTTCTGTTTATCACCTGCAGACAGGATTGAAAGAAACTTATAATTAAACTAAGCCTTTCATTCTTGGAAAATATTTCCACACCCCAGTATTTGAAAGTCATGTCTTGCTTGCTTTGAATCCCAAGTCCATCAATCCCAAATACTGCAGTTGTCTACAATAGTTTCTGCTGCTGTTACATTGTCTTTCCAGATAGGATAATTTAACCTAATTAATTTTTCTTACTTCAAGTGGCTGTTTCACAGTCTCCCCTTACCCACACTGCAAGTTGAAGTGTAGCAATTATGATTACAAGTCTATTTCCTATTATTTAATTGTGCAATAGATGGAAACTGCAGATTTTCCATTAATTACTGTGTAAGTTTGAAGAGAAGCATTACATTAGTAGAAGCTTTTTACTTTAGAAAGTA
The DNA here is from genome assembly GCF_047496795.1 of Chiloscyllium punctatum. Taxonomy (NCBI): domain Eukaryota; kingdom Metazoa; phylum Chordata; class Chondrichthyes; order Orectolobiformes; family Hemiscylliidae; genus Chiloscyllium; species Chiloscyllium punctatum. The sequence goes on along the minus strand of NC_092749.1, from coordinate 104,698,981 downwards.
CATCCATACACCTAGACTCTTTCATGTCTTTGATTCTGGGGTACTTTAAATCTTGCCCCAGGCTAAAGGTCACACATGCTCTGCTTCACCTTTATGAAGGTTCTTCATAGAGAGTCATAGAGATGTACAACACGGAAACAGACCCTTCGGTCCACTTGTCCATGCCCACTAGATATCCCAACGCAATCTAGTCCCACCTGCCAGAACCCGGCCCATATCCCTCCAAACCCTTCCTATTCATATACCCATCCAGATGCCTTTTAAATGTTGCAATTGTACCAGCCTCCACCATTTCCTCTGGCAGCTCATTCCATACACGTACCACCCTCTGCGTGAAAATGTTGCCCCTTAGGTCTCTTTTATATCTTTCCCCTCTCAGCCTAAACCTATGCTCTCTAGTTCTAGACTCTCCCACCCCAGGGAAGAGACTTTGTCTACTTAACCTATCTGTGCCCCTCATGATCTTATAAACCTCTATAACATTCAGCCTGCGACCTTCCAGGGAAAACAGCCCCAGCCTGTTCAGCCTCTCCCTGTAACTCAGATCCTCCAATCCTGGCAACATCCTTGTAAATCTTTTCTGAACCCTTTCAACTTTCACAACATCCTTGCGATAGAAAGGAGACCAGAATTGCACACAATATTCCAACAGTGGCTTAACCAATGTCCTGTACAGTCGCAACATGACCTCCCAATTCCTGTACTCAATACTCTGACCAATAAAGGAAAGCATACCAAAAGCCTTCTTCACTATCCTATCTACCTGCGACTCCACTTTCAAGAAGCTATGAACCTGCACTCCAAGGCCTCTTTGTTCAGCAACACTCCCTAGGACCTTACCATTAAGTGTATAAGTCCTGTTAAGATTTGCTTTCCCAAAATGCAGCACCTCGCATTTATCTGAATTAAACTCCATCTGCCACTTCTCAGCCCATTGGCCCATCTGGTCAAGATCCTGTTGTAATCTGAGGTAACTCTCTTCACTGTCCACTACACCTCCAATTTTGGTATCATCTGCAAACTTACTAACGATACCTCTTACGCTCACATCCAAATCATTCATATAAATGTTGAAAAGTAGAGGATCCAGCACCGATCCTTGTGACACTCCACTGGTCAGAGGCCTCCAGTCTGAAAAACAACCCTCCACCACCACCCTCTGTCTTCTACCTTTGAGCCAGTTCTGTATCCAAATGGCTAGTTCTCCCTGCATTCAATGAGATCTAACCTTGCTAATCAGTCTCCCATGGGGAACCTTGTCAAATGCCTTACTGAAGTCCATACAGATCACGTCTACCGCTCTGCCCTCATTAATCCTCTTTGTTACTTCTTCAAAAAACTCAGTCAAGTTTGAGACATGATTTCCCACGCACAAAGCCTTGTTGACTATCCTGAATCAGTCCTTGCCTTTCCAAATACATGTACATCCTGTTCCTCAGGATTCCCTCCAACAACTTGCCCACCAACGAGGTCAGGCTCACTGGTCTATAGTTCCCTGGCTTGTCCTTACCACATTTTTTAAACAGTGGCACCACGTTTGCCAACCTCCAGTCTTCTGGCACCTCACCTGTAACTATCGATGATACAAATATCTCGGCAAGAGGCCCAGCAATCACTTCTCTAGCTTCCCACAGAGTTCTCGGGTGCACCTGATCAGGTCCTGGGGATTTATCCACATTTTTGCGTTTCAAGACATCCAGCACTTCCTTCTCTGTAATATGGACACTTTTTAAGATGTCACCATCTATTTCCGTCCATTCTATATCTTCCATGTCTTTTTCCACTAGAATCACTGTTGCAAAATACTCATTTAGTATCTCCCCCATCTCCTGCAGCTCCACACAAAGGCCACCTTGCTGATCTTTGAGGGGCCCTATTTTCTCCCTAGTTACCCTTTTGTCCTTAATAAAAACCCTTGGATTCTCCTTAACCCTATTTCCTGAAGCTGTCTCATGTCCCTTTTTTGCCCTCCTGATTCCTCTCTTCAGTGTATGCCTCCTGCCTTTATACTCTTCTAAGGATTCACTTGATCTATCCTATCTATATCAGACATATGTTTTCTTCTCTTTCTTCACCAAACCTTCAATTGCTTTAGTCATCCAACATTCCCTACACCTACCAGTCTTTCCTTTCACGCTAACTGGAATGCATTTTCTCTGGACTCTCATTATCTCATTTCTGAAGGCTCCCCATTTTCCAGCCGTCCCTTTACCTGTGAACATCTGCCTCCAATCAGCTTTTGAAAGTTCTTGCCTAATACCGTCAAAATTGGCCTTTCTCCAGTTTAGAACTTCAACTTTTAAATATGGTCTATCTTTTTCCATCACTATTTTAAAACTAATAGAATTACGGTCGCTGGCCCCAAAGTGCTCCCCCACTGATACCTCAGTCACCTGCCCTGCCTTATTTCCCAAGAGCAGGTCAAGTTTTGCACCTTCTCTAGTAGGTACATCCACATACTGAATCAGAAAATGTTCTTGTACACACTTTACAAATTCCTCTCCATCTAAACCCTTAGCACTATGGCAATACTAGTCTATGTTTGGAAAGTTAAAATCCCCTACCATAATCACCCTATTATTCTTACAGATAACTGAAATCTCCATGCAAATTTGTGTCTCAATTTCCCTCTGACTATTAGGGGGTCTACAATACAATCCCAATATAAAATACTTTCATATTTCTCAATTCCACCCAAATAACTTCCCTGGATGTATTTCCAGGAATATCCTCCCTCAGCACAGCTGTAATGCTGTCCCTTATCAAAAACGCCATTCCCCCTCCTCTCTTGCCTCCCTTTCTGTCCTTCCTGTAGCATTTGTATCCTGGAACATTAAGCTGCCAATCCTGTCTGTCCCTGAGCCATGTTTCTATAATTGCTATGATATCCCAGTCACGCTCCTAACAACGCCCTGAGTTCATCTTCTTTCCCTGTTAGGCCCCTTGCATTGAAATAAATGCAGTTTAATTTATTAGTCCTACCTTGTTCTCTGCCTGCCCTGACTGTTTGACTCACTTCTGTTCTCAGCTGTACCTGTCTCAGATTGATTTCTTTCCTCACTATCTCCCTGGGTCCTAACCCCCCCACCTTACTAGTTTAAATCCTCCCAAGCAGCTCTAGCAAATTTCCCTGCCAGTATATTAGTCCCCTTCCAATTTAGATACAATCCATCCTTCTTGTACAGGTCACTTCTACCCCAAAAGAGATTCCAATGATCCAAAAATGTGAATCCTTCTCCCATACACCAGCTCCTCAGCAACTCATCTGCTCTATCCTCCTATTCCTGCCCTCACTAGCTAATAGAACCGGGAGTAATACAGATATTACTACTCTCAAGGACCTCCTTTTTAAATTCCTCCTTAAGTCTCTGTAACCTCCCTTCAGAATTTCAACCTTTTCCCTTCCTATATCGTTGGTTCCAATGTGGACAGTGACCACCTGCTGGCCCCTCTCCGAGACATCCTTGATCCTGGCACCAGGGAAGCAACACACCATTCCGGTTTATTCTCTGCTGGCCATAGAAACGTCTGTCTGTACCTCGGACTAGGGAGTCCCCTAACACAATCGACCTCTTGGAATCCGACGTACCCCTCATTGCATTAGAGCCAGTCTCAATACCAGAAACTTGGCTACGTTCCCCTGAGAATCCATCTTATCTAAACAATTCTAAATGATGCTTTACCAATTTATGGATGGTTATTGTCTTTTTACCATAATTCCCAATTCTAATCGTGTTAATATGCTTTGAACGTTGCTTCACAGTAATTTGAGTAATGGTTCAAGATCAATTCTAGCAAAGTCATGACCATTCAACCTAGTTCAGCTTATCTGGTAATGATTGTTAGGTTTGAATCTGGGCACCTGAATCAGTTTTGTATTTCCGAGCAAATGACTGCAGATGTTGGAATCTGTACTGAAAACAAGAAGTGCTGGAAAACACAGTGGGTCAGGCAGAATTCTTGGAGAGAAGGAACAAGGTAAAGCTTTGAGTCTAGATGACTCTTTGGAGCAGATGTGAAATGTTGTGGGGGGCAGCATTTATGCAACAGGTGGGGTGTGGAGTGCTAAGGAGAAAGGGTGTAGATAGTGCCCGTCAAGTGATCGGAATGTGAGAATGGCAGAACAACAGTGTGTCTAACTGTCAGACCGGAAAGAACACCATTCCTGATGAAGGGCTTATGCCCGGAAGGTCGACTCTCCTGCTCCTCGGATGCTACCTTCCCTGCTGTGCTTTTCCAGCACCACACTCTTGACTCTGATCTGCAGTCCTCACTTTCTCCTGGAAAGAACAGTCAGTCCCACTGGAGTGGGGAGAGAGGACATGGGGTGACAGAGAATGTAACAAATAAAGCTCAAAGAAAGGGAAGGAATGGGAGTGAGATCCCAATCTGAAGGTATTGAACGTAATATTTGGTCCAGAAGGTGTATTTCCTCTCAAAGATTTCTCACTCATTTGCAGGTCAGTTTTAAATACTCTTATTCTATCAGACTTTTGCTACTCTTGAACCTAAGGTCTGATAGCATCTGTGGAGAGAAAGCAGAATTAACGTTTTGAGTTCAGTGACTCTTCTTCAGAACTAGTCTAATGTTGCCCTTGGTATCAAGGCTGCATTGTGACTCTCAGGGCCTTGCTGCTATTCAGTGTGTTACAGTGGTCTTCAACTGTGACTTTTTCTTACATTTGCTCTTACCCAAGATGAGTAATTGGGGTGGCACGGTGGCTCACTGGTTAGTACTGCTGCCTCACAGTGCCAGGGAACTGCGTTCGATTCCAGCCTCGGGTGACTGTGTGGAGTTTGCACATTCTCCGTGTCTGCGTGGGTTTCCTCCAGGTGCTCTGGTATCCTCCCACAGTCCAAAGATGTGCAGGTCAGGTCAGGTCGATTGGCAATGCTAAAATTGCCCTTACTGTTCAGGGATGTGTGCGTTAAGAAAGAGACACTCTCATTTACATAGCATTTTTCACAAGCTTAGAATGTCCCAAAGATGCTTACAATCAATGAGGCAGCTTTTTGAAGTGTGGTCACTTAATGAATTTGTGGTGTTTCCAACAACAGAGCCCACAGCCACGCCCCACTAAATTCCCTGGAAAATTGCAGCTGTTATTTTACTGAACAATTAAAGAAATTAATCTATCTATATTTGTGGGGCAGCATGGTGGCTCAGTGGTTAGCACATGCTACCTCTCAGTGCCATGGACCAGGGTTTGATTTCATTCTCAGGCGATGGTCTGCCTGCGTTTGTGTGGATTTCCTCCTGGTGCTCCAGTTTCCTGCCACAATCCAAAGATGCATAGGTTAGATGGATTGGCCATGCTAAATTGCCTATTGTCTCCAGGGATGTGCAGCACAGGTGGAATTGCCTTACAGGTTTACAGGAATAGACTGGGGGTCTGAGTCTGAGTGGGATGCTGAGGAGGGCTGATGCAGATTTGCACAGCACTGAAACAGACCAAACAGACTCTTCGGTTCAACTTGCCTATGCTGACCAGATATCCCAAATCAACCCAGTCCCATTTGACCAATATCCCTCTAAACCCTTCCTATTTATGTATGCATCCAGATGCCTGTTAAAAACTGTAACTGTACCCGCATCTACCACTTCCTCTGGCAACTCATTCCACACACACAACAGCCTCTGCATAAAAACGTTAGGCCTTAGGTCTCTTTTAAATCTTTCTCCTCTTACTTTAAACTTACGCCCTCTAGTTTTAGACTCACCTACCCTGGGAAAAGTGCAATTCTGGTCTCCTTCCTATTGGAAGGATGTTGTGAAACTTGAAAGGGTTCAGAAAAGACGTACAAGGATGGTGCCAGGGTTGGAGGATTTGAGCAATAGAGGCTGAATAGGTTGCAGCTGGAGCATTGGAAGCTGAGGGGCAACCTTATAGAGTTTATAAAATCATAAGGGGCATGGATAGAATAAACAGACAAGGTCTTTTTCCTGGGGTGGCGAGTCCAGAACTAGATGGCATAGGTTTAGGGTAAGAGGGGAAAGACTTAAAAGGGAACTAAGGGACAACATTTTCACACAGGGTGGTGTGTGTCTGAAATGAGTTGTCAGAGGAAGTGGTGGAGGCTGGTATAATTACAGCATTTAAAAGGCATCTGGATGGGTATATGAATAGGAAGGGTTTAGAGGGAGATGGGCCAGGTGCTGGCAAATGGAACTAGAATAGGTTAGGATATCTGGTCGGCGTGGACGAGTTGGACTGAAGGGTCTGTATCCATGCTGTACATCTCTATGACTCTATTCACTATTCCCCCTCATGATTTTATAAACTTCAAGGATAGTCCCAGCCTGTTCAGCCTCTCCCTATAGATCAAACCCTCCAACGCCGACAACTTCCTTGTAAACCTTTCACATTTCCCAACATCTTTCCTATAGCTGGGAGACCAGAATTGAATGTATGTTCCAAATAATTCTGTGTTGAATCAAATACAGCCATTGTTAAGGGATAAGCAAGAGATAATGTTTCAGGTCAGTGACCTTTCAATTCTCATGATTGGAAAGACCATCAACCTGAAATGTTTAACTCTGAGTCTCTCTCTCTCTCTCTCTCTCTCTCGAGGTATTAGCTGACCTGCTAGATTTTTCCAGCAGCTTCTCTTTTTCGTTCAGACTTCCAGCGTCCATGCTCCTCAGCTTTTTGAGAGAACCACTGTTTGTTTTTAGCATTTTCTCTTTCTCCAAAAATGTAAAAGTTATTGAGATTAATATTATGACAGATTACTTGCTCTTTTTTTTCTCTAGGAGGACATCACAGACATCCCAAAATTAGCAGATTACCTAAACATCTTCAGGTTAGTAAAAGAATTCTTGAATTATAGCGTCACTGTATTTCTGTAATGTCAGTTCAGCTGTATATTATCACCAATAAAAATCAGTGTTTTGTATGAATTCCAAATAATTATAAGGAGTGACACTTATAGAGGGTTGTTTTCAGGATATAAACATTTAAATAAGCATTATTAGGTCTTATATTAATATGTAGTTTTCATACATTAAAATAAAACAGAACTGGATGGTGGACATCTAAACCAAAAATAAATTGCTGGAGAAACTCAGCAGGTCCTGCAGTATCCATACAGAGAAAGCAGAGATTACATTTTGAATCTAGTGACCTTTCCTAAGAACTGATAATAGCTAGGAAAAGGTGAAGACATGGGCTGGGTGGTTGGGAAGGAGTGAGCGGATAGACAGGAAGAGAGAGAGAGGGAGAACGACAGGGAGACAAAGGGATGGTTGAAAGAATGACAGTGGCTTTCATACGTGACTAATTTTGGAAGAACGATGTATGTTTTTAATTTTCCCGGCCCCCTAGAGATAATTAAGAGACTGAAGGACTGACAATATGGGGGTGAGCTCCGTCTTCCTACCAGCAATACAAAGCTTACTGGCATGGCCATTCGGTAGGGGCACCCATCAGTATTTAGATGTGCACATGGGATGCCAAGGCAAACAAGGCTACGGACAAAGCACTGGAAGATGGGATTGGAATGGCTAGGTGCTCATCTTCAATGTGCAGACTTAATAGGCTGAAGGGCCTTGTCCTGTGCTGGGAGTCTCTATGACTGAGCCGCTCAAGAACTGATTTGAAGGCCACTGCCCGTTGATATTTTGCTTGCGACATTACCAGGTAAGCCCTAGTAGCCATTCCAGGATGGAGCTCACCTTGATAGACATTCCATGGCCTGTGATACCACTGCCAATGGGTCTGCCTGGCCTCAACCTCAGCATGGAGGTTCTGTTTCTCCCTTGCACTACAGCCTGAGTAGACGTGGTGCAGGCCCACCAAAAATAGAGGGCTGGAAGTTCCTTCATGTGGCAATATGACCATTTGGCTTTTATTTTCAGAAGCTGATCCCATCTGACAGTACCATCAATTGGAAGCGGTCTTGCATACAAGGTTTTCTCTTATTGTGGACTTTGTTTCCGGTAAACTCAACCTGATGGTTTTCTTGGCAGCGTTTGTTTTCCAGAAGTAAAATGATTTTGGGAAGATAGCAGAGTTAACATTTCTAATCCAGTCACTCTTCATCAGAACAGATAAAGAGGCATTGAGCTTGAAACCTTAACTCTGCTTTCTTCCCACAGATGCTGCCAGACCTGCTGAGTTTCTTCAGCAATTTCTGTTCTTGGTTCAGATCTCCAGCATCCGCAGTTCTTTGTCTTTCTTAAATTATTTGTATTTACTACCATATAAGAAGAGAGATATTTTGAATATCTAAGGAGAAAATGTATCCATGACTATGAGGTCCTACATGCAAGAGGTAGACCCATTTGAATAGATATATTGCAATATTTAACTTGAAATGAATCGATTTCTGAGTTTTGTTTCACAGATGCTGGAGTGGCTATATACCACTCCATCATGTGAAAGCTTGTTTCAGAATTAAACTCACCAAATATGGAGATACAATACAAAAACAGAAATTGCATGAGAAACTCAGCAGGTCCAGCAGCATCTGTGGAGAGAAATAGAGTTAATGTTTCAAGTTCTTCAGAATGCTCCTAAAGAAGGGTCACTGGACCCTAAAAGTTAAGTCTACTTTCTCTTCATTGCCGGACCTGCTGAGTTTCTCCAGAAATTTCCGTTTTTGTTTCAGATCTTCATCATCCACAGATACCACATTATTGTATTAAAGAGGATTAATTGCAAGTAAACTTCCCTCGGGTGGGGAGAGTTCAAAACTAGGTGGCATAGATTTAAGGTGAGTGGAGGAAGATTGAAGATCTGAGGGGCAACTTTTTCACACAGAAAGGGTGTTTTGTATGTGGAGTGAACTGTCAGAGGAAGTGGTAGATGCAGGTATAGTTACAGCTTTTTAAAAAAAAATTGAATAGCTACATGAATAGGAAAGGTTTAAGAGAGATACGGGCCAAACACAGGCAAGTGGGAATAGTTGGGAAACTTGGTCTGCATGGACGAGTTGGACTGAAGGATCTGTTTCCCTGCTATCTGACTGCTTTCAAACTGAAAAAACGACTCTGAGCAATTTAAACTTTTTTTGAATGTAGACCTCAAAATACGTTTCGCATTTCAGACCCAAAAAACTGACGCTGAAAGCCTACAAGCAATACTACTTTATTTTTAAAGACACCTGCTTATCTTACTTCAAGAATAAGGAAGCATCTCAAGGAGAACCAATTGAAAAATTAAACCTGAGGGGTAAGAAACAGAGTTTAAGTTGCTGCAGATTAAACATCGCTTAAAAAAGCCAGGTAACGTGTTCTAAATTCCAAAACTTAAGTTACAAATCTAATGTTTTAACAAGATGATAGTGGCATTGTGGTCGTTGGAATCCCATCATTACACGTAGTGAAATTTGAATTTATAAAATTCTGGAGTGAAAAGCTAGCCTAATGGAGACCTTGTAAGCAGTATTAATTATCATTAAAAACCCATCTCGTTCACTAATGCCTTTCAGGGAAGGAAAGCTGCTGTCCTTCCCTTGGTCTCGCTGACATGTAACTCCAGACCCACAGCAATGTGGTTGACACTGAACTCCCCTCAGATGGATAATAAATGATCGCCCTGCCAGTGGCACCAACATCCCATGAACGAATAAAAACAAAATTTACTCTGATTCAATATCAAATTGACGAGGTAATTTATTTTCCGTAATAAAAGCTACAATGAAACACAATTAGACCAAATTAAACATTGAACTGAAACAATTGGAGGTTTTCCATCCATTTGGCAATATTTCCACTTTCCATATGTAAATTCCTTTAACCCCTCCATCTCCCACTCCGATTTAGACGCCCCCCCCCCAGCTTAGAGGGCTGGCATTCATGTAAAAGCAGCCTTCCCTTAGGTGTGTATACCATTTCCCACATTTTTTTGCATTCAAATTCAAACATAACCGTGACTTTCTACAAAATAGTAAATTCCATTATGTAAGAAACAGTACGCAGTTCTACAAAGTGCATATCTGTATTAGGATCCCTCTGCAAATTGTCACAAGTGCAGGTGTCACTGATTTGCCAGACACTAGTAGTTGTATTCCACCATATTACCTTGTTCTGCTGTATGTCATAGGTTGCACAACAGTGTCGTTATTATGATGCCTCATTTATTAGGTACCTAGAAATTTGGCAAAAATATTTAAAACACACACCTCAATAAGATCAAATTTGTTCGTGGAAGTCTCAAATAATATGTTGTTTATCAACAATTTTAATTAAACTTTAGATCGCAGAATGAAATAACTTTTTGCATAAATGTGAATATTAAATATAATGTCTCTCTGCATATCAACTAAGATTCTGATTTATTAAATAATTGAATTTTAAAGTTGGATGCAAGTAATTCTAAATCGGAAGATGAGTAGGAATCTATTGGAAAAAAGTTACAGAAAATTGTGGCTTGTATAATATACACTTTTCTTCCTCTACATTAGCAAATAACATTTGGATGAAACTGAGCTTCTGAGAAGAAAGAAAAAAATTCTAATATTCAACATTGAAAATTATCTTATACATTTGCCTTAAGATGGCTTCAAAAATGGAGGGAGAGGTTCAGAAAACAGTATGTATTGTGGGGTGGAGGGGTGTGATTTGGCAGAGCACCAAGAGAATTGTTGCATGGTTTATAAGGCTAACTTAGTCTGCTAATCAGGTTTCACTGAAGTAAAGAATATTGCATTTGTATAGCAGTATTCTGGACCTCAGCATTTCCCAAAATGCTTTACATCGTCATTGCTGCTCCCCCACGATCCACCATCTTCTCAGATCTCTTTGGAAGCCTCGTCACCGTGGTTTCCACACAGAATCTTCAAAAAAACCATTTAGAACGTGCCAAAAACTAAATTAATTTCCTCCGGAGAAATTGGGGTTAATTTTCTGCTGCAGGCAATATGGGTTGCCCATTGGGAGTTACTGGGATACCCAGAACCGACAATTTTCCATCTGTAGTGGACCAATTTCACACAAAAAAACTCCCTAATAAGAAAGCTGCTTTGTTACCTATATCAGTACCAGTTTGTCTTTAATAAGAGTGGTAATTTACAAAATGTGTAACACCGCAGTATCTCAGAATGTAAGGGATTAGTCTGGGGTTAAGAGTGAATCCAAGAAACACCACAGGCTTTAATACACATGCTCCTAAAACACACACAAGCATACTTGAAAACCCTTTATTCAATTTATCTGTCACATTTCAAGTCTCACTTAACTATTTTCCTTGAAACCTTGCCTAATACAGGATGTGAAGTTATGCCAGATGTGAACGTAGCAGGACAGAAATTTGGGATCAAGTTGCTGATTCCTGTGGCTGATGGCATGAATGAAGTATACATAAAATGTCACAATGTAAGTCTTCTACTGTAAGTTTTATAGATTCACAGGAATTAACACTTGCGAGGTTTTGCTTTGGCGCATGTGAAAACATTTCTCAGCACTCTATGGCAACGACAGGGAATTATCATTCAGATTTTGAGAGGGATTAGGGAATTAACTGGCCTTGGTTAAGCAAGATTCTAATTTGGAGTGATTAAGTGACTTAGCTTATTAGCATACTTCACTGAATATATAACTCTTTGTTTTAATAAGAACCTCACCAAGGGGCAACACAGTGGCTCAGTGGTTAGCACTGATGCCTCACAGCACCAGGGACCCAGGTCCGATTCCATCCTTGGGCGGAGTTTGTACATTCTCCCCCTGTCTGCGTGGGTTTCCTCCGGGTGCTCCGGTTTCCTCCCACAGTCCAAAGATGTGTAGGTTAGGTGAATTGGCAATACTAAATTGCTCAGAGTGTCCAGGGATGTGTAGATTTGGTGGGTTAGCCATGGTAAAGGTCAGGATTACAGGGATGTTCTTTGGAAAGTCAGTGTGGACTTGAGGGGCCTGTTTCCACACCTGTAGGGATTCTAATGATTTGGGATGACAAATCTAGAAAGACACTGTTCAGAGATAGGGACATGACCACTGCACTACAACAGCTCTGACCACGTATCCACATACTGTGCATGATAGAATTGAAGTTTCATAAATAGCAAAGGGGCCTCAGAATTACACAAAATACAACTCAGATCAAAACTAATCAAGCCACTTTGTTCTTGTATAAGATTTTAGTTAGGACTGCATTCAGTTTTGTGGGTGGTGACGTAGATGATCTGTGGAAGATTTACGTAAGGTCACTAGATTTAACTCTAGTTTAATAGCCCTTAGCCATCTGACAGTCAGCAAAGTGGGTCTTTGGGAAGACAGGATTGAAGTGATTAAAGTTTTGAAGTGATCAAATTAATTCTGCTTGAGCAATTTATATCAAATAGGGAAAAGGCATTACATAATCTATCCAAGCAGAAAACAAAACTATGTCAGGAAATTTCTCATAAGAGGGTTGTGGATAATTGGAGCAATATCGCGAATTGTGTGGCCTATACAGTTGTTTTAGTCTCATTTAATCCAGAAATGTGTAATAACATTACTGAACAGGGTAATTAGAAAATACCTATGCATGCATAATGTTAGCCCTGTCTATGTGCGTAATGTTACATTTATCCACATCAAGGGACTTTTGCAGGATGCAGACCCATTCTCCTATTATATTTTATTAGATTAAGTCTTTACTTCATATTTAGGGTTCCATCCCCAGCATAGGTCTCCCCATTACAAATTTGTCTTGGTCACTAATGCAATTAATGATGAGCAGCATTCCCAACATAGACCCACCAAAGAGCACCACTACTGTTACTGATCTCCCCACACATATCCACTTACTTACTCAAGGGAACACGACTAATTTGCTGTCCAATTCAGGTTAGCAACAACTTATCAAAACTTTCCTAAAGTCCAAGTAAATACATTTAGTATTTTACCTCCTTAGCTACTTTCCCAATAATCTCAAGCAAGTTGGTTAGGCACAACTTTCTTTTTCAGAAATGTCTGATGATACTCACTGTATCACAATGTTCATAGCTCAAGTTGTCCTTTTGCGGGGTTCACAATCACAGTTACCTAATATAAACAGTTGACCATTATTAGTAAGGAATTTTCAGAGGGTTTATCAAAATATGTTCCGAAGCAGCAGTTCAGATGCAATGCTTTATTTAATTAGACAAAGGATATATGACCTGAGACAGATGGATGTGTCTTACCAATCCCGAAGCCAACTGTAGAATGGAGAATCAAAGGTAGTGGACCTTAGGATTTGAAGTAGCAGGATGCTCATCCCAGGTTTCACTTAGCCTTTGATGGTACTGGTTTTCTCTCAAGATGACGGTGGCTCATTCCCTTGAACTCCATCTCCTTCTGTTCCTCCCTCCCTCACTCCTCTCCTCCTTTCTCTCTCCCTCCCTCCAATGCTCTGGGCCCAATAAATCTCCAATGAGAGTGGTGATTCGTGTAACCTTTGCTTTGTTTTCATATGCTAGGGATTTGTTTGGAGAAGGCTACTTATTACTGCAACCGCTAAACGAGGTTTCATGCTACCAGGAAACACTTAATATGGAACACTAAAAGAATTCAGCTTCAGAAAACTCCAATTTCCAATAGTCCTTTCTAACAACTTCCAATAACAAACTAACTCGTAGACCTATAGTTTCCTATTTCCAAATTGCTGCCCTGTTAAATAATGGTACTACTTTAACCACTTCGAGTTCACTGGAACAATCCCAATTCCCTATGAGCTATTAAAAAAAAAGTAAACAACAGGGTTACTTAACATAGCCCAAATTTAGACAGCATTGGAAGGAATGATATTGTATCATCCATAAAGGAACCATTACTTGGGTACTTATTTTTTTTAAATTATAAAAATCAACGATATCATTGACCTTTCCTTGCTATTTTACTTCGTGTTAGCATACATTAGGTATGGTACTAATTAGTGCCTTGAATCCAGTTGAAGTCTTGCTAAAAACATTGTAAAAATCAACAGGAGCAGACTCTTCATCTATCAAGGAGCATCTACATATCAGCTTGAGGGACATAAAAATGGATTGAGATGCTAATGGACATAGCCCCAAAACAGGGGTCAGATGGACAAACTGAATGGTCTTTTTCAAGTGGTTCCCTGGCTCTGCATTAGATTTGTTAGCCAAGCTGACTTTATGTTTCTAGCTATTTTAAATGGTTTTATATTAACACCAAGCATTGATGGTTGACTGCAGGAAACACAATATGCTAAATGGATGGCTGCTTGCAAACTGGCTTCAAAAGGGAAGACTATGGCTGACAGCTCATACCCCACAGAGGTGCATGACATTCAATCTTTCTTAAAGATGAAGAACGTGAATTCTGTGCCTCAGGTGATACAGGACTCAAATGCCCTGGATGTGAATCCAGAATCATTGGTGTCACGAAAATACTTGAAAAAGTTAAAAACTAAACAGGTATGGGTTTCTGACTGATACAATTCTACATTTCACTTTTTCTTCCCCCATGCAAATCAGATTACTAGGGATGAAATGAAAATACTTTGGTCCATAATGTATAAAATTCGACATTAAAAGATTGAATGCTCACATTAGTTTTTATTTCAGAATCAGCCTGCAAACAGGGCGGCACGGTGGCTCAGTGGTTAGCACTGCTGCCTCACAGCACCAGGTTCCTCGGTTCAATTCCAACGTCAGGTGACCGTCTGTGTGGAGTATATCATTGTTAGACTTTAACCAATCAGGACATCAATTTCATAATAACAAAAATCTGTCTTGAAAGCTCCAACAGACTACTTGAAGGAGAATCCCATAGTTCTGCGACACCTTATGTGAGGAATAAGTATTTATTGATTTTGTTCCTGACTGGCCTAGCTCTCATTTTAAGATTACGTCTCCTTGTTCTGCCCCATCATATTTTAACATTCCAAACAACGCGATCATTCATTTCCCCCAAACCCTTATCATTTCTTGGCTATAGAAGATTGGCAAGCTAAGATTTTTTTTAACATCATGCTGTCTTTAACCTGCACCTCTTCAAGATTATTAATTATATTCTTCGCAAAAAGTGGGTCCACGTTTGATCAAGAATCCAGATGAGGTAATGACTAAGGCTAGACTCTGTTACAATGCAACTCCTCCCTTATTGTTTCTCAGCCCCTTAAGATTAAATATCAGGTTTCAGTTAGCCTTTTTGATTATGTTTGGTTCCCGTCCACTAGTGTTTAATGATTTATGTACTTGTGTGCACCCAAATCCTGTTTCTACTTTGCATTTTGAAATATTCCATTCAGCCTGGGTTCAAAGTATGCACACACATGCCCACTGTGAATTCTAATTACATAGTTATTTCAACTCATTTAATCTGACCACGTGTCATTATAACTTTGCTACACTGATCCACAGTACTTAATGCCCTTCCTACCTTAACAGTCACCTGCAAACTTGGATATGCAATGCTCTGTTCTCTCAAAGTCATTAATAAATATACCTGACCAGATTGTTGCAAAACACTACCCATCACCCTCGGCACCTTCAACAGACAGAAGAGGAATAGGTGAGGGGAGGAAAAAGATGCAGAAAAAGGACCGAAAGAAAGCATATCTGTAACTTAGCCATGGGAATTTTATTAGTGTCCAGTATATTCCATTATAATGTATAGAATACATTAGATCATTCCTGCTTCTTCTGTGCCAATTAATATTTCCTGTTACCATGGCTGCATTCAGTACTTCCACTAGTGCACTACAGCATTTTTAACTCCATCAGAATGAATGCTCAGATTTAAAAAGTAAATGTGAAGTCATGGAGGAACAGCACGAAGAGGCTATAGATGTTACATAGGTCTAACCATTTAGAATGGGTATCAGCCTCTCTGTAGCCTGACACTAATTTCTGATAGTATTGGTTTAAAAAAAAGGGTACAGATTTGTGTGTACCTGTCTCTTTTCTCACTCTTGCATTGTTGTATAGATTACCAGGAGCAAAGTTGGCAATGGATCCATAAGAGAACAATCTAAAGATCAAATTGCTGTAACTTATTTATGCTAAATAATTTTATTACCTATGCTCAGATTTATGATCAACTCCTTGCCCATGGTAAATTGTTAAATTATTGTGGGTGGTGAAGTAGGCACTGAAGTGGGAGATGGCATGGAACTGGGTGACACTAGGCACTCGGACACACAAGATGGCCGCCGGACCACCGAGCAAACACAGACACTGCCTGGGGCCACCAGAATGCTAGCACAATGCACTCACAACCTAGTTGATTCGTTTAAGGCAGGTGGGGGACGGAATGTACATGAGTAGAGTATACTGCCCAAAGTGTCTGGGTCCAGCCAACACCTTTGATAGAAAGCCAACACCTTTGATAGAAATGCTGCCTGTTTGATACGGACTCAATACAAAGTGCTAATAGCCAGGGCTGCAGTATTCGTCCTTCTCAGGAAGGACGATTACTGCCCATTACTAGAGCAATAGATTTCCGCACAGACATTGAAACTGACAATGACGGTGCTGAAATTAACAAAGGCTGCGCTGGAACTGACAATGATTGCATCAAAACTATCAACGATTCTATAATGTTTACAACAAACAAAGTATGTTCAGAGTCAATAACCTCATCAGTGACTTCTTATATCACTAAATGTATAAAAGTATCTTGATGTGCTCCAGGTTGAGAGAGGAATTGTAGCTGACTGTTGAGCTGTTGGTGTCTCTCTCTCCCTGGAGCTCCAGTATTTCCTTGTACAATAAACTCTGTGGTTGAACCCCGACTCTGACTCTGAAGCTGGTGATATTCCCCACAACAGCGCTAACGAGTGACTGCTCTTCAGTCTGCCCACTGTTCTTCCAAGGTTGTATTCAAGTCTGTACTCAAGTCTGTACTTCTATACACAAGTGGATTGAGCATCTGTACATATACACACACGATATATATGTACAGGTGCGTCAAAGAAAAAGCTTGGGCACATTGAAGTAATTGTACTTGTTGCAATAGCTGTACTACATTAAATTCTCTCTTGGATATTTGGTTTACAGTTGACAACACGCATCCTGGAAGCGCACCAAAATGTTGCCCAGATGACCCTGGTAGAAGCCAAGATGCGGTTCATCCAAGCCTGGCAGTTACTGCCAGACTTTGGAGTTTCTTATTTTTTGGTCAGGTTAGTGACATTTAAGAATATTGTATTGGTTTGTATTGGCAGGGCAAACTGACATTCACATTAAAACTCAAATATAAATGACTCAAAGGCAAGCTTTCTTATTTTTATACACATACTTTAATCACTAAAATTGTTTTTAAAGTTGTATTCCTAGAAATACAATTACCACCGACAGAATTGGTGACTAATCAGTCTGAATTATTCAGGCCCTTCCCAGTGATTCAGTGAATGTTGTTTATTAGTGAAGATATCACTTTTATTAAAGTTTGCATATTTGTACAAAACTACACGTAGGTGAGGCAAAAACATTTTTAAAAAGTTACAAAACCCAAATATAGTTGAAATAAAGTTTGATTTAAATGTTCACAAATTAAATTACTTTCATGCAGGAAAAATGTTAAATCAAACGTAATTTCCCTACTTCACGATAATTGTTCAATTTAAGAATAAGAAGGTAAATGAATTAATGATGCAAGCTTTTCAATGAATTAAGCAAAATAATTTCTAAAAACATGGAGATGGATTTAAATATATTTATCAAAATTTCTAGTACGCTGTGGACAATTCACCTCAATTATATATTTTACTCCACATTGTCCAATACTTTAATTGTTCCCCTTCATATACTGCTTATGAATTGTTTGTCTGTCAACAGTCCATCTTCCACGAATGCAGAGATACACAACAGAGTCTTAGAGTCAGAGATGCACAGCACGGAAACAGACCATTCGGTCCAACTTGTCCATGCTGACCAGATATCCCAACCCAATCTAGTCCCACCTGCCAGCACCCGACCCATATCCCTCCAAACCCTTCCTATTCACATACCCATCCAGATACCTTTTAGATATTGCAAATATACTAGCCTCCACCACTTCTATTGGCAGCTCATTCCATACACATATCACCCTCAGGTCTCTTTTAAATCTTTCTCCTCTCACCCCAAAGCTCTGCCCTCTAGTTCTGGACTTGCCCCACCCCGGGGAAGAGACTTTTTCTATTTACCCTATCCATGCCCGTCATGATTTTATAAACCTCTATTATGTCACCCCTCAGCTTCCGACGCTCCAGGGAAGACAGCCCCAGCCTATTGAACCTCTCCCTATAGCTCAAATCTTCCAACCCTGGCAACATCCTTGTAAATCTTTTCTGAACCCTTTCAAGTTTCACAACATCCTTCCGATCAGAAGGAGACCAGAATTGCACGCAATATTGCAAAAGTGGCCAAACCAATATCCTGTACAGCCACAACATGACCTCTCAACTCGTAGACTCAATACTGTGACCAATAAAGCATACCAAATCCCAACTCCTATACTCAATGTACCTGTCAGCCGGTATCTTTACTGACCTTTAAAAGATTGGAAGAAAGTCTATGGTTTTTGCTTATTGCCTCACTATAACAGAGGGGACTGGAAACCCACTACTAGAACAGCTGTAGTCAGAAGTCACATGACACACAAGCTTCTAGAGTACTGCTCCTTTGTCAGGTGAGTGAAGGTGAACTTCATCTGACAAAGGAGCAGCACAACTAAAGCTTGTGATTTTAAATAAACCTGTTGGACATCGGGAAGAACTGTGGGCACCAACTAACTATGGAGTCCTACTAAGCTCTCTATAATGAGGTACAGGAACTCTACTGTATTACTATATAGGTGTTCAAACATGAAAGTGTACAAAAATCTCTACATAGTTATATTAATATTTCCAAAACCGTCTGTGATAAATCTCTATGGTGAAAACATTTGAGTGGTTTTTGTTTTAAAACTTAATTCTCGCAACTGATCTCAAAAATAATCAACAACTCGTGATATACCTGGACCCCTCAAAGCGCTTGAAATGGAAAAATGAGGACACAGTGCAAGGACATCAATTGTAGGATGTCGGACAGTGGAGAGGCAGGAAGAGAAAATAACCGTAAGCGTAAAGAACAGGAAATTGATACAAAGAACAAGTCTTGGGAGAAACTAAAAGATACAGTCAAAAGTAATTGTTGGGGAACAGGGCAGAAGATTGGTGCGAAACAGTAGGATGAACTGACATGAAGTTTCAAAAACAAAGTCATTGTACTTTTTAAAAATAATGACAAGATAGATCAGATGAGGAAAATCACTCATCTCTTCATTTCTCATTGATTCAGAAAGACTCTGTTATCACCTTGTTAAAAACTTAGGACCTCCCAATTCCTTATGTGTTGACACAAGCACAGTTTACAAAGCCAGACTTAGACCTAATTTGATAAGAAATTTGAACTGTTAGGTCTGCAGTGAATAGAAGTAGTAATCCAAAGTATTTGCAATTACCTTTTTACTGTCACACTTTACACCAGACGTTATGTAGACTCTCCAGCAAGCATTCTCTTAGAAGAGAAAAAGCTGGAAAACAATGCTGTATGAGCACATAATCAAATTTGTTTGCATGAAAATTTACTTTGTACAGATTATACAGAATACAAAATGTGATTTTTGAATCCACATTTAATTTAGAAGGTGGCAACAAACGTTGAGGATGCACATCTGCTTCAGCCCAATCAGCTTCTGACAAACTGATGACGTCAAAATCCAGCAGCAGGCATGCACTTGCCAAAACTGGCAAGAATTCCTTCAGATTTTCCAATGTTGTGCGAAAGGAAATTTCAGCTCATGCGAGACGGATGTTAATCAGGATTCCTTGCGATTCTTTCCATACACAAACAATAATCCCTATCTAAATCTACTCATTTTGGTCTCATTAAATGTTGAACTCCTTCCAGAGTACTATTGTAATGTATCCTCGGTCCACAAATAACAGGGTTATGCCTTAAAACAAAACATTTAGACAATCTGTTGCCAAGAAAGAGGTTTAACTGCGGTGTCTTTATGTTTGTTATTATCTTCCTGCTATTAAAAATGTCACTTATATTAGAGTTTTAAAACAAAAACTGTGGCCCTTATTTAAATTCAACTGTTTCCCAACATCACCTTTTTACAGATTCAGAGGAACCAAGAAAGATGAACTGTTAGGTGTTTCCTACAACCGATTAATAAGAATAGATATGGCCACGAGAGATCCTATCATAACATGGAGATACAGCAACATTAAACAATGGAAGGTCAACTGGGAAATCAGACAGGCAAGTTACAAGTTACCCTATAATCTCTCAGTTTCAAAAATAAAAGGACAGCTCATTTATTACAGAACAAACCAGTGCAAAGACTACCTATCATTAAGTTATTGATACTATTCTGTCTCCAAGCAGTAGAATATGTACAAGAGCTTTGGGAGAACAGGAACTCTTTTTTTTCCTATTGTTCACTCTGTACAAAAACATTTTGAGTTTTAACTGATCAAAATTAGAGTATTTTGTACAGTCCTCCTCCTCCGTCGTCTTTTTGAGCTATGTTTTACATAGATGTATTTTAAAAGTTCATGTTTTCCATATAAATCCAACATACTTTACTGCCTGCCTCTTCATGAATGACACTTTTAAATCTGTCAATGGAAAGAAAAAGTAATGGGAGGCAAGGGCAGTTTGGATTGGGGAGCAAACATTGATCGAGCCATCTGAAAAAAGATAGTTTTAGGAAGTACTTGAAGCTCAGGGAACAAGAGCATCACATAAGCTGCTATCTCTGCAAATCTGTTTTAATTTACATTCGAAAATATAACTCTCACTGCAGCATGACATTTAGGGATAAATCACACTTCCAGGTTGTAATTTTTTTTTGTAGACATTAAGAAACAGAATTCAGAACTTTTAAGCACTACAGATATTTCTGAAGTTCTACAAAATGTGGATGATTTTGAAACAGCATTGGCTCCGTCTGATAAAACATTTGAATAGTTCAAGAAGCCATCCAAGATCCTTGAGAAGCAGCACGGTGGCTCAGTGGTTAGCACTGCTGCCTCACAGCACCAGCATCCCAGGTTAGATTCCAGCCTCAGGTGACCATGTAGAGTTTGCACTTTGTCAGCATGGGTTTCCTCTGGGTGCTTTGGTTTCCACCCACAGTCCAAAGGTGTGCAGGTTACGTGAATTGGCTATGCTAAATTGCCCATATTGTTAGTGCATTAGTCAGAGGGAAATGGGTCCGGGTGGGTTACTCTTCGAAGAGTAGGTTTTTGTGTCCTTTCACGTAATGACTGTGAGATTCCTAGTTATACAATCTTTACATAACTCAGTTTCCATTCAGATTTTATGCTTTAACTTGAATTTACACTATCTTAAAATCAAATCTGTGGAGGATTAAAATTCATGTTTTTTGCAAAATATGCTAAATTGCTCATAGTATCGAGGTGGATAGGCCGGGGAAATGCAGGGTTACAGGGATAAGGCAGGGAAGAGGTCAGTGTGGACTTGATGGGCGGAATAGCCTACTTTCACACCATAGGGAATCTATGATTCTATAACTAGGAGCAGCCACATTTCCTCAGTGACGGCAAGTATTGCAAAATTCTTAACGCTAGGAGATAGTGCCATCTGCTGGAGAGCTACAGAACCTACTTATGTTCTAAAAATGCATCTTTAAAGGATTATTGCAGCGTGATCTCAAGTATGCGAATAATCCGTCATTTTTATTTTCAGGTTGAAATTGAATTTGATCAAAGTGTGGCAATAGCACTCACCTGTCTAAATGCAGACTGCAAGATTGTTCATGAATACATTGGAGGCTATATTTTTCTGTCCACACGTTCCAAGGATCAAAATGAGACCCTGGATGAAGAACTATTCCATAGACTTACAGGTGGTCAAGAGTAACGTAACAACAACAACAGAGAATCTGAACCGTGGAGCATCATTATCTAAGATAGTTATTGCTAACAGCCCAAAACTAACTATAAAACCAAGCTATTTGCAGCAAACAGCATTAACTATCTACAATGAAAATTAAATTCTATTCATGCATTATTGTATTTTTTTTAATGTATACACATGTTCCAATTTGTTTTAAGACACCCAACCAGTAACAGTACTCAAGCATACTGCATATCAACATATAGCATTGGCTGGGTAAATGTCATTGAACTTATTGAGCTCTGAATATTTGATTTATCTTTAACAAGGAAACAGTCACGGTTTAATCATTTCTATGTTAACCTTAGAATGTACTTATCTGCATGGGAAAAGCTACTGAAAAGGTGAAAAATAAATGGCCACAGAGAAACCACAGTGTACTCGTTCCCATTGATCATCTTTAATAACTGGAAAATATTAACTAAGCAATACATTTTGGATTTTGCAACCTTATAGACCACATTCAATTGTTGACAGATCTACAAGAGAATAAAATTTCCACCTGGTAATTCCCTGCTTGGTCCAAACTGTATTTTTGGAAGTATTTGTTTTTTATTAGTCTGGCAGCAAAATGAGAGGGCTGTCTGCTCATTGGTGTTAGCATTGTAGCCAATCTCAAGATCAATGTTTCTTTATCCACCAGATACACTCCTGCCAATCTCTGAAGGCAGGAATCTGGCAAGACAGCCAGAGTCCCAAAAGCGTGAATGACAGAAACATTCATTTACCAATTACCCATTCTCACACAGGCTGATACTGTTTGCTCCAAAAGGATGATTCCTCACGTTGCCAGTTTCCTCTGACCTTCCAAGACCTGGAGAGGAGTAGAAGCCTTGGAAAGTATTTTAGGTGGCCCATAAGCTCTGGCAGGAAGCAGGCCGAATGCCAACATTCTTAACGCAGCAAGTTTGAAATCTTGGAAAAACTCATCCAGAATTCACACCAGAACTGCCCACATTTATCGAGGGAGAAACAAAAGTATTTAAACATTGAGCCATATGGTGTGTGCTATTTTCAGAACTGAAAGATCAATTTGGCTGTCTTGGGTCAGAGAATGTGTTGTGATGCAGTGGCAGCTGATGAAGTAGAGGGAGAGAAGTGTAGATATAAAAGTATTAATTACAGCTTTAACCTTTTCCCAAGATGAATATAAAAGCAGAAGTCATCGGAGACAGATTCTTGTTCAATAGGGGAATTGAGGGTGATGGGAAAAACACAGGAAAAGTGGGTGTGAATGCTGTGTCAGGCTCGAAGGGCCAAACGACCTACTCCTAAACCTATTCCTATTTCTTCCAATCTTATTGTAGTCTGAGCAATCTCATGGAACTAAAAACCCAATCAGGATTAGCAGAGACCCGAGAGCATTTCGTCTGTTTTGAGACATAACTAGGAATTGGACAGGAGACAGAAAATGGATCATGGGCCAAAACTCACCTCAAATTTCAGAGTGCAATATTTGTTGCAATGTTTTAGACTATGGCCAATTAATACCATCAAGTCACCATACTTTGGTGGGAATATGTATAAATCTTATTAAACCTCCATTCCATATGTTGCTCTCGAGCATTCTTCGGCATTGTATTGAAACCAGAGTTGGACACCAAAACCACTTTGTTACAAGTAACTGACATAAACAGAATATTGGAAATACAGCACATTTATCAGATCCGTGGGGAAAGGACTGGTTAATGGAATTAATAATTAATTATGTTTCTTTCAAAAAGGTGCTATGTTCTGAACCATATCCTCTAAGATTGGTCTTCCTGATTCCCTCCAGTAACGGTAGGCAGAGTAGCATCTATAATGGCTACTTCTTCCAAGGATCTGTCCTTTGCTTCCTATTTCTCATAATCCTGCTGCCTGTTGGTGACATTGTCTACTTCAGCACTAAATTTTGATTCCTTCACTGCTAAATTATCAGTCAGCTTATCCACAATGTCATCAGCATAAATTACGTGTAATATTGAGGAGATTGAAGCAATTGCTTTTGGTTCCTGCTCCAACTCCATCCCTCTCTCTGGCAACAGTCCAAGAGTAAACCAGTCTGCTTGCAACCTCAAGCTTATGTTATATCCTGAGAAGAGCCATGAACCTTTTATAGTCCTGCCACAGCTGAGGCTGCCCACTTTGAATTCTGTGACATCACCTGCCTTTGTTCATTGGCTGCCAAGACCCTCAATAACGAACCGGTTATCCCTAGGCTTGAATAGTTCAATGTATTCCAGGGTGGACTCCTACGTTGCTCCCTCTATAAACCTGGAAGCATTCAAAGCGTCACAATCCAGCTCTTACAGAAAGATATTAAGGGATATGGGCCAAAAGCATGTGCGTGGGGTTTGACCACAGATCAGCCACAATCGCATTACATGGCAGCCAGGCTTGAGGGGCTGAATGGCCTACTCCTGTTCGTATGTTAATTTGCACCATCATGTCCCTGTCACCTGTGAACCATGTTCACTCCTGTATTTTAACACCTGGATTTTAAAGCTCCCACCCATCCACAGCCCCACCACTCCCTGTCTCCTCTACGCCCACAATCCTCCATGTCTGAAAGACTGTCAAGCAATTATATAATTTTAAAAAAGGCAAGGGGTAACCCTCTCTCAGTTTCGCAGCCAAGTATGGTACTGACCCACAGCTAACACTGGCATTATCTATATTTGTTGCAACTGTTGTTGATTTTCATATTATATAAAGGGCCCAATTGTACAAGTTATATTTTATTGAGTTTGAGGTGCATCAGGAATTAGGAGACAGCCAAATCATGATTTCTCATCCATAATTTAAAATTTACATTATTAGACCCCTGACTGAGACACAAACCCAATTAAATCCAACAGGTTATCCTCAACTATAAAAGTGAGCGACAATCCTTAAAATAAAGTTTTTATACAAAAAAAAAATTAATGAAGGATACAGCAAAATCTAAATCAATTCTTCATGTCCCTTCCCTTATAAACCCCTAGCGTGTGTGTGTGTGTGTGTATGTGTTTAGAGCAGTGGGGTCAGCTGTAATGTGACACGAACCCAAGGTCCCGGTTGAGGCCATCCCCATAGGTACCGAACTTGGCTATCAGCCTCCTTGTGTTGTTGCCTGTCCTGAAGTCCGGCTTGGTGGATGGTCACCCAAAGGTCCCGGAGGTCAAATGTCCCGGACCACTGAAGTGTTCTCCAATTGGGAGTGAACACTCCTGTCTGTTGATTGTTGTGCAGTGTCCATTCATCCACTGCTATAGCCTCTACTCTGTCTCACCAATGTACAATGCCTCTGGGCATCCTGGCCTGTACAGTATGAGATGGCCAACGTTGGCCAAGTCACGTGAATACCTGCCACGTACATGGTGGGAGGTGTCCCCTTGTGGACACTGACACATCTTGCAGCGTCTGCTGTAACAGGGTTGTATGGCTTTCTGGGCAGTTTGCTGCAAACATTTGGTCGTTCTGATCACGTTACCAGCTTGCTCTTTTTGTCTGCCCTGCTTTCTCTCCATTTTTGACTTATTTTATGATGCACTCCTTTTCTGCTTTCCTCGCGTCTCACAAGACACAAAGGTTGGGAGAAATCAGGTTTCTTCAAGAAAGGTCCTCAGACACAAAGAGGAAACATTAAGAATACACCCACTCAGCTAACCTACTCAAAAGTTGGAAAGGGTACTGCAGGCAGAAACTGGAACAGGAATCAACTATGCAGTGAGGAAAGGCTTGTGGCGGTTGAGTGAAATTGGAAAGAAGCCAGTCGGGTCTCATCCTTCCTGTACTAGGATCATTCCAACTTTGCCGAGTTTTTTTTTCAGAAAAAGAACATTCAGTATAATCTCAAATTTTAAAAAATTGCAAACTCAAAACAATGCAAAATGATGTCAGGATGCACAGACGAGATAAGGCTCTCTTGTAACAGTAATTCCTCCTCCTTGCCCTCTCATTGGGGTTTGGGGGTTAGCAAGGAGCTGCTGGAGAGATGGTGGAAAATCTCCATGCCTTTTGCAAGCAGCTTGTGCTCTGCCACTATCGTATATACGTAACGTTTCACAAAACTTTGACTCACAAATTATACTTTATGAAGAAATTCTCTATGTGGTTCTCTTGAGCACTAATGCAAAACACAAGCTGTTCACAGTTCAAGTTACCTTACCCACAATGTACTGGACAAAGAGGAGTCAAAACAGACTTGGTGGAAAGTTTTTTTTTTAAAAAGTACAGGATAAAATAAATAATGACTTTTTAACAACTGTTGACCAGCACTAAAAGAAAAAGGAGCGTAGTCCAAATTTTCCTTTCAGAACGACAAGAGACCACAAATGATCACTCTGGCAGGAAGCCAAACAAAGAAACAACCAGAGGTAAAGGGAGCAGTACATTGGTGTTGCTTGTCGTCTGGCAAGTTGTTATTCAACTTGTGAAAAGTTAGAAAATAACAGGTCCAATTTTCCACCCCAACTACTGACCCATTTTATAATTTCCTTCAAAGATTAGAGCTCTGGTTTAACTAGAGGGGTGATGGTCGAATGGTATTATTGCTGAACTGTTAATCCAGAGATTCAGCTAATCTTCCGGGGACCCCCAGGTTCAAATCCTGCCAAGGAAGATGGGAGAATTTGAACTTAGTGTAAATCTCGAATTAAGTGTTGAATGATGACCGAGAATCCAATGCTGAAATTGTTGGAAAAACCAATCGAGTTCACTAATGTCATTTAGGGAAGGAAACTGACATCCTTACCTGGCCTACATTGTGACCCCATAGCAATGTGGGTTCACTCTGAACTGCCCTCCGGGTAATTAGGGTTGGGGTACAAATGCTGGCCTGGCCAGTGACACCTAAATAAAATTTCTTTCAAAAACTAAGAGCTTGAACAACAAAGAACGGCATGTGGGTTTCAGTGTTCCCAGCTATTAACACTTCAAAGCTTGCTAATTTCATCAAGATCACTTGATCTCACACAACTTTGGAATCCACCTTTGTAACATATAAATACTACTTCACATCAATTTGGCAGCAAGGGGTTGCTGAGACATCAGAAAACAGCCACAATGGGCCAATACAGTCCCGAAGGGTCATCAGTGAGCGGAACTATCACTTCTTATTTCTCTCCACAGATGCTGCCTGTCCCATTTCTGGCATTTTCTGATTTTGTTCATTTCTAAGACTTAAACAATTTATATATCATTGACTCTCATATTTCAAATTGCAATGACACATAAGTAATGTCTATTAACAGGGAGTCGCATGCCATCTAAAAAATTAAGTGAAAGTGATGACAAGAAAATATCATATGTTCAAATGACAAATGACCTTTGTGAACAAAAATCGAAACCACAGGATTATTACATTTGTCACAAATGCTTAGCAGATATTATAACCAAACTTCGTTATTGCATCGAAAGCTTTCTTTCACCATCAATAGTATAGATAGCCTAGATGCTCCATTTAATTTGCAGTGAATAACGTTATCACCATTTTGATCTTATACATTCTCCAAAAGATCAAAAGAGAAGAAACCAGGTTTTCAAAATTATAATTGCATCAACTAAAAATTCTGGCATGTCAAATTCTCAAAGTGGATTAGTTATGAGCGAGTGGTGAACAAAACACTGGGAGTGCCTTCTGTAGCAAATTAGCTTCTCCTCAGATAGCAGGAAGATCATGCTGGTTTTTGACAATAATCATTACTCCTCTAAGGAGAGATACAAAAGAAACACAGACATATGGGGATGCAGCTACTGTCCCAGTGGATACACTAAAAGAATACAGTAGCTACTGGAAACTATGTCTACCAGCTATTACATACCTGCTTTCTTTCACTTACAAAGTACAGCTTTACATTTATGGGGAATAAAAAGTGAAGCTGGAAAAAGCACAGCAGGTCAAGCAGCATCAGAGGAGAAGGGGTGTTAACATTTCAGGTCAGAACCTTTCATCAGGACAGAGGGAAGGGAAGAGGGCTGCAAAGTAAATGGGGGGGGGGGGGGGGGAAGGGAGGGAGGGAAAGATGGGGCTGGGGGAAAGATGGGTGGGATGGGGACTGGTGGTGGCTGTGATTGGTCAGTGAAGCAGATAGATGGGAAGGGGGTGGGATGGAGAGGGAGGGCTGAGCCTGGGATGTGGTGGGGAGGTTTGGAAGCGGATGAATTCTATGTTAAGGCCACATATTTATCAAACCTGAACCCCTTGTATTTCATTCACATTCAAAAGGTCCCTTGGCTGCAAAGAAAGGCACTCAGTTCTATAGGAGGTTCTTAAGAAGTCATATCGGACACGAAACGTTAATTCACAGATGCTACCAGAGCTGCTGAGTTTATCCAGCATTCTATGCTTATTATAAATTTTATTTTTTTTTAAAAACAAGTAGAGTTTGTAACAAACCAGCCTCAAGTTCCTTTAACATGGGACTGAAAAATTTACAGCTTAACTCCACAATTTGATCTTATCTCCTCTGGCTGTACTCTGTAAAGCTGACGAGTTGTTCTTGATTGTAGCCATCCTGTTCGCCTAACCTCTAACCATATTTCCACTGGCCCTCTGGATCACTCACAAAACTTCCATCTTTGTCCCTGAACATGAATTGCCACTCAACCCCTTTGTTCTCTACTCACTCCTATTACTGGATTAGTGGAATCCTGATGAAGGGCTTTTGCCCGAAACGTCGATTTCGCTGCTCATTGGATGCTGCCTGAACTGCTGTGCTCTTCCAGCACCACTAATCCAGTATTTGGTTTTCAGCATCTGCAGTCATTGTTTTTACCTCTACTCACTCCTGTCTATTTAGCACTGCAGCCATCTAACGTAGAGAATGAGCGAGAAGGGGCCATCCTGCCCAGTTTGCCAGTTTGAAAGCACTGTCCAACTGATGACCTGTCACTTACCCCAAAAGAACTGGTATTTTTTCTTCTCCAGTATTTTTTAAGGACCTTTGGGAAGCTATTAAATCCCTTTTTCAAGTTGTGCAAAACAACTTACTGCATTTAAAAAAAACTCACAGGCTTCTGCTTTTAGGAATGTTTCTATGCAAATCACAAAAACGAGGACATTTACCAAATCAATGCACCAACAAGTCTGAAAACATGCCATGGTTCTCAGAGCAAGTTGGAAGCAACAGTACAAAAAGCACCACAGATACAACAAAACTATCCAAATAACTAAGACATAAAGTGCACCCAGAATAGAGGGAACAGTACTAAGGACAAAATAAAACAATGTAACTACAACAAACTAAATATGGCATTTATATAAAAGGAAGCAAGCAACAGATAGGAAAAAAAATCTACAGTATACTGAGAAATTCAAGTGCAAGTCCACTCAAACACTCCAACCTCTTTCAACAACAGGGAGCTTATGACTTAATGTGCAGTATTTAGGCTCTTGCTGGACTTCCAGTGTGCTAGGCTAGGATTTTCTAGACTATTAAAATGAATGGGGAAAGCCAGTCTCGTGAATACATAACCAGAAAACCCTGGCCTGCAGCCTTAAAGGCAAAGACCACACGAACAGGACAAAAATCCCTTTGTGCAAAGCAGACTGGAAAGCTCCCATTCATAAAAGAATTCCTGACCTTCTGACAAATATGCCATAAGCATCTACTCTTTACATTAGCTGTCCCAACCTGTAATTGTTACATTATTTACAAGTATACTGCATAATATAATCAAAAGAAAACAAATGGATCTCAGCATTTAAGTGCTAGACTATATCATTTGGGTTCCATTAATTGATTATCGCACAGTATGTGGCTGAAACTCAATCATGTAAAGTGCAAATAAAATATTAAAACTAAATGTAAAAAATCTATAATTTTTCACTTTTATTATTAAATTGACAATGTTGTCCGGAAAAAGTCCATGTATCTACATTATTTTAATCAATGTCCTTTTCAGCAGAGAAATCAAGGTCCAGTCCTTCCTTAGCTCATTGCACGGTTTCAAAAAACGCTGGACAATTATGAACAGATTTATCTCACTTCATCCGGTTTAAAACTTGCACTGCGCTTCTGCCGTGGAGGTAATAGCTGTACGCAGATGCCATTGTTGTCAATGCAGTAATGTACCTGAAATAACAAGGTAATACGATAGTCAGATTATCGATAGTCACTAAACGTTGCAGCAGTGTCAAAATTATTAACCTAGAACTAATGCAAGATCTCTTCAATTGTTTAGGAAGAGTCAACAACATGCTACATTTCTATACCACCTTCAATGGTTTGAAAATGCCCCAAGGCACATCGCAGAAACATTATCAGATAAAAAGTGATAACAAGTGGATAGAGGAGACACTAGAACATTAAGCTTGGTCAAACACATAGACCTTAAGGAGTATCCTAAAGCAGGAAAGAGAGAAATAAATAATTGAAGAATGGCAGGGGATTAGGGAGGGATACTGAAAGGAAGTAAAAGTGTGAAATAATGTGATGGACACAAGAGAAGTTATATTAGAAGGAATACAGATCCCTGGAAAGCTGTAGGTGGTCACAATGCTTGAGAGGAGAGCGCTCTGGAGGGATTTGATTAGGAGGATATGAATTTTAAAACGGAAACATTGTTGCACCAGGAGCCAGTACAGGTCAGTGAAAACAAGGGTGTGGGGAAACAGGCCCTTCAGCCCAACAAGTCCACACTGACCCTCCGAAGAGTAACCCACCCAGACCCGTTTCCCTCTGACTAATGCAGCTAACACTATGGGCAATTTAACATGGCCAACACACCTGACCTGCACATCTTTAGACTGTGAGAGGAAACCAGAGCACCCGGAGGAAACCCACACAGACAGTCGTCCGAGGCTGGAATTGAACCAGGGTCCCTGGCGCTTTGAGGCAATGATGCTAACCATTGAGCCACTGTGCCGCCCTAACTGTCATCAGTCCAAATTAAAATAATGAACCAGTTTCACCAGTATAGATATTTGTGATTCAGATTTCCAGGACATTGATTAAGAGTTTGGAGAGATATGGGCCAAAGGCTGGCATATGGGACTAAATTAATTCAGGATATTTGATTAGCATGGATGAGTAGGACCAAAGGATCTGTTTCCATGTTGTACATCTCTATAATCTTATAACTCTATAACAAGGGCAGCAGGCACATGAGAACACCACCACCTGCAAGTTCCCTTCCAAGCCACTCATCATTCTGACTTTGAAGGATCTTACTGCTCCAACACAGTCAGTGAATAGAAAATCCTGGGATTCCCTCCCTCTCAGAAATATGGACATCCTGACACAACACAAACGGCGAAGGTTCAGGACAGCAACGGTTCTGCCTCACCTTACACAGTCAGAGTCATACAGTACAGAAACAGGCTCTTCAGCCAACCAGGTCTATGCTGACCAACACCAAATTACACTAACCTCATTGATCTGCACTTAGTCCATAACCTACTGTGCCCTGGCATTTTAAGTACTCATCCAGATGCTTTTTAAAATGTTGCAAAAGTAGCGGCCTCTTCCACCCTCTCAGACAGCATGTTCCGTATTTCTACCAACCTCTGGTCGAAAAAGTTTTCTCAGATCTCCTCTAAACCACTTGTGCCTATCCAGTCTCTCCTCAGACTTTTCATCCCATGCAACATCTTGATGAATGCCCTCTGCATGTTCTCCAGTGCAATCACTTTCTTCCAAGAGTGTGGCAACTAGAACAGAACACACATTCCATCTTTGGTCTAAACAAAATTGCAACAAGACTTCCTTGCTCCTAAATTCTACACTCTCACTAATGAAGATAAGCATCCATTTGCCTTCTTCACCACCCTGACCATCTGTGCTGACACATTTCAGGGATCTATGGATTTATAGACAACAGGTGCAGGAGTAGGCCATTCAGCCCTTCAAGCCAGCACCACCTTTCATTATGATCATGGCTGATCACCCACAATTAGTATCCTGTTCCTGCCTTATCCCCATAACCCTTGATTTCACAATCTCTAAGAGCTCTATCCATCTCTTTCTGCAACATATCCAGAGACTTGGTCTCCACTGCCTTCTGGGGCAGAGCATTCCATACACCCACCACTCTCTGGGTGAAGATGTTTCTCCTCAACTCTGTTCTAAATGGCTTAACCCTTATCTTTAAGCTGTGTCCTCTGGTTCTGGACTCACCCATCAGCAGAAACATGCTTCCTGCCTCCAGAGTGTCCAATCCTTTAATAATTTTATACATACAAATTTGTACACCAAAGGCCTTTGTTCTTCAGTACGTCATAGGAACCTACCATTAATTGCGTATATTCTTCCTTTCTTGAACCTCCCAGTACTTTACCTTGCACTTATCTAGGTTAAATTCCATCTACCATTGTTCTGCTCAATTTACCAGCTGATCGATATCAGAATGCAGTCTGAAATCATCCTCTTCATTATCAACACCACCACTAACTCTCATGAAGTCTGCAAACTTACTCATCATACCTTTTACATTTACATCCTACTATAGGCTGATAATGTACACAATTAATGTACACAAAAAACAAGAATCCCAGCTCCATTCCCTGTGGTACTCCTGTTTGCACGCCAATTCTGGATCCAGTTTACCAACTCACCTTAGATCCCTTGTCAAAGACTTTAGCAAAGTCATGTAAATCACCTGGACAACCAATCTTGGCTTCGTCAATAATGTCACATCCCTCCACTAAAATCACCATTTTTGCATCTATTATTTACATCATTCTATATTAATACAGAGCATATGCAGGAGGATCTGCTTTGAGTAATCCAGAAATTGGCAGTGGAGACTCGACATCAAGATGATCTGACACCAGCCTATAGTAGGATTTAGCTACATTTACTTTGGTTATAAGCTTGGAAGACTCCAGTGGCAGTGACCAATGTTGCTTGGACGAATCACCAGAAAGATAAATAGCCTATTCAAGATCAACAATTCCAAAGGGACATTTGGTATTTAAAAAAAAGGAATGAAAATACCCATCGGCAAGGGTAGAAGGGGTGGAATGTTTAACTAATAAACACTGCACCACATGCAAGATAGATAATATCTACCTAGATATAAATCAGTACCTCATCCTGAAAGAGTTCCTCATGGACTAAATGTCAAAGCAGAAAGCCTAAAAAAAAATTGTCTGATTAAGTGGATGACTAATTGTAACTTATGGAGCAGGCCAATTTTCAAGAGTAATTGTGGTATCAGAATGGATTAATTGCTTGAATCCTATCCAGTAGTAAGTTCTATTCAGCAAATTGCTTTGCTACTCTCTAATTATATCAAGATGCTTCTATTTGTTTATAGATCTATCCACATTATCACCACACTTCAACGTGGATCTTGCAGCCTTTGCTGTGTTTTGCCTCCTTTGCTCCTTAGTATGGGCAGGCAAATCCCTAACCTGGCGCTGTTGGCACAGCCTACATCATATTCCCAATCCTGGGCATTTCTGCACCACCAAATACTCTCCTCATAGGTTACTCGGTGCCTAGAACCACAACCACTCCAATCTTCCCCAACTCCTACATGCTATGCAAACAGTTCCTTTTAGTTGAAGTCAAGGGACATTTTACTGCAACGAAAGGTCTATAAATACACACATTCCTTATTTACATAATGTTTCAGGCAAATCTCACCATAAACAGTGAAGGAACACACTGTCCACGTACTGAAAAACTGGGGCTGCCAGTGATGCAGCCACGAGTACAAGTTGAACTGCTGTGTTAACCTGCAACATAAATGAAAGTCAATGAATTAAATTACTGCCAAATAAAATGTTATATTTAATATAGCAACAGTCTGGGGTTCTTTGTTTCAGTTTCACTATATTACGAGTTATGTCATACAATCAGACCATGGTGCTGACATACTGGTCAGTACTGGACATTATTCTGTAAAAGCCACACTGAAGGACTCAAATGTGCTATGTGCAAAAGAAAACTAAAATAGTCTCTCACAGCACCAGGGTCCCAGGTTCAATTCCAGCCTTGGGCGACTGTCTGTGTGGAGTTTGCACATTCTCCCTGTGTCTGCATGGGTTTCCTCCGGTTTCCTCCCACAGTCCAAAGATGTGCAGGTCAGGTGAATTGGCCATGTTAAATTACCCATAGTATTAGGTGCGTTAGTCAGAGGGAAAGGAGTCTGGGTGGGTTACTCTTCGGAGGGTCAGTGTGGACTTGTTGGGCTGAAGGGCCTGTTTCCACACTGTAGGGAATCTAATCTAATCTAATCTAAAAACAACACAAAGTGCTGGAGAAATTCTACAGGTCTAGCAGCATCTGTAGAGAGAGAAACAGATTTAACACTAAGTCTGATATGACTCCTCTTCAGACGTGAGAGGGTTGGAAAACTGTTTTATGTTGTGGACAGAGAAGAAACAAGTGGAACAATTGTGATGTGGTTCACAGCCAAAAACAGAGAGACTGCTAATGGTGATGAAGGGGGAGATAGTGCATAAACAAAGGTGCGAAAAGGAGAAAATGGGTCAATTCTGCTGAAAGCAAAGTTACAGCTACAAGTGTGCACACGCATTTCTGTGCATGTGCACAGGGGGTAGCAAAAATCAAGCACGTGGAGGTCATTCTCTAAAGTTATGGAATTCAACAATAAAACCTAGAGACTATAAGATGCCTAAACGAGATGCTGTTCCTCTAGCTTGCGCTGAGTTTTGTTGGAC
Organism: Chiloscyllium punctatum; assembly: GCF_047496795.1. Classification (NCBI taxonomy): domain Eukaryota; kingdom Metazoa; phylum Chordata; class Chondrichthyes; order Orectolobiformes; family Hemiscylliidae; genus Chiloscyllium; species Chiloscyllium punctatum. The sequence continues at coordinate 104,664,561 of NC_092749.1, read as the reverse complement.
CGTTGTCGCAGGTCCAATACAGAAATGTTAGCCTGGGAGCACAGTGGTTTATTGAAATGGCTAGCAAATGGAAGGTCAAGGTCATTCCTACAGACAAAAGCACAGGTGTTCCCAAAAGCAGTCAGCCAATCTCTGTTTGGACTCATCAATTTAAAACATTTTGAGCAATGAATACCAAAGATTACATTAAAAGGAGTACAGGCAATACATTGTTTCACCTGGAAGGTATGTTTGAGGCCTTGGACAGTGAGGGAGGGAGGGATGAATGGGCAAATGTTACACCTTCTGCGATTGCGTGGGAAGGTGCCATTGAAGGGTGAGGGAGTGTTAGGCATGAAGGAGAAAATGAACATGTCACAGAAGGAACAGTCCTTGTGGAATGCTGACTAAGCATAGGAGGGGAGGATGTGTTTTATGGTGGCATCCTGCTGGAGGTGTCAGAAATGGCAATGGATGATTTTTGAATGCCGGGATGGAGCATGAATTTAAGCAACGTGGTTTGAGAAATTTTTAAGCGGTAAGGTAATTCTGGATTTGTAAAATCAAAACATCCACCTTCCACAAGCAAACACTTAACCTGCATTAGTCACTGCTAACTAACTGATTGTTTGTCCCGATTTAATGATCATCTGAATATGTCAAGATATTTGAATGGATTTAATATTTCTCACATTTTGATGTCCTTCATATCTTATAGAATGAGCTATAAATGTGATCAGTTTAAAGCTTCAAAGAAATATTGTCACACCAGAACTGGAGGATACTAAACAAGAAAGTTAAAATAATCTCTACCTACTAATCTATCTGGGAACGAATGCAAACACTGTTGAGTATTATTTGCTGTTATGATACATAGAGAAATTACTTATGACTAACATCATTAAATCCTCTCTGCGATAAGAAGTCTAAGCTCCCAAGAAAACAGTATACTAGCAATAAATTGTGAAAACTCCAGCTTTCTTCCTTACGCAGTGTTACTGTTTTATTACATCTTGTGCACAGCACTGGCTACACTTGACTTTATACTGCACTATCATTAACAGGCAAGAATACTGGCATTCCGATAGAGTCTGATAGTTCTGATAGAGATAAAGGTCTGTTAAAACATTTCAACAATTCCACGAAGATCTTATTTTCCCTTACAAGTAACTGTCTAGACACACAACATCAGGAAAGGAACACTGGTCACTCCAAAGAATTTGGAGGATGGTAAATGGGTCAAATTTTGCTGTCAATCCAAGATAAATAATTCATTCCTAAGCTCCACCAAATGCTCAACTGAAAATCAGCAACTGAATAGACCTGTCTCAAATACTAATAAGATTCCACTTGGATATAAAACAAATAACACTCAGATCACTAGATTCCTTCATTCACCAAAATTCAGGTCAGAATATTAGCCAAAATTGCTAAGCAGGAATAAGGCACAAGAAGTTTTTACAATAACTAATCATCTTTTCACTAGAACCCTGCCAGCCACCATTTTGACTGCTCACTGTAGTTACATTGCTGAGGTTTCAGACAGAAGCCTCACAATTATTGCAATTCAATAACCTCGGGTGTTAATGGAATTTGATTTGCATGTTATCTTAAGCATCATTGGATGAGCTGCTGCAGATTACCTACTCTGAAAACTGTTGTCTAATTTCCATCCTCACAACCTGCAACACCTTACTGATAAGCCAGCCCTACAATTCACCTGCTTGTTAGGAAACACTTCCTTTGGTGCCAGCAGGCAGCCTGCACTCTCACTATCAACTTGTAGGTGATAGCAAGTTGTTAGAAGAACAAATGTTTTTCAAATATTCCATCTGCTCCAAAACATGCAGGAGTTTAAAAGATACCCCTTAAAGCAAGTAAGTTGGAATAGCGCTTCACAAGCTACATCTACGAGTGACAATAAGACCTGCCCACAGTACATAGAAAACCGTAAGAATCAAACTTCCCTCATTATATGGAAAAGGGATCCAATAATTGAAAAATGCATCTTACCTTGCTGATAAATGTTGGTTTTAATCGTGCTGTGGCATAGCACGGGTTGAAATATTTGCTGAGAGTCCTCTACGAGAGATGAAAGAAGTTATTTAGTTGTATACAACCGATTTTACAAAACTGAAAATAAGTCAAAAGGTTTCACAATGCAATATGGGTAAAGGAAGGGAGAAACAAGGAGGAAATTTTCTCATTTTTGTCTGCATACAAGTCACAAAGTATGTAACTTTATGGGAGCATGACAGACCAAAGCAAAGTAAGTTAATATTGATACTAATGCTAACTTACTAAAATATACATTGGGGCAGAGGTTTAGGGTCAACTCTGTACAATTATCCCATTCTCCTGCAGTGTAGGGAAAAATCCTAGAAATGCTCCCAGCTGAAATACGCCACAGAGTGATCACGTTCATCTGGGACATCATTTGTAAGGTAAGAGTTCAGATCATTCACAGTCACAAAGATTTCTCATTTATCTTTCCCTCTTTGCCACTCTCTCATAAATAAGGTATGAAAGACATAATTTCATTTATTAGCTGCCTCCAAAAGAATAAACCTAAGGAACAACAATAAATTCATCCAAAAGGACATATCAAATAGGATGGAAAAAAAAAGTAAAATAAAAGACTCAATCAGTACATGACAAAACAGAGCCTTTCAGACATACCTCTGATTTGATGAAAAATCACAGCACTGAAAATTCAAGCCACCATGAAAGAGAGGGGGCAGAAGGGAGGGTGGGTGTGGGTCGGGCAAGTGAATAAGGGCAGGTGAGCGCAAGCAGGCAAGTGCGGCACACAAGGGTGCAGGGTTGGGTAGGTGCCAGACAAAGCATGTGCTAGGCAGGCACCAAGCACATGTCAGAGATGGTAGACCATCAGAGAGAAAGGGAAGAATAAGAGGGAGAAGTTAAAATGAGATAAACTTTGGTACTTACTGGCGGTGGAACCGTTCGGTATCTAATATAAAACCCAGCTGCAATCAAGATGATATCTCGCATAAGGACCATAGCAGTAAGAGAAGCTGAAAAACAGAACAATTAAAATGGCTATTAGCTAGGGTTTGGGTCACAGAGGGGAATGCGGACATATTCAACAGTAAGAAGAGAAAATCTTATATACACACATCCTGGAAGGAGCAAACAAACATATTCTATTCTTAGTCCAAATGTTCTTCTGTCCTTAGAAGGAAGTGGTCAGTGTAGTTAATGCCTCAGGCTTCTCCAATTTTAATGGAGAGAGCTTTAAACCGCATATTGTACACTTTAACTCATTTTTTTCTCTACTAACCAGAAAACAGTTCGCAATAAATGGAGAAAAAGCAAGAAGTGGACTTTGAAATAAAACTTTAGAAGCTACAAATATACGCAAGAGAGAAACTGAAAGGAACTCAGGTAAAAATGGAAATGTGTGAGTAAATGGCATCACAAACTACTGCACATTTGAAGCTATACTGCAGTCACAAAGTTAGTCATTAAAATTGGTCTTGTCAGGAAGCTTTAAAGGTGTGACAATTCAAATATTACTCTTTACTGTAAATTCATAAAGAACTTTCAAGTAATATGCCTTATACTATACATTTATCATAAATGGGATGCAGACATTTTAATGAACAACAGCTTCTGTGTTACCAGTGAAAAACCTCACCAACACAGCCACAAAGGGTGTAAATTTGCCAAGACATTTGGAAGTATTAACTGATCAGAAGGATAATAAATAGCATCTTCGCATGAGAAATAGAAAGTAAAGTATGCGTGGTGCAAGTTAGAATATTAGGTGTTTAAAATGAACAACTGAGCGTTCTATGCAAATCCACACAGAACCTTCAAATGGATGCAAAAAGTGCAACTTAATTGTTGTCGTGAACAGTAAATAACATATTCTAACCACAGATTAGAATATTCCACCTTTACTGGAATAAAGCATCCCATTTTTAAAACAATATTAAACAAAATTAGACACCAATCCATATAAAGAGATATTAGGGGAGATGATATTAGGTATTATACATTAGGGTGGCATGGTGGCTCAGTGGTTAGCACTGCTGCCTCACAGTGCCAGGGTCCCAGGTTCAATTCCAGTCTCGGGTGATTTCACCACAAATAACAGAATCACAAAAATGAACCAAAAACATGAGCTAGTGCCAATTCAATAAAGCCAGAAGCTAAGTGTTCGAAACCATGGAACTGAAGAAAATTCTACTATATTTCCACAAGTACTGAAAGCATTGCTTAAGAAAAATGTAATGAAACAAAGGACTGAAAGAACTGCTGATGCTGTAAATCAGAAGCAAAGAGAGAAATAGCTGGAAAAGCTCAGTTGGTCTGGCAGCATGTGTGGCAAGAAATCAGAGTTAACATTGCAGGTCCAGCAACCTTTCCTCAGAACAGCTTCTGAGGAAGGGCCACTAGACCCAAACCGTTAACTGTGAGTTCTCTCCACAGATGATGAGAGAATGGACAATTCAATCAGTTCAACATGCAGTCTCATCCACTGAAAGCGAACAGTCACTTGTATTGCTGATCCAAAATGGAGGCCTTTAGTATGTAGGGACTTTATCAGCATCCCACACAACATTTTAATGGTGCTCTGCGCCATGATCTCACCTTTGTGGCTTCAATTAAAATAAACTGTTAGAAAAGTAGCAGCATTGACTTAATTTTAGTTTTACACTGCAGGAACAGCAAGTACAATTTCTTGATGAACGTTTGTCTGGCCATCAACCAAATCAAAGCAAGTTCTAAATGTGGAAGGAACTTCACAAATAAGGATATGTGTGGTGCTTCCTGGAATTCTTCAACGTAAACGCTCATGGAATAGTTCTTAAAGTGACTGACATTTTTACAAGTTTACATGGAAGCCTGGAGGGGTAGAGCGATGGACTGTTCGGGTTTAGTTGCCTTTCTATGGTGAACTTATCATCTTATGATCTTTGTTATCTTTATGCCAAGGCCAAGTTTCAAACAATGATGGTAATCCTGTCCAGAAAATGTCAAGATGTGGTTGTTAAATAATGTGATTAAAGCAAGTGCGGTGGTTAAATAATGTGGTTAAACAAGCTGTGATAAGGACAAAAGCAGTTAGGCATCTGACAAACTTAATCATGGTCTGGCTAACACCTAATGCTGAAACAGCAATTACAGCACATTGTGGTTTATAACATGTGTTAAGGTTTAAGAATCAAATCATTATGTTTTGAAGTTAGTTAATAGTCTAACTATATGCATCAAGCCTTGGGGGGGAAAAAAATGTGGTTACAAACCTTATAACATGTTTAGAATTTGTTGAACTAGGAAATGCTAGTCAGAATTATGACCTTTGGACTCTTTTTGTAAGAACTGTTCAGTTGAACAGACAAAATCTGCAGAGTTCCATAGATTGAAAAATAGAGAGATTATAATATGAGACTAAACCAATCAGGTGAGAAAGTTTGGAATATGCCATCAATCTCATCCACTAGAAAAGAAAGGAGGAGAAACGGTGAGGTGTTTTGGGACATTGAAAGAAAAATCAAAGGTCATCAATCAACAGAACATGAAGAGACAATGTCATAGATATTGAGGAGGCAAGGACTGAGTCGTGGAAAACAAACCTGTATACTACTGATTAGAATCAGAGGTACACAGCACAGAAACAGACCCTTCAGTCCAACTCACCCATATCGACCAGATATCCTAAATTAATCTTATCCCATGGGCCAAATGCTGACCAATATCCCTCTAAATCTTTCCAGTTCACGTACCCATCCAAATACCTTTGAAATGTTGTAATTCTACCAACCTCCAACACTTCCTCTGGCAGCTCATTCCATACATGCGCCACCCTCTGCATGAAAACGTTGCCTCGAAGGTCCTTTTTATATCTCCATTATGTACACCATAGTTTATTTAACTTGTAAATAAATTAGTTATTGTTTGTTATGGACCAGACCTGACCCCCCTCAAAAGTATATTAAGAAGGTAGCCTAGACCCGATCTTTTTCTTATTGTAAAGGGAAATATCAGATATCTCTCAGACTGCTCAGCACCTGTCTCCCAATCTCTCTTTAAAAGAAACTAAAAAAACAACACACCTCTTAAAGTCACTCATGATCATAGTCTGTGGATGTAGGTTTGCTTGCTGAACTGGAAGGTTCATTTTCAGATGTTTCATCACCATACTAGGTAACATCATCAGTGAGCCTCTGGATGAAGCACTGGTGTTATGGCCCGCTTTCTATTTATGTGTTTAGGTTTTCTTGGGTTGGTGACGTCATTTCCTGTTTTTTTCTCAGAGGGTAGTACAGAGGAACCTCGATTTTCCGAATATCAATTACCCGAATTTTGGATTATCCAAAGAAGATCTCCAGGTCCCGATAGAAACATTACATCAAAGAGATGTTACCAATACTGATCGCGTCTTTTGTTTACAATTATTTCAAGTGAATTCAGCTTACTGAAATGTTGCCAAGAACAGTCCTGGAATCGATGGGAGCCCAGGCACCGAATCCAAATGACAGACCTCCCACCCTCTCTCTCCCCCCACACTTTCCCTGGAGTTCTACACAGGGGTGTACCCCAAAGCCCCCTTCCCCAAGTAATCTCTCCAACACTGTCCTGTACAGGGCAAAGGTGGAACCTTTCAAAAGATTGCAGTAAGAAGTTATGTGTGTGGCTGTGTATATGTGCTATTTTGAGACTCACCCCCCCAAAGGCAGCAGCAGCAGTCTTGTTGGTGTCTAGTCCAGCTGCCCCAGATGGAAGGGGGAGTGGGAAACCGGGGGGAGGGGGGAGGGGGGGGGGGGGGGGCAGAGGGCACTGTTGCAGAAGCACACAGAGCGGATGGGTGGGAGTGGAGGTGGACAGGGTCTGGGGTGCAGATGGTGGGTGGGGGATGGACAAGGTGGCAGGGGTGGGGATCATGCGGGGTGTGCTGCTGCCTAGTCTCCTGAATGGGGAGCGGACATTGCAAGTGCTCGCTGTGTTAATCCCATTGAATTGATTGCGGGGGGGGGGGCTTCAGCAATGCAGCAGGACCCGTACACACAAGTGTGTCTCTGCTCAGAAACAAACCCTGAGAGAGAGGGAGGGAGGGAGCAAGGCAGGCAGAGCATGGAAAAAGGAAACTTCAGAAAACTCAGAGCCCCATAGAAGAGGCATTGAATCAATGAACCAAATAATCAATTATCCGAACAAAATACTACCCACTCATCCTGTTCAGATAACCGAGGTTCCTCTGTAGTTGTTGTTTTCTCCTTTTTTGTGAACAGGACATGCTTCTAACATGCCACACTTCAATGGATTACCCAAAATTCACATACCAGCAGTCCCCTCAGATCCATACTCACTACCTGGAACACCAACATACAGATTAGCCAAGGAACTACACCAAAGACGAAAACACTTAATACAAGACTCACACCGCTCCATCCAAGAGTTCCTGAAGACCAAAGCCACCAAGATAGAAGAGGATGAATAATGGTCTCCTTTGACATAACAGCCCTGTTCACATTCATCAACATCAACCTGGCCGAAGAAACACTGACGACACTATTAGAAGAACCAAAGACACATACATCAAACACCACCAACTTCATCGGCAAATGGGGCAACATCGTCAAGGTAGTGGACCAACACCTTACCACTCACTTCACTTTCAATAACAAAACCTACAGACAAACCAGTGAACACCTATGAATCTCTGACATCAGGGTTCTTAGCAGAGGCAGGAATGCAGAGACTTGAACAAACAGCTCTGCCGACCATCCAATCCAAACTTTGGGTCCGCTACGTGGATGACACCTTTGTCATCACTAAATGAAACTAATTAGAGGAAACCTTCAAGACCATCAATAATATCCTTACTGGCTAAAATTCAAAACAGGAGGGAAAACAACAACAACAAACTGCCATTCCTAGATGTCACAGTAGAGCTAACAGCTCATGGAGAACTTCAGACCAGCGTCTACAGGAAAATAACACACACGGACCAAATACTGAACAACAGAATCAATCATCCCAACACCCACAAACGAAGCTGCATTGGAATATTACTTTAACGAGCCACCAGACACTGCAACACACTAAGAGCAGAGCAAAATCACTTATACAGTGTATTCAAAAAGAACAGATACCCAATGAACACAGTTTGCTGATTTCTCAGCAACAAACCCAAACAAGCAGACAAAACACATCCAGAAACCCTAACCACACTCCTCCTACATCGACGACATCTCGGAAATGACTGCCAGACTACTCAGACCTTTTGGCATCATGGTAGCCCACAAAATTCTAAACACAGCAGCTAATTAACTTAATAGACCCTATACAGACAACAAGCAAAATTAATGTCATTTACAAAATACCTTGCAAGAACTGTAGCAAAAACCACATTGGACAAACAGGCAGAAAACTAGCCACCAGGATACATGAACATCAACTAGCCACAAAAAGACATGACCCACTATTGCTAGTATCATTACATACAGATGAGGAAGGACACCACTTTGACTGGAACATCACATCCGTCCTAGGACAAGCCAAACAGACACGCACAAAAATTCCTAGAAGCATGGCATTCCAACTGGCACTCGATCAATAAACACCGACTTGGACCCCATCTACTACCCTCTGAGAAAAATAACAGGAAATTACATCACCAACCCAAGGAAACCTAAACACGTAAATAGAAAGTGGGACATAACACGATCGCTTCACCAGAAGCTGACTGATGATGTTAACTAGTAGGGCGACAAAATGTCTGAACATGAACCTCCCAGCTTAGCAAGCAAACTTACTCTCAGAACCTCAACCTGAGCTACAAAACTTGTCAAAACTCGCTATCATAGTCTCTGTCTGTTAAGGTCTCTTGTGCCACAGAGGTGATGTCCCTACGTCTGTGCCAGGAGCCCAGGTTCAAGTCCCACCTAATAGAGGTGGTGAGCAATATGATCTCTGATTTATTAGAAAATATCTAATCCGTAACTGTATACTCCTTAAAATAAGTCACGGATGACTCAAATCTAAACCTGTTGAAGCAATTATACTGAAGTGCTTAGTATTAAGGTAGCTGAAGAAGCAGAGACTTTGACTTTTTAAAACAGCAGTTTAAAATGGTGGCTCACCAGCTTGTCAAGGGCAATCAAAGATGGGTAACACTGGATTTACCTTCAATGCTCATGTGCTCAGACTTCTTTCAGAATTTGTACAGTCAGAGATGTACAGCACGGAAACAGACCTTTCAGTCTAGCTTGTCCACGCTGACCAGATACCCCAACCTAATCTAGTCCCATTTTCCAGGACTTGGCCCATATCCCTCTAAGCGCATGTGAGTACTGCCGATGCTGGAGATTAGAGTCAAACATGTGGTGCTGGAAAAGCACAGCAGGTCAGGCAGCATCCAAGCTGCAGGAAAAATCAATGTTTCGGGCAAAAGCCCTTCATCAGGAATGAGACTGGGAGCCTGGGGGGTGGTGGAGAGATAAATGGGAGGGACTGGGGCTGGGGTAAGGTAGCTGAGTGTGCAATAGGTGGACAGAGGTGGGGGTAAAAGTGATAGGTTGGAGCGGTGGCTGGTGCAGACAGGTGGGAAGGAAGATGGACAGATGGTGCAGATCATGAGGGCAGTGCTGAGCTGGAAAGTTGGAATTGGGGGTAAGGTGGGGGGAAAATGAAGAAACTGGTTAAACCCACACTGATGCCCTGGGGTTGGAGGGTACCGAGACGGAAGATGAGGAGTTCTTCCTCCAGGCGTCGGGTGGTAAGGGAATGGCGATAGAGGCGGCCCAGGACCTGCATGCCCGCGGCAGAGTAGGAGTGGGAGTTGAAGTGTTCAGCCATGGGGTGCTGGGGTTGGTTGGTGTGGGTGTCCCAAAAGATGTTCTCTGAAGCGCTCTGTGAGTAGGCGTCCTGTCTTCTCAATATAGAGATGGCATTGGGAATTGAAGGATCTCAGGGAAAGTACTGGGGAAGGTTGAGTCCTCCCTTACCCACTGAAGCTCTCTGGGAAACTTCAACACAACTGCAACAAGGACAGGCGCCCCCTGGTCCTTACCTTCCTTGAGGATGGGTTACTAAATTTGCGAATGATACTAAGGTAGGCAAAGATGTGGATAATGCCAAAGGATATTGTGGGTTACAGAGAGACATATATAAGATGCAGAGCTGGGCTGACAAGTGGCAAATGGAGTTTAATGCGGTCAAGTGTGAGGTAGTTCACTTCGGGAGTAGTAACAGGAATGCAAAGTAGTGGGCTAATGGTAAAATTCTTGGCAGTGTAGAGAGATAGCGTTGTCCTGGTACATAAATCCATGATAGTTGCCACCCAGGTTGATAAGGCAGCATATGGTGTTGGCGTTTATTGGTAGGGGGACTGAGTTTTGGAATCACGAAGTCATGCTTCAGCTGGACAAGATACTAAGGCCGCACCTGGTCTATTGCGTGCAGTTCTAGTTACTGCATTATAGGAAGGATGTGGAAGCTTTGGAAAGGGGTCAGAGGAGATTTACTAGGATGTTGCCTGGTATTGAAGGAAGATCTTATAAGGAAAGGCTGTTTTTGTTGGAGAGAAGAAGGTCAAGAGGTGACTTAATGGAGACGTATAAGATAATCAGGTGGTTAGATTGGGGGGGGGGGGGAGGGGGAGGCAGGGAGGAGGTGGGACAGTGAGAGCCGTTTCCCTCGGATGGTGAAGGCTAACATGAGCGGACATGTCTTTAAATTAAGGGGTGATAGATTTAGGACAGATAGAGTCATAGAGATGTACAGCACAGAAACAGACCCTTTGGTCCAACTCGTCCATGCCGATCAGATATCCCAAACAAATCTAGTCCCACCTGCCAGTACCTGGCCAATATCTCTCCAAATCTCCTTCCTATTCATATACCCATCCAGATGCCTTTTAAATGTTGCAATTGTACTAGCCTCCACCACTTCCTCTGGCAGCTCAGTCCATACACGTACCACCCTCTGCGTGAAAAAGTTGCCCCTTAGGTCCCTTTTATATCTTTCCCCTCTCACTCTAAACCTATGCCCTCTAGTTATGGACTCTCCCACCCCAGGGAAAAGTCTTTGTCTACTTATCCTATCCATTCCCCCCCCATGATTTTACAAGACTCTGTAAGGTCACCGCTCCCTAGCTCTACCTCACCATTGTTTCTCTAGACCGTGTCTGCGTGGGTTTCCTCTGGGTGCTCCGGTTTCCTCCCACAGTCCAAAGATGTGCAGGTCAGGTGAATTGGCCATGCTAAAAATTGCCCGTAGTGTTAGGTAAGGGGTAGGTGTAGGGGTATGGGTGGGTTGCGCTTCGGCAGGGCGGTGTGGACTTGTTGGGCTGAAGGGCCTGTTTCCACACTAAGTAATCTAATCTAATCTAATCTAATCCAATCCCTGAATTGTCAAGTTAGGCAGGAAAGTAAGGAGTGAGATGGATGCAAGACGAATGTAATAAGGATGTTTACTGAATGAGCAAGAATATACAAAATAGAATACAATGTGATGCCATATGAAAATATTTTCTTAGTAGTAAATATGTTAAAAAAGCAAAACTTTTTTTAAATGGTGAGAAACTGAGAAATGCATGCATTCAGATGAACCTGAGTGTCCAATTACATGAATCCTAGATATTCAGGGTAGTTTCTTTCCTCAGTAGTAGGGGCACAGAATGGCCTGCCTGCAAGAGTAGTCAACTAGCCAACGCTAAGGGCATTGGACATACATACGGATAATAATGGAGCGGTGGAGATTAGATGGGCATCAATATTTTCACATGTCGGCGCAACATCGAGGGCTGAAGGGCCTGTACTGCGCTGTAACGTTCCATGTTCTAAATCCTTCAACCCTGGCAACACCCTTGTAAATCCTTTTCTGAAGCCTTTCAAGTTCCACATCATCTTTCCAATAGGAAGAAAACTAGCACACAATATTCCAACAGTGGCCTAACCAATGTCCTGTACAGCTGCAACATGACCTCACAACTTCTATACTCAATGCCCTGACCAATAAAGGAAAGCATACCAAATGCCTTTTTCACTATCCTATCTACCTGCGACTCTACTTTCAAGGAACTATGAACTTTCACTCCAAGGTCTTTGTTCAGCAACACTTCATAGGATGTTACCATTAAAGGTATATTAGTCCTGTTAAGATTTGCTTTAAAAAATGTAGCACCTCGCATTTATTTAAATTCAACTCCATCTGCCACTCCTCAGCCCATTGGCCCATCTGATCAAGATCTTGTTGTAGTCTAAGGTAACCTTCTTCGCTGTCCACTACACCTCCAATTTTGGTGTCATCTGCAAACTAACTATACCTATGTTTACATCCAAATCATTTATATAAATGACGAAAAGCAGTGGACCCAGCATCGATCCCCATGGCACACTACTGGTCACAGGCCTCCAGTCTGGGAAAAAAAAAACCCTCCACCATCACCCTCTGTCTTCTACCTTTGAGCTAGTTCTGTATCCAAATGGCTAGTTCTCCCTGTATTCCATGAGATTTAACCTTGCTAACCAGTCTACCATGAGGAACCTTGTCGAATGCCTCACTGAAGTTCATGTGGATCACATCTACTGCTATGCCCTCATCAATCCTCTTTGTTACTTCTTCAAAAAACACAATCAAGTTTGTGAGACATGATTTCCCACGCACAAAGCCATGTTGACTATCCCGAATCAGTCCTTGCCTTTCCAAATACATGTACATCCTGTCCCTCAGGATTCCCTTCAACAACTTGCCCACCACCGATGTCAGGTTCACCGGTCTGCATATTCCTTGACTTTTCCTGACCACCTTTCTTAAATAGTGACACCATGGTAGCCAACGTTCAGTCTGCTGGCACCCCAACTCTCTCAGCAAGGGGTCCAACAATCACTTCCCTAGCATCCCAGAGTTCTAGGGTACACCTGATCAGGTCCTAGAGATTTATCCACTTATATGCATTTCAAGACATCCAACACTTGCTCCTCTGTAATGACAATTTTTTAGATGTGACCATCTATTTCCTTACATTCTAGATCTTCCATGTCCTTCCCCACAGTAAACATTGATGTAAAATACACGTTTAGTATCTCCCTCATCTCCTGCGGCTCCACACAAAGGCCTCTTTGCTGATCTTTGAGGGGCCCTATTCTCTCCCTAGTTACCCTTTTGTCCTTAATGTACTTGTAAAATCCCTTTGGATTCTCCTTATTTGCTAAAGCTATCTCATGTCACTTTTTGCCCTCCTGATTTCCCTCTTAAGTATACTCCAACTGCCTTTATATTCTTCTAACGATTCATTCGATCTCTCCTGGCTATGCCTGACATATGCTTCTTTCTTTTTCTTAACCAAAACCTCAATTTCTCCAGTCATCCAGCTTTCCCTACACTTACCAGACTTTCCTTTCACCCTAACAGGAATATACTGTCTCTGGACTCTCATTATCTCATTTCTGAAGGCTTCCCATTTCCCACCTGCCCCTTCACCTGGTGAACATCTGCCCCCAATCAGCTTTTGAAAGTTCTTGCCTAATATTGTCAAAATTAGCTTTCCTCCAATTTAGACTGGATCTAAAAGTTGAAGTTCTATCTTTTTCTATCACTATTTTAAAACTAAGTTAAAAATCCCACAACACCAGGTTATAGTCCAACAGGTTTATTTGGAGGCACGAGCTTTCAAAGCACTGCTCCTTCATCAGGTCGTTCGAAGCAAGGCTTCAAAAGCTCTTGCCTCCAAATAAACCTATTGGACTATAACCTGGTGTTGTGGGATTTTTAACTTTGTCCACCCCAGTCTAACACCACTCCCTCCAAATCATATTTTAAAAATAATAGAATTGTGGTCACTGGCCCTCAAGGTACATTCCACTGACAACTCAGAGTAGGTCAAGTTTTGCACCTCCTCTAGTAGGTACATCCACATAGTTTTTTTGTTATTCACTTTCTTGTACACACTTAACTACCTCTCTACCTAAACCCTTAACACTCTGGCAGTCCCAGTCTATGTTTGGAAAGTTAAAATCCCCTACCATAACCACCCTATTATTCTTACAGATAACTGAAACTTCCATACAAGTTGGTTTCTCAATTTCCTGCTGACCATTAAAGGGGTCTATAATACTATCCCAATAAGGTGAGCATCCCTTTCTTATTTCTCAGTTCCACCTCAATAATGTCCTTGGACGTATTCCCAGGAATATCCTCCCTATGGATAGGATAAATAGACAAGATCTTTTCTCTGGGATGTGGGAGACCAGACCTCGAGGCTATTGGTTTACAGTGAGAGGGGAAAGATATAAAAGGGACCTAAGGGGCAACCTTTTCATATAAAGGGTGGTGCATATGTGCAGTGGGCTGCCAGGGGAAGTGGTGGAGGCTAGTACAACTGCAACATTTAAAAGGCATCTGGTTTGGGATATAAACAGGAAGGTTTGACGGATACGGGCCGGGTACTGGCAAGTGGGACTAGATTGGGTTAGGATATCTGGTCGGCATGGACGAGTTCATACATTAGTCCCCTTCCAATTCGGTTCCAATCCATCCTTCTTGCATAGGTTACTACTACCCAGAAGAGATTCCAATGATCCAAAAATATGAACCCTTCTCTCCTGCACCAACTCCTCTGCTCTATCCTCCTATTCCTTCCTCTCAAGTATCTCCTTTTTTAATTCCTGCCTAATTTTCTATGTTTTCCCTTCAGAATCTTACCCTTTTGTTGTTGGTTCCAATGTGTACAATGACCTCCTGCTGGTCCCACTCGCCTTTGAGGACATTCTGTACACTCTCTGAGATATCCTTGATCCTGGAACCAGGGAGGCAACACACTATCCTGATTTTTCGTTGTTGGCCGCAGAAACGTCTGTCTGTTCCTCTGACTAGACAGTCCCCTATCACAATCGATCGCTTGGTTCAAGGTGTCCCCCTCATTACATTAAAGCCAGTCTCAATAATAGAAACTTGACTGTCAGTGCTACCTTCTCAAGAGTCCATTACCCCTTACATTTTCCATAACAGCAGACTTGTTTGAAATAGGGATAGCCACAGATAGGGATAGCCACAGATGGCTCCTGCACCACCTGCCTACCTCTCCTACCTTTCCTGGAGTTAACCCATCTACCTGGCTGTACATCTGTGGCTTTTCTCTCTTCCTATAACTGCCATTCATCACACACCCTGGCTCTTATAAATTCCTTATTGTCTCTAACTACCACTCCAACCAATCTCATAGGATTTTCAACCAAAGACACTTCCTGCAGTCATAATCATCAGCAACATGGAAACTCTCCCTAAACTCCTAGGATGGTGCTATAAGAATAGCAATTATTTTTCTTATTCATCTACTCCAGGGCCTCCTAAGTAGGGCCATAAGCTCAAGTCAGCAATGAGGGATAACAGTTTTGCTCCCACTGTAATGGATAGAACAGGACCCTCAATGCCTCCACATGTCCCACTGATTGACAAAATGCAGTCACACTGGGAAGAGAGTGTTTGGCTAAACACTTATCAAGTCAGGCAGCATCCAAGGAACAGGAGAATCGATGTTTCGGGCATCAGCCCTTCTTCAGGAATGAAGAAAGTGTGTCCAGCAGGCTAAGATAAAAGATAGGGAGGACGGACATGGGGGAGGGGCATTGGGAATGCGATAGGTGGAGGGAGGTCAAGGTGAGGGTGATAGGCCGGAGTGGGGTGGGGGTGGAGAGGTCAGGAAGAAGATTGCAGGTTAGGAAGGCGGTGCTGAGTTCGAGGGATTTGACTGAGACTAGGTGGGGGAGGGGAAATGAGGAAACTGGAGAAATCCGAGTTCATCCCTTGTGGTTGGAGGGTTCCCAGGCGGAAGATGAGGCGCTCTTCCTCCAACCGTCGTGTTGCCATGGTCTGGCGATGGAGGAGTCCAAGGACCTGCATGTCCTTGGTGGAGTGGGAGGGGGAGTTGAAGTGTTGGGCTACGGGGTGGTTGGGTTGGTTGGTCGGTCCAGGTGTCCCAGAGGTGTTCTCTGAAACGTTCTGCAAGTAGGCAGCCTGCCTCCCAACACTTCAACTCCCCCTCCCACTCCACCAAGGACATGCAGGTCCTTGGACTCCTCCATCGCCAGACCATGGCAACACGACAGTTGGAGGAAGAGCACCTCATCTTCAACCTGGGAACCCTCCAACCACAAGGGATGAACTCAGATTTCTCCAGTTTCCTCATTTCCCTTCCCCCCACCTTGTCTCAGTCAAATCCCTCGAACTCAGCACCGCCTTCCTAACCTGCAATCTTCTTCCTGACCTCTCCGCCCCCGCCCCACTCCAGCCTATCACCCTCACCTTGACCTCCCTCCACCTATCGCATTCCCAACGCCCCTCCCCCAAGTCCCTCCTCCCTACCTTTTATCTTAGCCTGCTGGACACACTTTCCTCATTCCTGAAGAAGGGCTGATGCCCGAAACGTCGATTCTCCTGTTCCTTGGATGCTGCCTGACCTGCTGCGCTTTTCCAGCAACACATTTTCAGCTCTGATTTCCAGCATCTGCAGTCCTCACTTTCTCCTGAAACACTTATCAAGTCCTGCAATCTCAAAACTCATAATGCATAGGTACACAAGGCATCTACACGGATAGCTATTTTAAGCAAAATAAATTTAAGGCTTTTCATATAGTTGCTCACATTCAGAAACTAAACATGCTATTTCCTTTTCTGAACACTATCCAAGTAAAGTGAGCAAAACGATAACAAAGAGAGAGTACCTGGAATGAGTTCAGCACAAGTCAGACTGACATATAGGACACTGATCAGAATCTTATCTGCCAGTGGGTCCAGGGCACTCCCCAAAGCGGATTTCTGATTAGCCCAGTTTCGTGCAATGTACCCATCCAACTGCAAAATGCAAAGAGAAAAAAAATGTTTAACAGTCAATCAACAACACTGAATGAAAGCAACAGTTATCAAAAATACCTATTTTAAAAAAAAACTTCAGACACAGCTTGCTTATAACACACAGGATGCTTCCATATCGGTGCAACTCTTCTTTTGCCAACAATTTATTTCTGGTAAGTCAAAGTAAATTGTAAAAACATATTGGAAACAATCGTTGCAAGATTGCTTTCAATTTCTACAGGAATGTGTCACTTTTTGAAGATGTACAGATTATGCCATCTAAAATGGAACCTAAGTATATGACTCTTGAAGCCAAGGTGTACCTGCTTCAGAACCTTGAGATGAACTAGGAGTTCACTTCAAGTCAAGTTGGAGTTCGGATCCCTAACTTTGTTTAGGGTGGGGGGAGAGAAGATATTTTTCACCAACTGATCAATCTGGAATTATAATAAAGGAGAACTGAAAAAGACAGTATCACAGGTTGATTTGTAATTTTGAGAATTTTGAGACGTGGAGCAGGTAAAAAAAGAAATTATTCTAATTGTAGCAACTGTCAATTCAACTTTTAAAAAAAACCTAACATCAGCGTAGAGCAATTTAATTCCTTTTAGTCTATTTTTAACTGTTAAACAATTATTTGTGATTTGTTACAAATCCAGAGGTCGTGAAGGTCAGGACCGGGAGTTGATTTGGTTCAGTAAATAGCACTCTTATCTCTATATCACTGGATTCAAATGCCACTGCAGGAAGTTGTATACAAGATCTAGGCTGACGTTTAACGTTACAGAGTGCTGCACTATCCAAAGTGACATCTTTCAGATGAGACATTAAACAGAGCCCAACTACCTACACATGATAATGTGAAAAAAACTATTTTGAAGAGCATGAGAATTCTCCCCAGTCAATGTTTCTCCTCCGAATGAAGCCAATAAATCTCCTTCACAGGTTATCACATTACTATTTACTGTAGCTTTGCTGCGTCCACAACAATGATTGTGTTTGCTAAATTAGTCACGACAGTTCAAAATTAAAAATTGCAGAACACTACAGTATAGTTCAACAGGTCTATGTGAAAGCATTAGCTTTCAAAGCACTGTTTCTTCATCAGGTGGCTGTTGATGATAAAGAAGCCTGATGAAGAAACAGCACTTCAAAAGCTAATGCTTCCAAATAAACCTGCTGGACTATACCATGGTGTTGTGCGATTTTTAACTTTGCCCACACCAGTCCAATACTGGTTCCTCCAAATCATGACAGTTCAAAATATTCTTCCATGAGGTGTAAAGCGTTGGGACCTCCTGATGTTAAAGATGCTATATAAAGGAAGCAAGTTCTTCTTCTGAGGTCACTAACTCAAATTAGGTGTAACCAATCAAATTTGTCTAGTAAAGGCTTGCAAAGAATAAAGTACATGTTTCAAGAGTATAAAAAAAGCAAGAAGCATTACTGAATGTGACACAAAGTTAAGGAAATATGTAATGGAAACAGGATTTGCCACCCAGTACCAGTGAATGAATATCTAATATCTTGAAGCAGTGAAAAATCAAGGTTTTTGTTTGAGATATTTTAAAATGCAAGAATTAAAAAAAGGGAACCTCTAAGCATTTTTGAAAACTACTTTCCTTCTTGCCATCTAAAACTTAATTATTTTTGTTTGTATATTTTTAAACTTTGCTCTGCCAGAAGACCATGAAGTGACAAAAACAAGTTTTAGTTAACTTTCCTTTTAAAGTAGTCAACAATCAGATTCAGATTTAATTAAACTTGTAAAAGAAGAGAAGTGGAACGGGTTAGAAGAAAATTAAATGCAACATTAAACTTTAGTGTTCCACCCCCATCTCACCTACAAACTGTGAAAACACAATCACAATTCTATGTTGCTATTAAAATGGTGCTACTCCAACACACTAAGATTAGCTTTAGTACAGGCAATATTAATAACCAAAATGCCCATTTTCATTTTTGGTCAATCATCCCTCATGAGAAGTTCCAACTATTTAAAACAAAAAACGGTTGGTCAGTTTCTGTCATCACAAACAGCTTGGATACATCTCTCCTTTGTATATTCTATTCTCTGGTGGAACGTGCTTTCTTAGAGCCATCTGTAGTTGGTACAAACTATCACTGCTGCTGTTTCTTTCATAATGGCAGAAGAATTTCAGATACCCTCCTCCTCCCCCAAAAGGCACACTTACACTGCTAGGACAGCAACCTTAACTCCAAACACGTCTGGTTATCATCTCTGCACTGGCTCAAGGAAAGCTACTCCTTTTACTGAGCAGTTTTCCCATTGCCTATAAGTTACAAGCTCTGCTCAGCATTCTACCCAGCTAAAATGAACAAATAAAAATGCCTCTGGTTCTTTCCACATAAAACATTCAAAACTTGTTTAAGAAAGGGTCACTCAGGTGAGATACTGTTGTAGCATGACTCAGTACGTTCAGAGTGGAGAAGGGAAGAAAATTTTTAAAAATCACCAGCTTAATAATTAGCTAACCACTTTTCCCACTAGGTTGTATTACTCCAAGCAACTGGCAGGCCACAGCAAGTGGAGGCTCATTTGTAGAGCATGGAACATTAGAGCATTACAGGCCCTTCTGCCCTCGATGTTGCGCTGACCTGTGAAACCAATCTGAAGCCCATCTAACCTACACTATTCCATTTTTGTCCTGTCTTTAGTCTAAGAAAAATAACTTTCATGATTTGGAGATGCCGGTGATGGACTAGGGTGTACAAAGTTACAAATCACACAGCACCAGGTTATAGTGCAACAGGTTTAATTGGAAGCACTAGCTTTCGGAGCGCACCAAATTCATCAGCTGCGCTCCGAAAGCTTGTGCTTCCAATTAAACCTGTTGGACTATAACCTGGTGCTGTGTAAAAAGTAACTTTGCCTCCTCCAGGACCTAGAAACCTATTCCAAGGAAAACAGGGAAGTTGTATACTTTATTTACTTTATAATACTATTCATGATGCAGTTCTCTACAAGTAGGCCAAACATAAAGTGAACACCTCCTTTCACTACTTGGATGTGACCCTGATCTTCTGGCTGCTTGCTAATTTACTTCTCCATTGGACTCTTATTCTACCCTCAGCCACCTTGGCTTCAGAATCAGCACAGGTTGGTCAAATTGAAATGGAGATCAGCCATGACTTAAATGGTTGATGGAATTTGTTCAAGGAATTGACTGACCCAGAACTATGCCTATGTACAATGTAAACATGAGGAGTTTTATACTATAAGTATACTGTCTATCAACAATAGACTAAACTTTAGACTGCATGCAAGCTCTAGATTGAGATGTTTGACCAGTTAACGCAGGTTTGGGGAATTGGGTTTCAGCCATTTAGGTTTGAGCTGGAGAGATGAGGCTGAATAGGCTGGAGCTTATTTCCATGGAGCATCAGTGGCTGAGGGTGACCTTATAGAAGCTTGTAAAATCACGAGGAGCATAGATATGGTGAAGAGCCAAGATCTTTTTTCCAGGACAGGGGAATCCAAAACTAGAGCGCATAGGTTTAAAGTGAGAGGGGAAAGATATAAAAGGGAGCTAAGGAGCAACTTTTTCATACAGAGGGTGGTGCGTGTATGGAATGAGCTGTCAGAGGAAATGATGGAGGCTGGTATAATATCAACATTTAAAAGGCATCTAGATGGGTCCATGAATAGGAAGGGTTTACAGGGATATGGGTCAAATGCTGGCAAATGGGACTAGATCAGTTTAAGATAACTGGTCAGCATAGAGAAATTGGATTGAAGGGTCTGTTTCCAAGTTATACAACTCTATTCAGGACTGAGAAGAGAAGTTTCTTCACTCAGGAAGTTGTAACTTAATTCCAGAGGACTGTGGATTCTCAGTTGACAAGCTTGTTGAAGAATGAAACTGATTAAATTTTGGGGAAGAGGAAGATCAAGGACACAACAGCAGGGCAGAAAAGTGAAGTGAAGGTTAAAGATTAGCCATGATATTACCGAATGTTCTCTCCTTCCTATTTCGCCCTTCACTCCTAAACTTATCACTACTCTTCTCAAAAATCACCCTTGACTGGTCTGTCCTTGGAAACTAGCTTCAGTCATCAACTTACCTTTCCTTTCCTTTCCAAAACCCTTTTCCATCTTCTCAAGAACATGATTGTATCTCTCCAGTATCAAAGCAGCTCTTATCAAATTACAACTTGTGTGACAGTGACAAAGGTAAACTTCCTTACCCATAACGCTCGCAACCTTTCTATGGCCTTTGATCCAGATGACCACATCAACCTCCTTCAATACCTCTCTACTGTTATCCAGCTGATCTTATTTGGTTCCAAAAACTTATCTATATATTCATAGCCAGAGAATTACTTGCAGTAGCATCCCTTTCTGCTACTGAATTGTTACTTCCAGTTGATTTCTGGTATCACTCAAGAACAAAACCTGGTCCCTTGTTTCTTTCTTATCTACATGTTGAGTCAGTACTTAGGCTGATGGCAACCTCATTGACCTCTCTTTTGGCTTTTCCATTGTTGGTAAGTTATCAGATTGTAGTCCAACATCCATTACTGGATGAGCCACAATTTCCTCTATTAAATATTGGAAGATTGAAACTACTATTTTTGCAAATCTAAACCCCAGCTACTGATTCCAGCATTTTTTCTGACAACAATCGGAGATCAAATTGAATTGTTAACAATGTTGGGATCATATTGAACTCTGCAGCATGTTTCTAATCTTATATTCATACCTTCACTGAAAGTGCTTTTTTTTTTCCAAATCTATAATATTCCCACCACACCCTTCTTCTCTCAGCTCACGCACTGCTAAAACCCTCAACTTTATTACCTCTACACTAAACTATTCCAACATTGGCTGGTCTCCTACATTTATATGCATCATAACTTGAGGCCATCCAAGACTCTGCTGCCCATGTCTGAACTCTCACATAAAAACCTTTCCCCTATAACACCATGCTCACACTAGCTCCAAGCAATGTCACAATTTTATAAACTTTCATACTGGATTACAAACCACACCCCCACCCCACTGCATACCCCCCACACAGCCCCTAAATCTACTTCAATCCTGAGCTATCCTTGAATTTCTGGCCTTTTATGCATCTTCGATTTCAATTGCACTAGCGTAGCAACCAAAGGTAAGGCTTCTGCCCCAATCTATGGAGTTTCATCGCTAGAACTTAAAATGCCACTGAAAACCTCTCTCTCTGACTAAGGTTTTGGTTATCTGACCTAACATTTCCATAGGTGCCTCGGCATCATACTTTTGTTTACAATGCCCATGTGAAGTGCCATAGGATGTTTCATTGTGTTAAATCCACTCTAAGTTGTTTCGATGAGTGGTGGAAGAGGCTTGATGGGGCTGCGTACCCTTCTTCTATTAAATATTAAGTAAAAGTTGGAGCCACTAACTACGATCATCTGCCCTATTTAGTTGATACCCAACTTAGCACTTTCTAGATAGTGGCTGAATTATTTAAGGTCGATATCAAACAACCTCCTTCATAAATGTGAAAAGAAATCTGATTTATTAATCTGGATACCATAAATATTTCACTGTGGGTTGACTTAATTGCGTGTCACACATCTGTATTCCTTTTCATAGTATGAAGGGATCAAAGTTGTATGTAATTCACAATAGTACAGTTCTTGTTAAAAAATGTGGAAAATTCAGCAATGACAAATATCAGAGGAGTACAATGTGTCTTGTCCTATTTCTTATTTGCTCTTTTACAGCAACAGACATATATTAGATATGCTGCACAGAAAGTTAAACTTCTGCTCATGGGACTCCAGTTATAGTCATAAGAGTCACACAGTATGGAAAGAGACCTTTTGCTCCAACTAGTCCACACCAGCAATAATCCCAAAATAAACTGTGTGCCACCTGTGTGCACTTGCCCCATATCCCTCCAAACCTTTCCTGTTCACGAACTTATCCAAAAGCTTTTTAAACATTATACGCAATTTTTGTGCCAAGGGAATGAGAATTGAGAAACCAACTAACAAGAAAAGGGGGTTGGGTGCAGAGAATCATCTCACAGTCACTAACCATGTTCATCATTGAAATACACAATTTTCATGTCACGTTTTATCGGCAATAAATTATACAAGGTAACAATAGGGCACAAAGCAGAGGTTATAAACAAAAGCTGGACTGGTAATGAACTGCAAAACAACCCACAAAATAACAGGCGGGATGGATAGAAAATACCAGAGCAGTTACAAGATTCTCTTCTAAATCTTCAAGAAAGTTATATTTGCAGCATTTTTTGATCTTCCCATGGACAGTTCAGATTCAAACCATAAAACCTCAAGATCTATTTGTTGAATACAAAGACAAAAATCAGTAATGACAACACTGGCTTGCAAAGCACACTTTAAATGTTTAATCATTATCAATTACTCCTTCAAAACCACTCACCAAGGCTTGTTTGGAATGCAGATTCAGAAACCCTCTGTCTTCACAAATCATAACTAACCACAATGCTGATGTTAAAATGTCCTATCTCCGAACCAGTCACATGGTCTTATGAAAAGGGTTCTAGTCTTCTCTATCATCTTAAAAAAGCAGCTTTACTGATCTGCTAGTAATCTACTAACAAACAATTTCACAGCCATTTGCTTAACTTTTATTTCTTTTTTGTTAAATTCAAAGAGTTATTATTACTCCTGAAAGTATCCATCAAACATTCCAGCCGGTTACAGTCTGCCAGCCCTCACCCAAACTTTCAACGATCAAAAGCAGGTTACATTCCAAGAGCTCTGTTAAAGGAATGCATATCTTCAACAAAAGAAACAAAGCAGACAGATGAAAGACACAAAGTACATGCCCAAAGTCCACATCAGCTTACTAATAGACGCACTTCTTGCACACATCCACCAGTTTCTCCTTTACATCACATGGAAGTGCTTTTAGAGCGAACAGTAGGGGTTAAAAAATCATTTAAATCATATAATGTATAAAAAAGTGGGACAACTATTGTATATAGCAGTCTGAAGGCAACGCACTGAAAATACCCAGATAATGCTCCAATCAGTTCTGGTAAGTGCAACAGTTAGTTACGTTTAAAATGTTTTATCAATGTAACAACGGTTAGTAGAAACTAAAGACAATTCTAATGAGTAAATGTACGATTTTGATGATAGAGAGGTCTTTTCTATAAAGATTTAAATCACAAATCAAGAAAGGAAATTTAAGCTATTACTCATGATTGTGAATGGTTTCAGGTTTGTGGGAATCATACTTAATCTCCAGTGCATGTGCACAATTTAGTTTAATCCAGATGCACTTAATAACTAAACATACATTAAGTTAAATGTGTACTATTCAACCTGAATTTATGGGAAATATTAAAACTTAGTTTTTCTGTGGTTATTGAGTTATTTATCTGGGAAAAGAATTCAATTCATGCTCTGGGAATCATAACAAAATAATGATGCGTGGTAAACTGTTTTTAATATATGCATTTTACTTGCACGAGACTCTTGAAATTAAGGAAAGTAAGGACTAATGGTTACAGACAACTGGCTGGCATTGGTGCAGCACAGCAATTCACTGCTCTGCAAATCTATATCAGACCTAAATGCAGCTTGCAACACTTTTAAGGTTAGAAACATGCCTAAACAAATAAACCAACTATAACAGTGTTTTAAAAGATATGCAAATTCTAGGTGCCTAGAGTGAAAGTCAACCAATGAACTAATTGCATGCATATATTCTTAACTAGAAGTTTATTAAAACCTAGCATAACAAAAGTCCAAAATCCAATCTTGACTATTTAAGAGATTAGGCTGTACTAGTGTTGAGAGCATGGTGCTCAATTCTCTAATGCACTGTAAAACGACATGAAATTTTGGGCTAGTCCTTTGACAAAAGTTCTTTTCAACTTCAGAAGTAAAATATTTAAGTCAGTGTGCAGTGTTCAGATTTCTAATTTTAGCCTCTCTCACATTGATACATAGACTGCAACATGTCGCAAATTTGATTTTCAAGTAGAATTTTATTTGAAGGAAAAGGCAGCAAGGATGGGATAACTTATCAGTGGTTAGGGACAGATGTATAATTGCAGTTAAACTGTTGCAGTCTCACAGAATTTCATAACACTTGAGTCTTAAGAATCTGGATCTGATTTCTGGGTAAGCGAACCACGTCCTGAAGATGACAATATCGGCTTCAGAACAAGTTAGCATAAGGCAATAGTACAAAATATTTAACAGACATTCTGACAAATAATAAATATCAGTCAGGCTGGTATTACAGACCACAGATTTAGCCCACAACACAAACTGTCAAATGTTTATTCGGGATGTGCAAATCATTTTGGAGATTGCATGCTAAATTTGCAGAAACTGCAAATGTATATCAGTTACTAAAACAGAAATTTGGACAGAACAGTACACTGAAGCTAAGAATGAAGAAAGTTCAAAATATGTTTGGATTTAAAGATAAAATTGCAAGGACTGTCACCCCACCTCAACGTTTAATTGTGATCTGTTTCAGGAACTGTACTTTTTGTAAGAAAAATGAAAATGGTGGTTCTTTCCTTCCTACTGCTGGAGGTGGTGTTATTATTTCCGAGACTTAATGGTATACCGGTTGATCAGCCACATCATTTTCTAATTTACCAGATGAAAATGTACTCTCAAAATGAGACGGAGCTCAATCTGTCCAATCAGAACATCAGCGATATACCAATCAACGCCTTCCAAAATTTCAGTGCCCTGGAAATACTCAACGTGTCAAACAACAATCTGACATATGATGGTCTGCCCTGTGGATGCCTCAGCATAGCAACATTAAGGCATCTAATCACTGCCAGCAATCAACTTATAAACGTCCCATCCTGTTTACCTGCAGCTCTTGAATTTCTGGATTTGAGCAAGAATTTGATCCAGCAGATTAAGTTTTCAGAGTTTACAAGACTTCACAGCTTAAAAATTCTTACTTTAAGTCACAACAAAATCTCAGAAATTGTTCCTTCAGAGTCAGTGCTCGCACAACTTGCGTCTTTGGATCTAAGCTACAATAACTTCACAAAGTTACAATGGAAATTTCAAACACCTAATCTCATCATGTTAAAGCTTGAAGGGAACCCTTTGAAGCAGCTCAATCCATTTGAATTCTCTCAGTTTCCGAAGCTTCATAGCTTAAACTTGTCCATGACTTCTTTGGAAGTGTGCAAAAACAAAGTATTTGCCTCTGGAATGGAAAATCTTAAAGTACTTGACCTGAGTGCAAACATATTCAAAACCAGTAAGTACCGCTGTGAGCCATTTAGAATTTTTTCAAATTACGAAAAATGTACACGTTTCATGCCTCTCCTAAAAAGAAAGCATTCACATGAAGGTCCTGATCTTCAAGAAACTTAATTAAAATAATACAAACATGTTGATTACCGTAGCTGAGATTTAGGATTTTGTGGTAAACTTGCATTGTCCAAACAAACAGTTTCATAAAATAAAGTCAAGGGTTACCAAATAAAGTTGCCAGAAGTTTGAACCACCTAATATTTCTGTAGTCACTGACAAATGTTAGAAATGGTATAATTTATTGTGTCGGTGCAGGCTTAACCTATGTTTATTGAAACCACCTGGCTTATACATAAACCAGATTTTAATAAGAAATTAAGTACCAAATTAGTTAAGTACAGAAACATGTGAATTGAAAAATGACTAAATTACACTGAAGTTGTTAAGAAGGCAGTCACTGATGATAGAAGTAGACTGAAATAGGAAAACAAAGTGCCTATACTATTGTTAAAATCTTTTCAAATAACAACAGAGATATAATTGGTGAGACTAGTGTGTTAATATCAAAATTCCACGCAAAAAGATTTTTAAATTATATCTTTTAAAAATCATTACACTGGACACATGCCAAATATATTTTTCTGTTGTCTAGGAAGCTTGGGAAATAAAATCAAAAACAGAGACTTCATAATCTCCCAATTTTTGTATAATCAAAACCAAAAGGTAATTGCAGATTGAAAACTGAGCTTTTTCGCATCTAAAATGACCATAGATATTTCTATATATTAATGTTTTAAGTACAAGTTTAGCATTTTTCTACCACAACTTCTCCAAATGGTAAAACTCACTTCCACACCTTTTAAAATAATTTTCTCCTGGTCAGAACCAAAGGGTTGCTTGAACCAATTTTGTTTTGACAAAATAGGACAGCCAGCAACAATTGCATCTGGACAAACTTTGTAAAGTCAGAGAAGTGAAAGATCAGCAATTAAGCATTTTATAGTGTATTACTGTATCTACTATAAATAGCCTTAAAATCTACACTTGCAATGGTTAGCTATTGTGAATGGTAATAAATGACCCCACAAGAACAACAGTACCGTTCTCTTCAGTTCTCATTTAACGGTCTTCAAATCACTTCACAGAAATATTATAATTTTAGAATATGATTTTCATTACTGATGGCGTTATAATTACTGGTATAATTTATGTATATTATGAACTACAGTTCTGAATATCAGTAATTCACATACAAAAGAAATCTTCAGAACAATATATTATCTAACTATTTATTTACAATCTGCAGTTGATCCACAGTGGTTTGAGGGATTAAACAACCTCCAGTTCCTTTGGATGAGGCAAATGCCCTTTCTTCAGTCTCTGCCTGCAGACCTATTTGTCCAAACACCAAACCTTGTTTATGTAAATTTGGAACGAAATTCCCGGCTACATTTTATGACAAGTAGTATGTTTGAATTCCTCATTCATCTAGAGTTTCTTTCCTTGAAAAGGTAATCATTTAACATGACTATTTTACAAAATATTTAATGTATACTATAGAAGGTCTGAGTTATAGTGAAAGGCCGGATAGGTTGGGACTTTTTCCACTGGACCATAGGAGGATGAGGGGCAACCCTTACAGGTTTATAAAATAATGAGGGGTATAGTTGAGCTAACGATAGGTATTTTTTCTCTTGCATGAGGGTTTTCAAGACTAGGGGGAACATTTTTAAGATGAAAGGAGAGAGATTTTAAAAAGACATAAGGGGGAAATTTGTTTTTCAGAGGGTGGTTCATCTGTGGATTGAACTTCCTGAGCAAGTGATAGATGCAGGTACAATTACAACATTTAAAATACACAAGGTTTGTAGCTCAGGTTGAGGTTTAGGGTGTAGGTTTGCTCACTGAGCTGTAGGTTTGATATCCAGACATTTCAATACTTGGCTTGGTAATATCATCAGTGGCGACCTCCAAGTGAAGCGAAATAGAATTCCTGCTTTCTATTTACATCTTTCTCCTGGAAGGGGGTTCCTGGGGCTTGTGGTGATGTCATTTCCTGTTCGTTTTCTGAGGGGCTGATAGCTGGCATCTAGATCTATAGATGGCTTTGTGGTTGGAGTGCAAGGCCTCTAGGAATTCTCTGGCATGCCTTTGCTTAGCCTGTCCCAGGATAGATGTGTTGTCCCAGTCGAAATGGTGGTTTTCTTCATCCGTGTGTAGGGCTATGAGAGAGAGGGGGTCGTGTCTTTTTGTGACTAGCTGGTGTTAGTGTATCCTGATGGCTAACTTTCTTCCTGTTTGTCCTACATAGCGTTTGTGGCAGTCCTTGCATGAAATTTTATAGATGACGTCAGTTTTGTCCATGGGTTGTACTGGGTCTTTTAAGTTTGTTAGTTTATGTTTGACAGTGTTGGTGGGTTTGTGTGCTACTAGAATTCCGAGGAGTCTCAGTAGTCAAGCCAAAAATCTGGGTCCGCTACGTAGATGACACCTTTGTCATCACAAAACGAAACAAGATAGAAGAGACATTTAACATCATCAACACCCTCACAGGCATAAAGTTCAGCAAGGAGGAAGAAACTAACAATAAACTCGCATTTCTGGACATCACAGTAGAAAGAAAGGACAAAGGAGAATTACAAACTTGTGTATACAGAAAACTGACAAACACTGACCAAATACTCAACTACACCAGCAACCATCCCAACACACACACAAACAAAGCTGTATCAGAACACTATTCCAACGAGTCCCACACACTGCAGCACAGACGAACTTAGGAAAGCAGAGAACCACCTATACGACGTATTCAAGAAGAACGGGTACTCAAAATATACAGTCCGCAGATTCCTCAAGAACAAACCACGACAAGCAGACAAACACAGCCAGAAACCCTAACCACCTTACCATACATCAAAGAAGTTTCAGAAATGACAGCCAGACTACTGAGACCCCTCGGAATCCTAGTAGCACACAAATCCAACAACACTCTCAAACAAAAACTAACAAACTTAAAAGACCCAGTACAACCCATCGACAAAACCAACGTCATCTATAAAATTTCATGCAAGGACTGCCACAAACACTACATAGGACAAACAGGAAGAAGTTTGGCCACCAGGATACACGAACACCAGCTAGCCACAAAAAGACACAACCCCCTCTCCCTCATAGCCCTACACACGGATGAAAAAAAAAACACCATTTCGACTGGGACAAACACATCTATCCTGGGACAGGCTAAGCAAAGACATGCCAGAGAATTCCTAAGGCCTGGCACTCCAACCACAACGCCATAAACAAGCACATAGATCTAGATGCCATCTATCAACCCCTCAGAAAACGAACAGGAAATGACATCACCACAAGCCCCAGGAACCCCCATCCAGGAGAAAGATATAAATAGAAAGCAGGAGACAACAGCTTCACTTCACTTGGAGATCGCCACTGATGATATGACCTAGCCAAGTATTGAAATGTCTGGACATCAAATCTACAGCTCAGCGAGCAAACCTACACCCTAAATTTAAAATACATTTGGATAAGTACATGAATAGGAAAAGTTTGGAGGGTTATGGGCCAGGAGCAGGCAGGTGGGACTGGTTTAGTTTGGGATTATGGTCAGCATAGACTGGTTAGACATGCTTCCATGCTGTATGACTCTACGATAGCAAATGGATGGATTTTTGTCATAGCGATGTCTTACTTTTTTGACATTTCTTTATAATATATTAAATACACTCAATGTTATTTGATATCTTTACTATATTGACATAAATATATGATTTCAAAATTGCATACTTAGGTCCAAATGTTTCTTGCATGCTATCTTAAATCATGACTTTAACCTGGTCATGTCAGCAGTGGGAAACCTATAGTCATCATTCTCTGCAACCACAATGTATGGAAGAATAAAATCTAAGCTGCATTGATAGACATTTTTACCAGTCTTAATTGAGCATAATGCAGAAGTTTTATAGGGTCGCTGTTCGTCTTTACTAATGAAAATGACCAAATGCATTCTATTTAAAATCTATGCAACACTAAATACACACATATTACCCTCTTAGTTAATAGCACTTAAGTTAGGCCAACAGCCCTGCACTGCAGGAGTGCTAAACAGTCAGGTATACGCAGTTGTGGTATTAACAACAGAGGCCATCTTCTCTCAAGTGGGCATAAAAGATTTTCATGGTACTGATTTTGAAGAATGAAATAATTATTCCTAAATAATATCAACAAATCACTGAACTGTTTGTAGGAGATTTCTATATTCAAATTAAGCTGCCAGGTTTTTACTTTTCAGTCGTGACGATACTCAAAAACACGTAATTGGCTGTAAAGTATTTTGAACAGCACTAAGCCTGTGAAAGATGTTACAGAAATGCAACATTTCCTTCCTCAAATTCATTGTCTTTTGTTGGTAACAGCGCACAAGAAAAAAACAAAATCCCATCATTCAAATACTTTAAATGGAATTAAACTTTTCTTTAAAATTATTTATTGAAATTATCTAGTAACTGAAAACAAGCTGTTAGCAGGTTGTGCTGGTTAAAACAGGGAACTCCACAATACTATAGCACCTTATAAACTACATGAAGGAAGCAACAGAGCCATTCCAAACAAGATACATTTAGCCAGCATTGTGACACACAAAGAGAACAATCTGTATCACAAATTTAGAAACAAGCACATTTCAGCCAGTACAGTATATAATGTTCATATGTGAAGAGTCTACTGATGGTAGGAGACCGTAAATAGCAAATAAGTACTTACACACATGCTTCCTTACTAAATGGACAGCAAGGTATTACAGCATCCAGGAAACATTGCAACACAAAACAAAAATATAATTCACAGAACTATAAGTCTTACAAGTTTTTTTTATTTCAAAAATATGCTTTATTCATAAAAATATCTTTATATACATACATGTTTAGTGGCCACAAGTTTTCACCGTTGGATCTGCAGGACAAGAAAGCACCTTTTTAGCAAGAACTGTTCACACTAGGTAGCTATTTCTGTCATATTTGGAATAACCTTCATAAATATTTCCATGGATTTTGCTTGCAGGTTCATGATACCTTGGCAGCTATTCATCAATTCAATACTTAATGCTGTTGTCAAGAAAAGACACCTTTCTCAAAGCTAAATATAACAGTTAAATGTTTTCAATGATTTATACTCACTGACAAGACTTACGTACGACCTTAGGACCAGGAGTAAATCATTCAGCCCCTCAAGCCTGCTCTACCTATCAGTAAGATCATGGCTGATCTGATTATGACCACAAATCCGCTTCACCATCTACTCTGATAACCTTTCATCACTTGCTTCTCAACAATCTCTCTACCTTTGCCTTAAAAATATTTAAAGGACTCTGCTTCTATCAACTTTTCAGGAAAATAAATCACACTTCCTGCTTTTAAAATTGGCAACTCCTGGCTTTTAGAACAATGACTCCGAGTTCCAGTGGAAGCATCTTTTCCACATCTACCCTAACAAGATCCCTCAAAGTCTTTCATGCTTCAGTAAAGTCACCACTTAAGTTTGTAAGCACCAAGAGATACAAGCCTAACTGGACCAATTTTTCTTCAGAAGACAACCTCCCCCTTCTGTATTTTCCCCACATCACACTACATTGGGCACATCGCCACCCATTACCTTAACTCATATTTTTGTAGCCTCTTTACAAGTTAGATTCCTACCTATGTTAGTGTCATAAGCAAAGTTGGCCACCGTACCTTCCGTTGCTTCATCCCTCTTTCAATTTATATAAATTTAAAACAGTTGAGGTTGGTCCCAGCCTTCATCTCTGTGGCACACCATACTTTCCATGTCACTAACCTAAAAATGACCCATTTATACAAATTCTCTGTTCCCTTGTAGCCAATTTTCTATCCATACCAAAATGTAACCCTCTAAGCCCCTAGCTTTTCTCTTTCACAAAGGCTTTGATATAGCACTTTACCAAATATCTTCTGGACATCTAAATACAGTAGATATACCAGCTCCCTTTTATCCATAGTACATTACCTCCTTAAAGAACTGCAACAGTTTGATCCAACATAATTTCTCTTTCACAAAATGATGGTGACGCTGCAGATTGCTTTGAACTTATCCAAGTGCCCAGCTGTAACTTATTTTCAAAAGCTACTAACATCTTCCTAATGATAAATGGTAAGGTAAATGGCCTGGAGTTTCCTGCTTTCGTGTCCCTCCCCTTTTGAGCAAAGGAGTTAAATTTGTTACCTTAAATCTAATTGGATTACCCTCAAACCAAAGAGGTTCTAAAAGATTAAAAGTAATGCACCAATTATCCCATTAGCCATTTCTCTGAAGAGTCTAGGATCACGTGCATTAAGACCCAGAAACTTGTCAGACCACATCTTCAAAATTCACCTCATTCTGCTTTTTTGGTGATTGACATTTTCCTCAAATTCCTCCATTATCTGATCACAGCTCGGCCTCTGTGATATTATTGTGTCCTCGTTAGCGGAGACTGATGCAAAATATCTGTCCAATTCAATTGCCACTTCATTATTTTCTATTATTAATCCTCCAGTCTTGACTTTCTATGTGACCAACTGTTTTTATATTCCTGGCTAACACTTTAAAATGGTGACCCAAAGCAAAAGCAATTATATAATGATTTCTTCGCAACATGTTTAATTTTGAAATAGCACCATGGAAATGTCCTTTCTATCCATGTTATTAATTCAGAATTTCCTACGGAGCGTCATGTTTTCAAATAATGGAGCACATTTTCTCAATTAAGGCACTACTTCCTTCACTCATGTTAGCAAAACAGACTTTATATACACTATAACCTTGCTGCTTTTACTACTGTCTGAAGAATACATTCAGAAAATATTTATAGTTAAGCCAGACTACTTTGAATTGAGTTGTGAACAGATGACAAGTTGTAGTGGAATTTGTACATAAAATTAACTCCTACCCTCTTGCTCACGTGAAAATGCACTCACTTATTCCAGAAGAAAGTTTTCAAGGGTCTGGAAGTGACAGTCTATAAAACGGTCTGCTCATAAGAGTCAGTTAGCTTCTTTTTGGTGAACTGAATTCTACCAGCTGCTGTGGTGAGACTCATGCCCACATCCCCACAGCATTAGCCTGGACTTCTGAGTTAATGTCACTGGATTAGTAAGCAGGAAAGTGCCCTCTGAAATGGCTCCGACAAGCCACATCAGGTCAAGAGGAATTTAGAGATAGGCAATAAATATCACTGGTCCCTATATCCTTTGAAAGACCTTTTGTTTTTAAAAAATTGTCCTGCATTCCTAAATTTGAATTAAACCTGTTCCAATAGGTTGACAACACATTGAATGATTTGCACATTCAGAACTTTTGACTCTCAGGTAAAACATGCAATTTATCTTATAGGATGAATAAAGATTGAACCAGTCAACAAAAACATGTGAAAACGTGTTACTTTCTTCCATTTCAGTTGTAACCTGACAGAATTCAGACCCTGGAATTTCTTCACTAATTCAACTGTCAGAGTAATCCTCTCTGAAAATCCCCTAGTTTGTAGCTGTGAGCTCACCTGGCTGTTGACTCAACCAGATAAAGTACTACTGAAAAGGTAAGAATCTTTTTTAGCTTCACCAGAAATAGCAGCAATGTTATATCCAAAACTCAAAGCAAGTCAGTTCACCTGGGTACAAGGCGAAAGTAAGGAAAACCACACAAAAAATTTTTACAAGTAAAATCCAGGCTTTTGACAAAGACGAGTTTAAGGGAGGTAGTGAAAGCAGTCTGCTAGTCATGCTGTTTGAATAACAACAACTGCACCAGCTTAACATTTAATCGTTTAACAAATAGCAATAATCATAAAGGTAGCCATATATAGTGAATATAATAGATTGTTAAAGGCACTATCTATAAATGGAAAATATGTATCTGGTCTGAACAATGACCAACAGAAACCATTGTGCTTTTACTCTACAATTTTGAATATAATTCTATGGTGTTAAAGCATGAGCATAATCATACAGATGTGTTGTTGTTTTGTTTCAGGTAATTACTTTTAACATAGCTGACTTGCCTTTAACAAATGTGTGCTAGCTGTTTAAGTGCCCACAATTTCATTTCAGGATAACAGCAGGACCAGAGTGAATAATTCTAACAAGCAATATCATATCCATGAAAGACATCTATACTGACTAATGTAACTTTGCTTCAGGCTTTTAAAAAAAAAACTTAACTATGGAAAAAGATTCCTCAAATGGACTAATTCCCATAGCGGAAGACTGAAGCAATACAAACATTCTACTATGCAACCCAAAAGATATTTTCCATTAGTATATATCAACCAACAATCTATAAATGGTTTTAAACATTGCGGCTACAGTTTAATGCTGTTTCCATTCAAAGTTTTGCCATGTATAAACATATGAAATGACAAGATGTTTTTAAAAATTGACAAGGTAAACAACAAGCAAATGTAACAGCTCTGAAGAGCACTCTTTAGAATAATCACCTTTAGCTTAGGTACTACTATGCTGTATAGCACTGACTTAGAACATTTTTTAAAACAATAAAATTGTTCAAATTTCTGTAAAGCACAATATTCAGTTTATAAAATAATCATGCAATCATATCCCATGCTTTTGCTTGTGGCCTTAATGCAACATACAAATGGTATAGAGTGTGAGCACTGCACAACTTTCAGGGTTATGAGGAAAAGACAGGAGATTGGCACAAAGCCAAAATGCCTAGAGCAGGCACAGTCAAGATGGGCTGAATGATCTAATTCTGCAATTCTATGAGCAGAGCATTGAGCAACACAAGGTCAAGACAAAGTATTAATAGTTAAAGCTCCAGTGCTAATTACAAAATTGCCAACAGAAAATTTGGGTAGTGAATGACTCTTATAGCTCCTATAGTAAGAGTCATAGAGGCTGTACAGCATGGAAATAAACCCTCCAGCCCAACTCATCCATGGTGACCAGATATCCAAATTTAATCTTATCTCATTTGGCCCATATCCCTCCAAATCCTTCCTATTCATATACCTATCCAGATAACTTTTAAATTGTGTAATTGTATCAGCCTCCATCACTTTCTCAGGCAGCTCATTCCACACACACACACACATATACAACCTCCTGCGTGAAAATGTTCCCCCTTAGGTCCTTTTTAAATCTTTCCCCTCTCACCTTAAACTTATGCCTGCTAGTTTTGGACTCCCCCACCTTGGGGAAAAGATCACAGCTATTCACCCTATCTACACCTCTCATGATTTTGTAAACCTCCAAGAGATCTCCCCTCAGCCTCCAACGCTCCAGGAAAATAGCCCAACCCTATTCAGCCTCTCCCTACAGCTCAAAGCCTCCTAACTCTTGGTAACATCCTTGGATTTTTTTTTGCAAGAGTAGTGGGCATTGACTGCTTTTCTATTTCCTGTTGGCATCGACATTCTTCACAAACTCAATAATCTTGACAAGAATGCTATGTCCAAGGGTGGCACACCATCAACTCTCCTACTCCTCGGATACTGCCTAATCTGCTGTGCTTTTCCAGCACACCACTCTCTACTCTGTTCTCCAGCATCTGCAGTCCTCACTTTCCCCGGCACAAATTACTGTTCAGTAAATCAATTGCACCATATTTCTGCACAAGTTTAATTGTTGTAAAAAAAAGCTGAAACCTAATGTTTTGTACTGTTAATCAATGATCAAATCATTAAGCTTAAGCTTCACTTTTTTGATATTTTAACTTTCTCTCTCCACCCATAACAGGACAAGTGACACCAGATGTCTCAAGAATGGCGCACAGGGAGAAATTTTATTGACAGCTCTCATAAACGAGTGCAATATTAATGGAAATCAAACACAGGAACTGCAGCTTGAAGCAAGTACTGTACATACTCAACTCCCAAAACTAACAATAGCAGGATTCCACTATTCTTTAGGTGACATAGACACAACAACGAGCAGCAAGTTACCAGTCCAATTTAGTATCAGCCCACCATCTCCAAATAGTACTGACCTCTTGAATACATTTGCTTCCCATGGCTTGTTTTCCAGTTCGAATCCAGGTACATTACAAACTGAAGCAAGCAGCAGACAAAATGATCAAAGCTCGGCTAAAAGTAAATCAAGGGTGAAAGCTTCAAAAACAAGGTCAACTACTGCCAAAGATCAAACTGGGATCAAACATGACACAACTTCAAACAAGCATTATCCATACACAACCAAGCATTACCCAACCAGCACAACACGCCCATCAGGGGCAAAACATCACGCAACAACAGCATCATTGGCATTCCCAAAATTCCCCTCGATCGCTCCTGTCATTAAAAAGGGACCCATATTTATAATAACTGAAGATGACAATTTGGAGTCCCTAAAAGAAGTGGAGACTACAAGGCTCATGCAGGGTGGTGATTGCAATTATGACCCATGCAGACACTGGCAAGTACCATGCCATGACTTGCAACATTTGACAGGCTGCAGCTGTCCTGGCATATCTGGGCCAGATATCCCACCAGACCCAGTGAAAATACAGAGGGTGATTAAGATTTCAGACAACTCAGCAGAAATCTACTGGTGTGCCCCCAGTTCTACAGTCCTCCATTACTATATTATCTATCAATCAGATGACAACAGACAATTGTACAAGACAGACAATATCAATCCTACATATCGAAGATATACATTACATGATCTTACATCGGACAGCACATACCACACTTGTGTGGTGGCTGTGAATAAAGCAGGATCCAGTGCTGCAAGCAGTATCTGGCCTTCAAAAGGCCCTTGCTATATTTTCAAGACTAAGCCAAACTACAACAACATATTTTATATAGCTTCCACTGTAATTATCGCCATTCTCTTCATATTGGTGATTATATTATCAGTTTGCCTGTGCAGAATTCGTCAAAAGGAACGATTAACGGACTTCTCTCGTATAAGCTTGGATCCTCTAACTTTGCAAAATCCAGCATTTGACAATCACTTGGAAATGGAAGATCCAAGAACAATTGATACAATAAGTGCAGATTCTGAAGAGATTCCCTGATGCCACAATTTAAAACAAAACACAATTCTATTTAAAATTGATGCCTAAATGTAGCAAAACAACTCTTCAGAGCAATATTTTAGTATTGTTTACATCTCATCAATTTCAGTGGTAATTCAAGTCATGTAATTTATAAAAAGACATTTCAAAACGTGTATAAGATACATTGATTTCAAATGAACCATTTAAATAAATTTAAATACTGAAATTTTTTTTAAAATTCTTGTATTTCCTAAGATAATGGAAACTTTTACTAGTAGAAGCTTTCCTTCTAACTTCTTCAAAAAATAGCACTGTTCTGCTCCACATTTACTTCCTAATGTATGAAAGTGCTGTAAATGGTTCGAAAAAACTAACTAATGTAGGGGCTAACATAAAAATTTCTGCACAGTAATAGCCGAGTTGGCAAGTTCAAAGCTTGGTTTTTCACTTGCCGTTGTAACACATCAAACAAAATAATCAGGAGTATTCAAGAAGAGAGATGCCCTTCAGACACTTAAGTGACCAATATTGGTCCTTCTCCAGAATTCAGGATCCCCCCCCCCCATATCTCCGAGAGCTGCAGCACCATCAGAGCCCAGAATAGATTCACCAAAAGGGAGTTTATAGGCATTGGTTTCCCTCCTTCCTGATGCCAGGACCCTTGAGTAGAAAGGGTCATATTGATGCAACTGCAATTGGGCCTTAGATTAAGACTGCAGAATGCTGTTTGGGCAGCTTGAATAAACCTTTATTTTTAACATGGTATCAGACATGGGATTCACAATGTCTCAGCAGTTGCCTAGAAAACAACCCTACTTCAAATTCTAACAGGCTTGGACAGTGGTTGAAGGAGGAGGATTCTTTCACTTGTATAATGAAGTAGTAAGCGTATTCTTCCTTAGTGCATTCATAGAAGTTGATGCAAGGTGCAAATAAGACATGGTTTGCATAAATTAGCACAGATACATATCAAATTCAAACAAAGGCAAACTTTCCATGGATGGTGTCACATCTTAGGGTGAGGTATTCTTTTCGAAAAGGATTGCAAATTCATTGCATCGAAATATCCTGCTTTAAACAAACCTTACAGCCATGTATTAAAATACTGGAGAGGTTATATGTTTCAGCCACTCAGCACATGTTTATGGTATGCTCAGGGTCAATAATAAGAGATAACAAATAATTTTGCGAGCTCTGTTTAACATTCCTAACAACACACATTATCACTGGGATGATTATTTTTCCTTTTGATCCCAGTATTGACTTTCATCATATTGTGGTGGCATCAATAGTAACAAATTAAAAACTATTAGTTTTTGCAAACTATTAATTTAGTAACAAGAAAACTAATCACTTGAGAAACTAAGCAGGTCTGGCGTAATCTGAGGGGAGAAAACAGAGTTAACACTGAGTCCAATGACCCTTCAGGTACTTATAATGTGTTTCAGCTTTCTGAAGTTCTTTGCGTTAATTTAATTATCTGTTCCATGGAATGCCAAAATAACTCTTTACTGAAACTAGGGATTCATTGCAGCATTTGATCATTTGTTCAAGTATTCCAAAGCTCAAACAGAAAACAAGATGGAAAGGACACAAAAATCAGCCAATGGAAAAATAAGGGCTGTTATGGACCAGACCAGACACCCTCAAAACTTTTCAAGAAAGTAGCCCAGACTCTAACTTTGCTGGTTGTTTAAGCAGGTGGAAAATGGATATTCCAGTAGTGATGCAGCTGGTCAAACCTTGTAAACAAAACATAATTTATTTTCAAGACTACCCGATGAAACACAGCCAAAACAGAAAAGAATACAGAATAACAGAAATTGCAACTGATTATCCCAGCTTAATGCTGTTCCAAATATTTGTAACAATTTCCATAAACATCCCTTTGTTAAAGAAAGGAAATCGGACAGGGGAGATGTGTGAGAGAGAGAGAGAGAGAGAGAGAGAGAGAGAGATTAGCACTGCAGCCTCACAGCACCAGGTACCTGGGTTCAATTCCAGCCTCGGGCAACTGTGTGTGTGGAGTTTGCATATTCTCCCTGTGTCTGTGTGGGTTTCCTCTGAGTGCTCTGGTTTCCTCCCACAATCCAAAGATGTGTAGGTTAGGTAGATTGGCCATGCTAAATTGCCAAAAGTGTTAGGTGCATTAGTCAGGGGAAATGTACAGAAATAAGGAACTTGATCTGGGCGGGTTATTCTTCATAGGGTCAGTGTGAACTTGTTGGACCAAAGGGCCTGTTCCCATACTGTAGGTATTCTAAGCTTAAGCATGGACCTGCTTCTTTGGATCTAGCAGCTTCACAACAACTATCTGCTTTCGGTGAACAGCCAGGTTGCTAAAACCAAACCAGAGTAAAGCTGATCTGGGAGAACTGGCCACTCCCCTTTCATTGTACAAGTCTTTTTAATATGAAAGCATTCTGAATTAGTTAAACCCATTTTTCGGAATCACTGCTTCTACGAGCTCTCTGAAAAAGGAAGCCAAGGACAGCATAACCATGTTAAAAAGAACAGCATCGTCACAAGCCCTAAAGCTCACACTTAAAAGCATGAAACTGCATGATAGCACATACTTTTATTTTTAAATAGATACTCAAATGTTTCATTCCAGATTCATAAGAAAAAACAATGAACAAATAGCATTTGGTGACTGGGAAACTACATTCATAATCACATGAATTATATTATGCATAATTTATAAGTTGAGGTCTCTGGAAACATCATCAGTTTTTTACAGGGATTGATTGTTATGTATAAACTCAAAACAAAGCATGCAGGTTTCAACCTGCAAGCACATTCCACCCTTTATATGAGAGATAAAAGTTGTTACAGTTTTAAAAAATGTTTTACCATATTAACTCGGCTTCTTTGCACTACATCTGTGATTTACAGTAACATTAATAATATCAAGTGGTGATCACTGCAGAGCTTCACTGACTACCCTATCAAGGTATGAAGTAGTTAAATACCTGGATCATTTTTCAAAATTAAGGAGGCAATTTGATTACAAGCCGCTTGATAGAACCAACGTCTATGCTTTAACTTCAGCACATGCCTGAAGATGTAATTCAATCAGTGATCATTGGACAATGAGGCAAAGGATGTCTGGAAAGTAATACTTTTCCAAAGATATTAATTGGAAACCTGGTGTACAAAGATCTAACACTTGTTTATTTAGATTGAACAATATAATCTGCTACTTCAGCTGTTGCTGAGATTACCAATTTTAAACCATTGCCTGTTGCCAAACTGCTGTCTTTTGGATGATGTGTTAAAAGGTCCTAACTGCCCTCTCAGCTGGAGATACGATATCCTTATTTTGAAGAAGAGTAGGTAAGAGCCCTCCAATGACCTGACCATTAAGTAACCCCCAAACAGGGTAAATGAAAACAGATTTACCCTTCCTAAAATACGATACTACCACGTCCTGAGGTTATGAAAGGCACTGTATTCATGTACTTTTAAGAAAATATTTACATGCATCTGCCAGTTATGAAGAACAGTTTAAACATTCCAATCGAAATGGTATTTAATAGAACATCATGGTGTATCCAGCTTTACAAGCAAAGTTACAAATCATGCTACTCAATTCTCTGACATTCGTCAAGAATAGAATATACCCACTGATTCAATGGTGAAAAATGCATTTTGGGTGAAAAAGGGGCCTGTGAATTTAATATATACTTGAACTGCTTGAATTCCAAAATGCCCCTTTTACAGGCAATAGGTAATTACTGATTTTAAAGATTTGAAGCACCATCACACACAACGATCTATGAGATTAGAGTGGAAAGTAGCAAATTATCCCAGCTTGTTCCAAGGACCTGAAAACTCATTTCCAGAATAAACTGAGGAATCCATTACTTCCTACTATGCCTGATCCAAGTTTAAGATCGTTGAAATTGAAAACTGATCTATTACTGTTTGTGTACTCCCATTTTGGCTATATACAGGAATGAGAATTTTCATTTTAATCTGGGTTTTTTCAGTTTGCATATCACTGTTAATCGACAAATTACAAGCTCATACTTTATATATAGAAATAGTTCATCTAATGCTATTTTTAAAAACAAAACTTCGTAATTAATGGAAGTGCTTTTATAAAGTTTCCATATCATAATAACTAAACTTCTAATGAAATGTAATATGAACAGGTGAAAATTTGATATATATCATCACATTACATAGTAATGTAAACAGTGGAAAAACTGAATTTGTTATTTTAAACTTGGGATGTATATGAAGAAACATTCCACACAGTGAAATACTAGCTACTTAGTGATCATCACTTGTGGCAGAAGCAATTTGATCAGAATTAAACATAAGAAATCAATTCGTGACATACAAAAATAAAAATAAATTTTGATGTTTTTTCCGACAGGATATTAGGCAATAGTGAGGACTGAAGATGCTGGAAATCAGAGTCTACATTAGAGTGGTGCTGGAAAAGCACAGCAGGTCAGGCAGCATCCAAGGAGCAGGAAAATCAATGTTTTGGGCAAAAGCCGTTCATCAGGACTGAAGGCAGGGAGCCTCCAGGGTGGAGAGATAATTGGGAGGGGGTTGGAGGTGGGGAGAAGGTAGCAAAGAGTACAATGGGTGGATGAGGGTGGTGATGAAGGTGATAGGTCAGAGAGGAGGGTGGAGCAGATAGGTGGGAAGGAAGATTGGCATGTAGGACTGGTCATGAGGATGGTGTTGAGCTGGGAGATTGGAACTGGGGTAAGGTGGGAGGACGGGAAATGAGGAAACTGGTGAAGTCCACATTGATGCCCTGGGGTTGAAGTGTCCCGAAGAGGAAGATGAGGCGTTCTTCCTCCAGGCGTCGGCTGGGGAGGGAGCGGCAGTGGAGGCGGCCTAGGACCTGCATGTCCTCAGCGATTGGTGTGGGTGTCCTGGAGATGTTCCCTAAAGCGCTCTGCAAGAAGGCGCCCAATCTCCCCAATGTAGAGGAGACCACATCAGAAGCAATGGATACAATAAATGACATTGGTGGATGTGCAGGTGAAACTTTGATGGATATGGAAAGCTCCTTTGGGGCCTTAAATGGAGGTAAGGGGGGAGGTGTGGGCGCAGATTTTGCAATTCCTGCGGTGGTAGGGGAAGGTGCCAGGAAGGGAGGGTGGGTTGTTCGGGGCGTGGACCTGACCAGGTAGTCACAGAGGGAACGGTTTTTGCGGAAAGCGGATGGGATGGGGTGGGGAGGGAAATATACCCCTGGTGGTGGGGTCCGTTTGGAGGTGGCAGAAATGTCGGCAGATGATGATGTTTATGCAAAGGTTGGTAGGGTGGAAGGTGAGGACCGGGGGATTCTGTCCTTGTTACAGTTGGAGGAGTAGTACATTCATGTTGAACAAGCTTGGTGATTAAATAAAAATTACAGAATTACAAAATATGAATGCAAATGAGAATAATTAAAACTTCTACAGGGATGCAAATGGAAA
Organism: Chiloscyllium punctatum; assembly: GCF_047496795.1. Taxonomy (NCBI): domain Eukaryota; kingdom Metazoa; phylum Chordata; class Chondrichthyes; order Orectolobiformes; family Hemiscylliidae; genus Chiloscyllium; species Chiloscyllium punctatum. The sequence continues at coordinate 104,622,040 of NC_092749.1, read as the reverse complement.
GGAATTACAAAGACAAATGTGGGTTCATTACAGGCTACAAACAGGATATTAATAATAAAGAAAAAGGAAATAATTGACATGTGCTGGTCTTCACAAAGGAAGACACATCAAATCTGTAATCTCACTTGACATTCTATGCCATTGCTGAATCCCCACTATCAACACCATTGACCAGAAACTAAACTTGAGCAACAATACAAATGCAAAAATAAGTGGCCGGTCATCTATTCCCAAAGCCTGTCCCACCTTTACAAGACAAGTCTAAAGCCCAATGGCATTCTCTCCAATTGCCTGGACAAGAGCAGCTCCAAAGATTCTCAAGAGGACTGACACCATTGAGGAAAAGCAACCAATTTGATGGGCACCCTCACAACCAATGCACAGTGGCAGCAGTATGCACCATCTACAAGATGCACCAGGGCTCTACCAGCAGCACCTTCCAAAACCATTAATCCTATCTTTTGAAAGAACAGGGGCAACAAATACAGAAGAACACCAACACCTGCAAACTCCCCTTCAAGGTACAGGTCATGCTGACTTGGAACTATATTGCTGTTCCCTCACTGATGCTGGATTGAAATCCTGGAACTCTGTCCCGAAAAACACCACAGGTATTTCTACACCCCAAGGATTGCAAGAATGCAGCTCACCATTATCCTCCCCAGAGCAGTTACGAATGAGGTGTAAATGTACTCACATCCCGTGAATAAATAAGAGCTCCAAAGGAGTAGCAGGTATGAAGAACTAAAATAAATTAACCCGAGTGAAAAATTAACTGAATTAAAGAAGTTAACTGAATTAAACCTAATTCCAGAGTGTTGAAAGAGCTAGCTGTAGTGATAGTAGATGCATTGGTGGTCATCTTTCAAATTCTAGGCTCTGGAATGTTGCCTGGAAAGCTGCAAATGTAATCCCACTTAAAGAAAGGAGGTAGGGATGAAATGCAAACTAAATGCAACATTTCCAAGTTTGCGCACACAGACAACTGGTGGAAAGTTATGTCATCATGATGATGCAAAGAGGTTTCAAGAACAGGTTACATTAGCAAAAACATGGTAGATGGAATATTAATGGTTAATTGGGAGGTTATCCACTTTGATAAGAAGAACTGAGATGCACAGTGCATTTTAAAATCATGAGAGATCGGGAAGTGTTGATGTCCAAAGGGATCTGAGTGTTCCTGTTCATTAATTACAGAAAAATAACATGCAGGGGCAGCAGATAAATAGAAAGGCAAATGTATGTTGCCTTTATTGAAAAAAGGTTTGACTACAGGAGTAAAGATTTATTGTTTTAATCACATAAAATTCAACTTATACAATGTGCAGTTTTGGTCCTCTTACCTAAGGATGGATACACTTCCTATAGAGTGAGTAAGCAGAGATTCAGCAGACTAATTTCCATAGATGGCAGGGCAGTCCTATGAGATGACATTAAGGAGACTTGGCAAAAACAAAGACTTGGCCTGTATTTTCTACAATTGAGAAGAACATACCTATGGGGCAATGTTTTCAATCAGAGGGTGGCGTGTATGGAATGAGCAGCCAGGAGTGTTCATGGAGGCTGGTACAATTGTAACATTTAAGAGGCATCTGGATGGGTATATGAATAGGAAAGTTTAGAGGGATATGGGCCAAATGTTGGCAAATGGCACGAGATTAGGTTAGGAGGTCTGTTCACCCATGGACGAGTTGGACCGAAGGCTCTGTTTCTGTGCTGTACATTCCTATGACTCTATGACTCTAATTAATGTTCTCACTGAAGCATACAAAAATTTTTCAAGGGCTAGTTACAGAAACTATTTAGGGCAGATGATGAGGAAGAGTTCCTTCACTCAGAGGGTACTGAATACTTAAATTTTCTAACCCAGAGGTCTGTGGAAGCTTGGTAATTGAGTTTGTTCAAGACAGAGTTTGATACATTTTGGAATAGTAATAACATCAAGGGACATAGTGGTAGTCTGGGAAAATGGCATGAGATAAATAATTAGCCATCATCTACAATAGTGAGTAAAATCAAACTGAATGGTCCAATACTGCTATGTTTCTATGAATCAAATTCCTCTTTTCAGATGCAAAACTCTTTATGAAGATGCATTTTCTTCAGAATATCTAACATTACTTTTCATAAGTTATTTTTGAAGTAATGTATAATGACTTAATTATTATGCCCATGATGAAATTTCTATCAATAATGGCTTGATTAGATTTTGTCTTCAGCAACAGAGACAGCACTTGCACTCAAGGAAAGCTGCTCACAAAGACCTCACAATCATCATGAAGTAACTTTCCCTCGCCTCAACATTAATTAAATCTGCATCAGCTTAACAGGACCACCAGCATCCAGCAACTATGTGGGCAGTATGGTAGCGCAGAGGTTAGCACTGCCGCCTGACAGCGTGAGAGACCCAGGTTCGATCGCAGCTTAGAGCAACTGTATGCGAAGTTTGTACATTCTCCCAATGTTCCAGTTTCCTCCCAAGGTCCAAAGAAATGCAGGTTAGGCGGAATGACCATGGTAAATTACCCATTGTGTCCAAGGATGCATGGACTAGGTGGATTAAATAATGGAAATACAGGGACAGGGTGGGGCTAGATGAGATGCTCTTTGAAGGGTCAGTGTGGACTGGATGGGTTGAATGGCCTGTTTCCACACTGTAGGGATTCGATAAGCATGTCATGATACAAGCTAAGCAGCCAACCATTTTGATGTAGTCTCACAGACATCACACCAGGGAACAAAAAGCACAAATTACCCTTCACGTTTATAATTATTTTAGAGACAGCAATGAGACTTAGATTAGAAAATGAAATATCCAACTTTAAAAAAAGTTAAAATTCTATAGAATGTAAATTTCTATAGTATGTAGGGCAGCACAGCAGTTATCTTTCTTCCCATGTCTGTATGGGTTTCCTCCCACAGTTCAAAGATATGCAGGTTAGGTGGATTGGCCATGCTAAATTGTCCTATAGTATCCAGTGATGTGAAGGCTCGGTGCATACCCCACCCGATTTTATCCCTGGAACTCTGCAATTACCATGCTCTTCAGAAGGCCAGTGCAGCCTTAGTGGACCAAACAGTCTAACTGTACTGTAGGCATTGTATGATTCAGCTATAATCAAGACACTGGATAAAGGTAAGATTTGCTTTTTGAGATCAGATAACTTATTTATCACCAATAATGAATAATTAAACATTCCAGTGAGACCTCATTCAACATGGCAGACTTTTCTTTTACACCAAGATTACCAGCCAAAAAGCTGAAGTTCACGTCAACCCTAGTGATTTCTCAAGCACCCTTTGTAAGATACGCAAGAATTCCTGACAATTTCAAGAATTGTGTTTAACAGGACATGTGCAATTATCAGAAGTTGCAACTGGGTTTTATATTTCTAGTAAAAGGCAACAGCTGACAAATTAATCATTGCGATCACAAAATCTACACAGCTGTCATAAAAAAAGCTGAAAAGATTTCATTCTCAACGGGTGTGGTGTAACATGCAAAACAGAGGCATTTGCTTAAAAACCAATTGTACACTTTATTAGCAAATGAGAGGTACATTCTTCTTAAACAGTGTTAAGTTGGCAAAGGGTGTTCAATTATCATACAGCCAGTTACTCACCAGATCAGTAATTCCTGCCAGAGTAAAAAGACCCAGAGCTAGATTGAATTCTTCTTCCACAATCAAGTAGCCCAAGTACGGTGATAAGCCAATCCTTGCCACGCATAGTAAATTTGGAATTGTCCATGGATTCTCATACTATAAAGAAAGATTGATAATGTATTATTTTTAGATAAACATATTCCTGGTTACCAGTTAAGAAAGCCTCATTTTGTTTAGGGGGAAGGGGATGGATATAGACATGTATCTTTCACATACTTCCACAATAAAATTTAATGATGTAACAAAAACAAGCTAGTATTTCACATTTTGCAATAGCATTATTAAACATTCCTACAAAACTGTCCTTTGTACCTTTTTGACAAGCTTCATAAAGACCTTTAATTGACCCCCTCAGCCTTGAAAGACAAGATCTCAAGATAACTGCTCCAGGAATATGACACTGTCATTGCAGGAAGATGCTAATTGTCCTTACATTCATAACACTGACATTAAAACATCAGTGTGTACAGTCTACAGAAATTTCTTTCACATTTTTGTTTTCTCAAATTTAATTAAGATTTCTGATTTCTAAACTGTATATGTTAAAACACCATCATTGTCGTATCCTTTCCAAAAGCAACACTACAACCCAAGAACTCTGTCTTCCTCCAATACTGATCTCTTGGGCATCCCCAATGCATTAGAGGCTGTGGCATGAGATTGTCTAGGTTTTTAGTTCTCAACTTTGCTCCTTAAATCTCTGTAGCTCCTTATTTAAGCTTCTTCTTAAAACATACCTTGTTACAGATTCATTCAGCACAAAAACAGACCCTTCAGTCCAACCAGTCCATGTTGAACATAATCCAAACTAAACTCGTCCCACCTGCCTGCTCCTGGCCCATACCTCTCCAAACTTTTCCTATTCATGTACTTATCCAAAATGTCTTTTAAACGTTGTAATTGTACCTCTATCCGCCACTTCCTCTGGTAATTCATTCCACACACCAACCATCCTGTGTGTTACAAATGTGCCCCTCACGTCCTTTTTAAATCTCTCCTTAAAAATCTCTCGCCTGTCACCCCCTAATCTTGAAATCCCCCATCCTAGGGAAAAGACAACTTCCATTAACTCTATATATTCCACTCATTAATTTATGAACTTCCATAAGGTCACTTCTCAACCTCCTACACTGCAGTGAAAAACGTCCCAGCCTTTCTTTATAACTCAAACCTTCCATATGCGCAACATCCTGGTAAATCTCTTCTGAACCCTCTCCAGCTTAATAATATCCTTCCTATAATTGGGCGTCTTCACCAAGCTTCTGGTCACCTGTCTTGATAATTCACTACCTTCTGCTGCTCAATGTCCAATTTTGTCTGATTATGCTTCTATGAAGCCTTTTCCCACATTAAAGGTGAACATAAATGCAAGCTGCTGTTTCAATATAATTATATCACTGAAGTTTTTCTTCAGTGATAGCCAGTGAACCAGACAAACATCTGGTCAAATAATATGACCAGAGCCTTCCAACATTCAGATGCACAAATTCAAAAGGACTGCCATCTCTGTCAAAAGTGCACTTATTTTCTCAATGGAAAAACTCAGCTCTCAGAAAGTCTTTAGTTTGTTTTTCCAAATGAAGTCAAACCTAGCCGGAAGATGAATTTGAAATATTTCACTCAACAGTTCCATTATGTGTCTCCATATGATCTTCCTTTACTTCAAAAGCAGCAAACACCAGACGTTACATCCAGTTTTAAATGTCAACCAAGTTCTTATTAACCAAGTGGTTATGGTACAGGGCCAGCAACCCAAAGGTAGCTCAATTTCTCACCATCTAATGTAATGGTCTCAATTTATGTGATAAATTTTGCATCTTGCATTATTGAAACTCAACAGGGTAAAAAATGAGGATGTGATTATGAGACAATCAGTACGTTACAGAATAAGAGTGTATATTTCTGAGCCAGAAGGCCTGGGCTCAAGTCCCAGGGGCTCCAGAATTGTGTAATAACATCTCTGAACAGGCTGACTAGCAGATATCTGTTTGAGAATGAGTATGTAAGAGTATGATTGAGTGTATGAATACATGCAAAAGCAAGGGTGCATTTGCACAACAGAGGGGTGTACACATGTGCTAGATCAAGGGAGGAGGAAGATGTGTCCCCCCTGTCCAGGAGAAATGGATAAAGAGTTCTCAGAGACAATGTTTTTCTAAATATATGAATTAGGAGCAACAGGTGGCCACTCAGCTTCACAAGTCTTCAATAAAATCATGGCTGACCTAATTATTCAAGCTGAACTCCACCTTTCCACCTAATCCTGATAATCTTTCACCTCACTTCTTACCAAGAAACCAGCTAATTGTCTATAGAATACTCAGATTGAGTTTCAAACAGCTTTGAAGATGACAATTTCGAAGACTCTTAGCACAAAGAAAATAATTCTCACCTCTGCCACAAATCAGCCACTCCTTATTTTTAAAATGATGACCCCAAATTCTAAGACCTCCCAAAGGGGGAAACATATTCCCCACATCCATTACAGTTACGTGAAAAAGTGAGCAATTGAGATTGCATACGAATGCGAGAAGAAGGATGTTTGTGGCCATGTTTGTGTGAAAGTGCATTTTTTTTTGGAGCAGAGAAGGTTTAAGGGGGAAACCTGATAGAAGTGTATGCGATTGAGGGGCATGAACAGAGTGAAAAGCAGCTGTTCCCCTTAGTCAGAAGGTCAATAACAAGGGGGTGTAATTTTAAGTAGTAAGGCATGAGGTTGAGAGAGGATTTGAGAAAATTTTTATATTCATCCAGAGGATGGTGGAAATCGGAAATGAACTGATTGGGAGTATAGTTGAGATGGGTAACCTCACAACCTTTAAAAAGTACATGGATAAGCATTTTGTATATCATAACATTCAAGACTATGGGCCTGATGCTGGAGGTGGGACTAGTGGGGACATGAGGTAGCTTTGTAAAATAAGGTAAAGGGAAATCCAAAGAGATCCCTTTTGATCCCTTCCAGTAGCAGTGGTGGAATCTCCCTCTTTATGGTCATTTAAGCGGGCATTGGACAAGCATATGGAGGTTATTGGGCTAGTGTAGGTTAGGTAGGCTTCGGTCGGCGCAACATCGAGGGCCGAAGGGCCTGTACTGCGCTGTAATTTTCTATGATCCCACAATTATATTAAGGGCAAAAGACTAACTCGGGTCCCTTAAAGATCAGCAAGATCATCTGTGGCTGAGATCCTAAATAAATATTTCTCATCAGTATTTACCACGAAAAAAAGACAGAAACTCAGGAGCTCAAAGCTGTAAATAGTGATGCCCTGAAAAAAAAAAGAGTCCACATTACAGGCAAGGAGTTGCTGGAGGTCTTAAAATACATAAAGGTAGATAAAGCTCCAGGACTTAATCAAGTGTATCCCACAACATTACAGGAAACTTGGAAGAAATTGCAGGGCCCCTGGTGAAGATTTTTTTTTATCATCAACAGCCATAGGTGAGGTGACAGAGATTGGAGGGTGGCTAAGTTTGCACCATTATTTAAGACAGGCTGCAATGGAATGCCAGGGAACTACAGACAGGTGAGCCTAATGTCAGTGGTAAGTTGTTGGAGGGGATTCTGACATTCTGACAGGATCTTCATGCATTTGGAAATGCAAGGACTGACTCGGGATGGTCTGCATGACTTTCTGTATGGGAAATTGTATCTCTCAACTTTGGTTGAGTGTTTTGAAACGGAGTCCAAGGCAATAGATGAGGGCAGTGCAGTAGACGTCATCTACATATACTTTCGCAAAGATCTTTGACAAGGTGTCGCATGGTAGACTGGTTAATGAGGTTAGATCACATGGGAACCAAAGATTAGCTTGACGGTAGGGGAGAGAAGGTGGTAGTACAGGGTTGTTGTTCAGACTGAAGGCTTATAACCAGCAAGGATTGTTACAGGATCCACTGTGGTTTGTCATCGAGATAAATGATTTGTTGAGAATATAGGAGACATCATTAGTAAGTTTGTAGATGATGGAAAAATTGGTGATATAGTGAACAGTTAAGAAGGTTATCCAAGAGTACAATGGTTTCTTGATCAATTAGGACAGTGAGCTGAGGAATGGCAGATGGAATTTAATGCAGATAAATGTGAATTGTTGCATTTTGGCAAGACAAACCAGATATAAACTTAGACAATTACTGGTAGGGCCCTGGGGAGTATTGTCGGGTACACAGTTCTTTTGAAAGTGGGATCACAAGTAGATAGCAGTTCAGGCAGCATCCAAGTAGCTTCAAAATCGACGTTTCGGGCAAAAGCCCTTCATCAGGAATAAAAGCAGTGAGCCTGAAGCATGGAGAGCTAAGCTAGACGAGGGTGGGGGTGGGGAGAGAGTAGCATAGAGTACAATGGGTGAGTGGGGGAGGGGATGAAGGTGATAGGTCAAAGAGGAGAGGGTGGAGTGGATAGGTGGAAAAGAAGATAGGCAGGTAGGACAAGTCCGGGCAAGTCAAGGAGACAGTTACTGAGCTGGAAGTTTAGAACTAGGGTGAGGTGGGGGAAGGGGAAATGAGGAAACTGTTGAAGTCTACATTGATGCCCTGGGGTTGAAGTGTTCCAAGGCGGAAGATGATGCGTTCTTCCTCCAGGCGTCTGGTGGTGAGGGAGCGGCGGTGAAGGAGGCCCACAACATCCATGTCCTCGGCAGAGTGGGAGGGGGAGTTGAAATGTTGGGCCACGGGGCGGTTTGGTTGATTGGTGCGGGTGTCCCGAAGATGTTCTCTAAAGCGCTCCGCTAGGAGGCGCCCAGTCTCCCCAATGTGGAGGAGACCGCATCGGGAGCAACGGATACAATAAATGATATTAGTGGATGTGCAAGTAAAACTTTGATGGATGTGGAAGGCTCCTTTAGGGCCTTGGATAGAGGTGAGGGAGGTGGTGTGGGCGCAGGTTTTACAGTTCCTGCAGTGGCAGGGGAAAGTGCCAGGATTGGAGGGTGGGTTGTTTGGGGGCGTGGACCTGACCAGGTAGTCGCGGAGTGAACGGTCTTTGCTGAAGGCGGAAAGGGGTGGGGAGGGAAATATATCCCTGGTAGTGGGGTGTGTTTGGAGGTGGCGGAAATGTCGGCGGATGATTTGGTTTATGCGAAGGTAATTAGGGTGGAAGGTGAGCACCAGGGGTGTTGTGTCCTTGTTACGGTTGGAGGGGTGGGGTCTGAGGGCGGAGGTGCGGGAATTCCCTTCCCATGTGGTTAAAGATGCCCTCCAACGCATCTCGTCCACATCCCGCCCCGTGGCCCAACATTTCAACTCCCCCTCCCACTCTGTCGAGGACATGGAGGTCGTGGGCCTCCTTCACCGCCGCTCCCTCACCACCAGACGCCTGGAGGAAGAACGCCTCATCTTAATTCAATAAACTAATGACCCTTGCTTTTTGAATAGACAGCATCTGTCAATTCTTTTGACCGATCTTGAACCAAGAGGCCCATCTTGAGGGTCTTAGGTCTTCACATACAGTACAGGCATTGGGACATAATGTTACAGCTGTACAAGAAATTGGTGAGGCCACATTTGGAGTACTACATACAATTCTGGTCATCCTACAATAGGAAGAAGTTATTAAACTGGAAAGGGTGCAAAAAAGATTTACAAAGGTGTTACTTAGACTGGTGGGTTTGAGTTATAAACTGAGGCTGCTTAGGCTGGGACTTTTTTTTCCCTGGAGTATAGGATGCTGAGGGGTGACCTTATAGAGATTTATAAAATCAAGAGGAGCATAAAGAAGGTGGATAACCAAGGTCTTCTCCCCAAAGGTAGGAGTCCAAAACTGGAGGGTATAGGTTTAAGGCGAGAGGGGAAAATTTAACAGGGACGGGAGGACAACTTTTTCACATAGACAGTGGTGTGTATATGGAACAAGCTGCCAGAGGAAGAAGTAGAGGTAAGTACAATTACAACATTTAAAATAAGTTTGGACAGGTACTTGGATAACAAAGGTTTAAAGAGACCTGGTCAAATGAGTCTAGCTTCGTTTAGGAAACCTTGCTGGCGTGGACGAGTTGGGCAGAAGGGCCGATTTCTGTGTTACATAGCTCTGTGACACTAGCGTAGATTTAGCTGAGCTTTGGTGGTATAGACTTGATGGACTGAAGAGTCTCTTCCGTGCTGTAGTGTTCTTTGATTCAATGAGTGATTATGTGCCTAACAGAGAGTAAGGGCATGTGTGACTGAGTTTATATTAGTGCACGTGAGAGTGAAAGTAAGAACGTGTTTGAGTTTATTAGGAGAGTAAGAATGAAGACATTTCTGTTACAGTTTGTGTGTATCTGTGAAAGAAAAAAGATGCGTGTGTCATTTATGTTTGACAGTGAGGTTGTATATGTGATAGTAATCGAATATTTGATTGATTGTACAAGTGTGAGGACTTGTCTGATTGAAATTGTGTATGACAACAGGTGAAAGAGAGAATTTGTGTGATTAACTGTGTCTGAATGTGAAAGACTAAGCATGTGTATGAGAGAACGCGTGAAATAGTTTATGTATGAGCAAGTGAGAGAGTAGGTACAAACGCAAACGAGCTTTGTATGAAAACGGGAGTGAGTGAGGACTTGTATGATTTGAGTTTGTGTATGAATGTGAGAGAGGATGTGTATGCAAAAACGTAAAGTTACCAAAGTCCTAACAGACCATAGGGCTGCTCTTGCATCAGAGAAAAAGAGACATATGGTGGTGTTATGCAAGGAGAGGGGTGTGAAGGAGAATCCTTCAACTGATCCAGGAATTAATCCCAGTATTGGCATGACTCTGCTTTGCAAACCAGCTGTTAAGCCAATAGACTGAATGGAATTTGAGAGAAAGAGAAATGATGTGTGCGACTGAATTTGTGTACAAGTCCACAAAGGTGAGTGTGAGTGAGAGACAGAGAGAGAAAACGTGTGAAAGAGTTTTTGTCTGCATCCTTGTGAGAAAGTGTGAGAGATTGAGTTTACGTACAAGTCCACATGAGAGAGTAAGGTTGGTTGAGCCTGTGTATATGAGGGAGTAAGAATAAAGTGTTGAGGAGAAGAAAGATGTGCATAAGTTTGTGTGGAAGTGTGTGTGTGAGAGTGAGAGAAAGAGAGACAGAGAGAGAGAGAGAGTAAAGGATGGTTCAGTTTGGGTGTGAGAGAGGAAGAAATGAGAATGAGAGTGAGAGAGAGAGAGCAGGACAGCAGCATGATTGAATAACAACAAGGATAAAAATATGATTGAATTTAAGTTTGAGTTCTTATGTAAGAGCAAAGACAAGTGTGAGAGATTGAACTATTCTAAGGGTAAAGACAGAGTGATTGAGTGAGTTTGTGTGGATGCATGAATAAGTGAATTGGAGGTGAAGTGTAGTTGAGTTTATGCCTGAGGGAGTGAACGTGATGTACGGGATGGTGTTAATGGCAGAGCCTGAGTTAACACAGGGGGACAGGGAGGTAATGTAAAGGCAGATCATGTCAGTGAGAGAGTGTCTCTCTCTCTCTCTCTGGGATCACTGAGCCCCAGCCCTGAGGACCCACACTCCCCTCCTTACCAGCTCCGGACACGCGGCCCTCTCCTCACCGGCCCCTGACGACGGATCCGCGGCCTCCCTTTTAGCCGCCGGCCTTGCGGCTCCATAGCGGCGGCTGCAGGCGAGCCCGGGGCTCGGTACGGCCTCCCTCCGCCGGACTCGGGCTGGAGGCCACCAGGCGAGACCGAGGCCGAGGCCCAGGCACCTCCTCCCGGGCCCGGGGTAAGGGAAGGAGAGCGACGGCCGCCGCCGCGGGGCCCACCCGGGAGGCCCCAGCCCCGCCTGCAGTCTCAGCGCCGCCGCCGCCGCCCGCCTGCCGATCGCCCAGCGGCTTCTCCACAGGAACATGGCCCGGGGTGGGGGGAGGGAGTCACTGCGAACGGCCCCGGCCGCTGCCCTGTGCCCCCCTCCGCAGGTCGGCCTGAGGAGACATCTCTTAGTGGTGGACTCTCGAGCCGATACCGACAACAACAACTGCGGCTTAAAGGGGCAGGCCGCCACGTGCTGTTAGCCGGCCGTAAACCAACCTCTTAAAGTCATTGGTGTACTGGCAGCAGGCAGCCACCAGGGTGAGCTTTGGGGAGGAGAGGTGGGGGGGGAGGATGAGAGGTGGCATGGGGGGGGGGGGGGGAGGATGAGAGGTGGCATGGGGGGGGGGGGGGGGGAGGATGAGAGGTGGCATGGGGGGGGGGGGGGGGGAGGATGAGAGGTGGCATGGGGGGGGGGGGAGGATGAGAGGTGGCATGGGGGGGGGCGGGGAGGATGAGAGGTGGCATGGGGGGGGGGAGGATGAGAGGTGGCATGGGGGGGGGGAGGATGAGAGGTGGCATGGGGGGGGGGAGGATGAGAGGTGGCATGGGGGGGGATGAGAGGTGGCATGGGGGGGGGGAGGATGAGAGTGGCATGGGGGGGGGGGGATGGATGCCAGTACACCAATGGCATGGGGGGGGGGAGGATGAGAGATGGCGGAGGATGAGTGGTGGCATGGTAGGGGAGGATGAGAGGTGGCATGGGTGGGGTGGGAGGATGAGAGGTGGCATGGGGGAGTGGGAGGATGAGAGGTGGCATGGGTGGGAGGATGAGAGGTGGCATGGGTGGGGTGGGAGGATGAGAGGTGGCATGGGGGAGTGGGAGGATGAGAGGTGGCATGGGTGGGAGGATGAGAGGTGGCATGGGGGGGGGAGGATGAGAAGTGGCATGGGGGGGAGGGGAGGTGGCATGGGGGCAAAGAGGGGAGGTGGCATGGAGGGGAAAGGGAAGAGGGGAGATGGTATGGAGGGGAAAGAGGGGAGGTGGCATGGAGGGGAAAGAGGGGAGGTGGCATGGGGGGGAAGAGGGGAGGTGGCATGGGGGGGAAGAGGGGAGGTGGCATGGGGGAGTAAGAGGGGAGGTGGCATGGGGGGGAGGTGGCATAGCACTTGGGAAGAGAAGTTGCAAAGTGCAGGGGGGTGGAAATGGGGCAGGGTAGGGCAAGGATATGGGCGCAGGGGAGATGGGTGCGGGGCAGGGGGAGATGGCACAGAGCGGGGTGGGAAATGGATGCAGGGTGGTGTGGGTGCAGAGTGGGGAGAGTTGGGTGGGGAGTTCGGGTGGCAGAGCAGGGGGAGATGGGATGGGGGCGGGGGTGGTGGAGTTGACGGAGTTGGGTGCGGGATCATAGAATACCGACAGTATGGAAACAGGTCATTGGCCCAACAAGTCCACATCAATCTTCCAAAGAGTATCCCACCCAGACACATTCCCCTATTTTGTTAATCTACATTTCCTGACGAATGCATCTAACCTATACATCCCAGAACAATAAGGACAATTCACCTAACCTGCACATCTCTGGACTGGGGGAAGAAAGCCACATAGACATGGGGAGAATGTGCAAACTCCACACAGTTGCCTGATGCTGGAATCAAACCCAGGTCCCTGGCGCTGTGAGGCAGCATTGCTAACCAAAGAGCCACAGTGCAGGGGGGAGATAGATGTGGGGGAAATGGGTGTTGTGGTGTGTAGGGGGAAATAGATGTGTGTGAAGGAAATGGGTGGCAAAGTAGAAGTTGGGGTTGGTGACAAAGTGGACTGTTGGGGGAAGTGGGTGTTGGGGGAAATGGATGGGGGTGGCAAGGGGTTTGGAATAATGTGGCAGTTGTGGGCAATGAGGGGTTAGGTGGCAAAGTGAAAGTTTGTGGAGCTAGCATAAAGTGGGGGTTGGGGGAATGCAGGGGATGAGTGGCAAAGTGGACATGGGGGTTGGGGGAAGGATGGCAAAGTTGGGTTTGGGAGTGAAGGTATAAAGTGGGGTTGGGGGGCATAAAATGGGAGAAGTGATGAAATGGACGAAGGGAGGGCATGGAGGACGGGGATACTGAGAAGTTGTGGTTTTGGGAGAGATGGGGAAAGACACCAAACCGGTGGTGGTGATGGTGGGGGTGGAGGGAAAGCTTCTTTTCCTAAGCACACGTTGCGAAAGCTTTCTATCTTGCCTTCAAACAGACAAAACACAAGAATGCCAGATTTCAGATTCTCGCAACAATTTGTACAACAGAAGAAAAAAAAGGGTGGCACATCAACTCTTTTTCATACGAGCATATAAAGTCCGTTCTGGGATTTACATATTAATGAATCAAAACCTGCAATATACATATCAGTTGCATGACACTATGATCTTGCGCTATAAATTGTCTTATGATCCTACCTCACTGGCTACCCAATGAAGGAGCAGTGCTCCGAAAGTTAGTACTTCCAAATAAGCCTGTTGGACTATAACCTGGTGTTGTGATTTTTAATTTTACTTATGCATAGTACTGGAAACTGGTCCAGCTTCCTTAGACCATGTTAACAGCTTCAGTTAGGGTACTCATTCTGTGATACCCACCTAGCTGATCTCATTACAATCACTGCCGGCAGCATCCTACCTCTGGGCTGAAAGCAACCGGGTTTATTTTATAATATTTGATTTGCACGTATTGACCAGACATTTGGATGTTTTCCAGTATTTTATGTCTCAAATGAACTGCATGCTACACAGTTATTCTAGGTCACATGTAAAGAAGGGCTACTTGAATACCAAACGTTTCAACGCTCCTTCATTTCTGGATGCATTTCAAAATTTGGGCGATATCGTCTGTACAATTTTCCAGACAAATTCAGACGGGCAACAAATGTTGGCATAACCAACAACATATTCTAGGAATGAATAAAAATAAAATACACAGACCATGACAGAATAAAAATGAAGCATAAAATTCTCAATACAGGTATCAGCACAAACAAAATGATATGTACATTGCATTTATTCTTTTAATGCTTTAAAAATAAAATTTCAATAGTATTTATCACTACAATTTTCAAAGTAGATATATTACATCAACAGAAATTTCCATACTTTATGTATGACTGAATTACAGATTTTTAGCATAAATTACACTTTTCCTGAACATGTGAAGTAAAGTTTCTACAAAGAATTGAGAAAACACTTCTTAAATAATGCAAGAACCTACAAAAATAAAAAAAAGAATAACTTAACAGCAATGTTTATAGACTGAAAAGTTTCTTTCTTCAAAGACTTCTCACTACACGTCTGTGGAGATGGTTTGAGTAGGTCCTTATCCCTATTAATAATGCCTTAAATTCACAGAAATCCAATACTTCCACATTGTATTTTGTGACAAGCACAGATAAAATTCAAATAAGGTAATCAGCACCCTAGGGACCAAGATATTCCTTGAATTTCAGATACCCAACAAAGACACATTAATAGAGCTCCAACAGGTTTTATTCTGATTCATTTCTATGATTCTTAAAATTCTTTCATCTTAAACTTAAATCAATGTTCTTCCATTATAAATTCTTAGGTTTGGCTTTTGTGATGTAAACTTATGTAAAATTAACATATATATTCACATCTTGCCACCAGCAGAGATTCTATAATACTACCACTGGGAGGGTGCAGCTATAAAGTCGCAAGTTTACATAAGACGTTTCCATCATAGAACTTAAGTAAAATAATTTGATAATACCAAGTAGTAAATAAAGACAGAATTGCGCAATTTTAAAATCACAATTACAGTACATCCACACACACTGGTTCAATTAACTCCATCCAACGCATTATACAATTCAACTGTCAGCTTTTTATTCTCCACTTTTCCAAGTGGGATGCAATGCACCAACAAGATGAAAAGTACACAGAAACAATGTACTGCAATTTGTTTCTTCCTTCTGATGTTTCTGAATTGATTTGTATTCTTTCTTCAAAACTACAGCCAACACCAAAACTTGTTATGTGCAATACACGGGCTGTAGGTTCAAGCCCATCTTTGGAAAATACAGCAAAATATCAACATCCTACTCCAGCTCAAATTTAGAATACAACAGTAACTTTTATTTATGTGGTTGGAGAAATAATGAGGACTAACTATTTCTATCAACACTTTCTAAACTTTATGAAATGAAGCGAATTTGTGCATCTATCTTGCTTGACTGGGCTAGTTACATTTTAAAAGCCAGAATGAGTATTTTTTTCAAATCTAGCATTATAATAAAATAAAATAAATAACTGTGCACACTGGATATCTGAAATAAGAACAGAAATTTTTGGATAAACTTACGTCGAGCAGCATCTGTGGAGAGAAAGCAAATCTTCACATCAGAAAGTTCCCTGAACCTGAAAAGTTAACACTACTTTGTATCCAGAGATTATTATTCAATGGCTCAACAATCTCATACTATTTTACTGACTTGAAACATTTATAACATAATGATAATATCACCAAAGGTAGATTTCATTGCAGTTCTCCTTGCCTTTGCTCTCCTTTAAAGGGAGTTAGCATAACCGTACAAAGATATTTTTGTGATCAATCTGCAATCACACAGTCTGGAGCTGATAAAGTCTTGGCCCCTTTTTTAACAAGTAGCCCTGGTCATTCAAAGAATGGATAAATCCCTCGAAGTCAGACACCTGCATATTTAAACACAGAAATAAAGTTGAATTTAAACATTTTCTGTGGTGTGGTGCATTCTTATAACAACGTGCAATTACATAACACCTTTAATGTACAAGGCACTTTATAAAGAAAAACTTGCAGAGCCTACAGACAGTTATCGAGAGGTGACTGAAGACTAGGTACAAAAGATTAATTAGATTAGATTACCTCCAGTGTGGAAATGGGCTATTTGGCCCAACAAGTTTACACTGACCCTCTGAAGACTAACCCACCCAGACCCCATTCCCCTACCCTATATTTCCCCTGACTACTGCACCTAACCTATGGACAATTTAGCATAGCCAATTCACCTAACGGGAGGAAACCAGAGTGCCCGGAGGAAACCCACACAGACATGGGGAGACATGAGACAGTCACCCAAGGTGGGAATCGAACCCTGGTCCCTGGTGCTATGAGGCAACAGTGCTTATCACTGAGCCACCATGCCGCCCTTAGAGATGGACTTAGAGATTTTGTTTTAAAGAGGACAAGGGCACTGGGGAAATTTAGTGAGGTCATTCTGGACTTGGACCAAAATTACAAAACCTTTGATATTCAACTTGAGACAAGGCAGCAGGGAAAACACAAGAACCCAAGTTAGGAGATCACAAGTATTGGAGGGTTCTATGGATAGAGGTTGATGGAAGGGGAAATCAAGAGAAAGCAAGAATATTAAAGGGAAGAAAGAAAAATTAGATAAACTTGGATCTACATAAATAACATTCACAATCTCAGAATACTCAAAGTCACTTAGTGGCCAATGAAGTACTTCTAAATTAGCAATGAAGTAGCTCCAAATTACCTGTATCTGTATTTCTCTTGCTAATTGCTTGAGCTGATGAAATTCAAAAACAGTCTTATAAGTCTGTTCTGCTACCCTGTTCAGAGCAGCCACAAATCTTTTTGCCTGGGACCGTTTGCTCATCCCAGAACCATGCTGTGAGCGTTGAAAATCCAATCTTCCAAACTCATCAGAGAAAGTATCCAATAAGCTGTTAAAGCGATATATTTATTTTATGAAAGCAATTAAAGGTAAGTTAAAGAAAGAGAAAGAAGGAGGTTAAGAAGAAGATTGTTGCTTACTTTTAATTGGCTATGTAATCAACCTCCATTTTCAATTCTGGAGTACTCAAATATTACATTTTACTTATTTTAAAAGAACAGAAATAATCAAAAACATTTAAAGTTTAAATGCATAGTGTTACTGGATTAGAGATGGAACTAGAAGATGTCAAAAAGCAAGAATATTACCACCTACACTGGAGACCAAATTGAAAATCCAGAAGCAAATAAGTTAAACAAAAGCATATTAGCATAAAGAGTAAGTGTGGAAACAAGCTATGTCATTACAATTGCAACAGGAAATGTATCAGTAGAAATGGATACTAATGAATTAGATTCCATTATTGTAAAAAGATAGCCAGAAAATGCTTAGCAATCTTAACGCCTGCAGCAAAAGAAACATAATGCTTCCATATCTGCTAAACAATGGCATAATGGTAAAAACAATGACTGCAGATGCTGAAAACCAAATACTGGATTAGTGGTGCTGGAAGAGCACAGCAGTTCAGGCAGCATCCAACGAGCAGCGAAATCGATGTTTCGGGCAAAAGCCCTTCATCAGGAATAAAGGCAGTGAGCCTGGAGCGTGGAGAGATAAGCTAGAGGAGGGTGGGGGTGGGGAGAAAGCAGCATAGAGTACAATGGGTGAGTGGGGGAGAAGATGAAGGTGATAGGTCAAGGAGGAGAGGGTGGAGTGGATAGGTGGAAAAGAAGATAGGCAGGTCGGACAAGTCCGGACAAGTCAAGGAGACAGTTACTGAGCTGGAAGTTTGAAACTAGGATGAGGTGGGGGAAGGGGAAATGAGGAAGCTGTTGAAGTCCACATTGATGCCCTGGGGTTGAATTGTTCCAAGGCGGAAGATGAGGCGTTCTTCATCCAGGCGTCTGGTGGTGAGGGAGCGGCGGTGAAGGAGGCCCAGGACCTCCATGTCCTCGGCAGAGTGGGAGGGGGAGTTGAAATGTTGGGCCACGGGGCTGTTTGGTTGATTGGTGCGGGTGTCTCGGAGATGTTCCCTAAAGCGCTCTGCTAGGAGGCGCCCAGTCTCCCCAATGTAGAGGAGACCACATCGGGAGCAACGGATACAATAAATGATATTAGTGGATGTGCAGGTGAAACTTTGATGGATGTGGAAGGCTCCTTTAGGGCCTTGGATAGAGGTGAGGGAGGAGGTGTGGGCACAGGTTTTACAGTTCCTGCGGTGGCAAGGGAAAGTGCCAGAATGGGAGGGTGGGTCGTAGGGGGGTGTGGACCTGACCAGGTAGTCACAGAGGGAATGGTGTGATGACACTGAATTAGTGATCCAGACTTATGCTCTGGAACACTGGTTCAAATTTCACCATGACAGCCAATGCAATTAACATTCAATTAAAATCTGGAATAGAAAGCTGGTAATGGTTACCATGACAACTATCCATCAACTGTTATAAAATTTCATCTGGTTCACTCATGTCATTTAAGGAAGGAAACCTGCCATCCTTACCCAGTCTGGCCTGCATGTAACTCCAGACCCAAAGCAACATGGTTCACTCTTAACTGTTCAAGAGTGATTAGGGATGAACAACAAGTTATGGCCCTGCCAGTGACACTCATATCCCATGAAAGAATTATTCCTTGAAAAGTGTTCACTATCGAAATGACTCACAAAACTGAAGCAATTGAATGATGTTTTCTAATCTTCCAGTCGACCTTCTCACTGGATTTAATGTGATGATCTGTGCACCATTCATACCGCTCCAGCAACCTTTCAACTTGTCCCTATTATTCAAGGGCTCATGAACCTGCACTCCAAGGTATCTTTGTTTGACAACACTCCTCAAAACATTATCATTAAGTGTATAAGTCCTGACCTGATTTGCCTTACCAAAATGTGACATTTCCATTTATTTAAATTAAACTCCATCTGCCACTCCTTGGCTCATCTGATCATTATACTCTGAGGTAACCTCCTTCATTGTCCACTACACCACCAATTTTGGTGTCATCTACAAACTTACTAACCGTTCCTCGCATGTTCAAACCCGAATCATTTATATAAAAGACAAAAATTTGTGGACCCAGTACTACCTTGTGGCATACCGCTGGTCACAGGCCTCCAATCTGAAAAGCAACCCTCCGCCACCACACTCTGTCTCCCACCTTTGGCAGACCTTGCAGTGTAGGTTCATAGATCCTTGAAAGTGGAGACGCAGATAGACAAGATAGTGAAGGAGACATTAGGTACACTTGATTTATTAGGAGAAATTGAAGACTGCAGATGCTGGAGACCAGAGTTGAATTCCTGAAGAAGGGCTTATGCCCGAAACGTCGATTCTCCTGCTTCTCGGATGCTGCCTGGCCTGCTGCACTTTTCCAGCACCACACTTTTCAACACTTGATTTATTGGTTCGTGCATTGAGTATAGGAGTTGGGAGATAATGTTGTAGCTGTTCAGCACATTGGTTAGGCCCACTTTTGGGATACTGCATTAAATTGTGATCTCCCTACTATAGGAAAGATGCTGTGAAACTGGAGGCAGTTCAAAAAAGATTTATAATGATGTTGCCAAGATTGAAGAGTTTGAATTATATGGAGAGGCTGAATAAGCTAGAGCTATTTTCACTGGAATTTTGGAGGTTGAGGGGTGTCCTTACAGAAGTTTATAAAATCATTAGGGACATGGATAGAGTGAATAACTAAGGTCTTTCCCTCAGTTTAGGGGAGTTGTAAACTAGACAACATAGGTTTAAGGTGAGGGGTCGGGGGGGAAGATTTAAAAGGGTTCTAAGGGACAACCTTTTGACACAGAGGGTGGTGCATGTATGGAATGAACTGCCAGAGGAAGTGGTGAAAAGGGTGGTACAATACAACACTTAAAAGGCATCTGAATGGGTATATGAATAGGAAGGGTTTCGAGGGATATGGGCCAAATACTGGCAAATGGGACTAAATTAATTTAGGATATCTAGTCGGCACAGACAAGTTGAACCGAAGGGTCTGTTTCCATGCTATACATCTCTGACTCTATTCAGATAAATCCCATTACTAACAGTGATACAGGCATACACATATAAAACATTTGATGATGATTTGGAACATGGCTTTTATAGCAGAGGTGAACTAGATCTGGGATTTCAGTTCTGGCAACTTTTTAAAGAGATTGGGAAGTCATTTGGAACCGTGAACTAAAGACATAATTTCTGAGAAAATATATGATTTCAATTTCGTGCCCAACAGGATACCTGTGATGTTAATTGACAAAGTGTTTACAAAGTTGAACATTTTTGACAGCCAGAAAGCAGACCAATGATCCCCTGTGATTTGAGTTCAGTTTAGGAGAACAATTCCACCATAACAAAAGGATTTTAGTTTATTAATTCAGAGATTATACAAAAGTTTTAGAGCTGTCAGAATTGAAAAGAAGCTTAGGTCATCAGAACTGAAAATAAGTGTTAGGTGACCAAAACTACAAAGAGTCAGTTAAGTAATAAATTAAGAGTGAAGTTAAGTGAAACACTTCACTAGAATTGATTATCTATAAGAGAGATTGCTGGGAAACCAGTCAAAACTTTGTTTTGCTCCTAATGCTAATAAACATGTATTTAAAATTTCTCTTTTTTGGCAATTTAAAAATCTCTTTTTTTTCCTGAATAATAAGCTTGCATTCATTTATTAAAGAACACCGGATATGTTGAGTGACTCACTATCACGGTAAGAATTGCCAAAATTAAACTTGATTTATTGAATCAGACTTTATTTCGGGATCAGACTTTCCTAGTATTACCATCAACTGGGATTATAATGATCCAGACGGACTTTTCCAAATTGTCATGAAGCTCCAAGCAAGCAGGTTGTAAGTTTGCTCGCTGAGCTGGCAGGTTTGTTGTCAGACATTTGGTCACCATGCTAGGTAATGTCATCAGTAAGCCTCTGGTGAAGCACTGGTGTTCTGTCCTGCTTGCAATTTGTGTGTCTTGGTCTCTTCAGGTGGGTGATATCATTTCTGGAAATGAAATCACCTACCTTAAGAGATCAAGACACATAAATAGAAAGTGGGACAGAACGCCAGTGCTTCACCGGAGGCTCACTGATGATGTTGCTTCGCATGGTGACGAAATGTCTGATAACAAACCTGCCAGCGCAGCAAGCAAACTTACAAACTGAACTTCAACCCGAGCTACAAATTTTGCCAAAAATCACTCCATGCAAGCTTTTGAATTGAGAATTATGAGCTGGTTTTTGCCAAATACTATTGCTTCAAATATGCAATTTCCTGTTGGACCCATGGCACCAGAAAACATTTTGGCCTGTAAAATAGAAGAAATTTATGCTTTACTTCATAAAAGTAGATACCTCCTTATCTGATAAACTCTTTCAGTAATAATATTGGGGAAAAGTTCCTGAAGTAGATTTTAAGAATGAACTTATTGGGGAAAAGTTCCTGAAGTAGATTTTAAGAATGAACTTATTTGCAGTAAGTGCTACACAAATAAAATAACTAATCGTAATCAAATGAAGATTTGTATCCTTTCCCCTCCAAATGATGTGCATGCTACTGAAATGTCTTACCTCCTTGTCAACCCTCCTGTGTTTAGTCTGTGTTCATTGTATACTATTTGTTCTTATGTTGTAGATTTGCAAGCTTTGTTCTTTATGCTTTTTATTTGCCAGTTCTCATTATGCATTAACTATATTAAGATAATTTTGAAAAACTTCTTTACCTATGTTTCATGATGTCCACAACGTCTTCTGCATCACTTTTTGTTGCATTTTCTCGGAGTTCTAATTTTGCTCTTGCCTTTCAAATTACAGAAAACAGAAATTTTATCTGAATAATTTATATATCTTTAAATATCAAACTATCCCAGACACTTCACAGAAACATTATGAAACAAAGCTGAGCCATATGAGCAGAGATGACCACATAAGCCTAACCAAAGAGTTAGAGGAGTATCTTCAAAGAGGAAAGTGAGACACAGAAGTGTAGGGAGGGTATTTCTGCTTGGGGGACTCATAACTCAGGGATAAAGCTACCAATAGTACAGTGAATATACTTGCAACACCCAAGATACCATAATTACAGATATCATAGACGATTGTGGGACAGGAGGAGATTATAGAGGAATCGGGGTCAGGGCCAAGGAAGAATTTGAGAACAAGGAAGTTAATTTTAAAATAAAGATGTTATTTGACTAGGAGCTAATATAGGCAGCAAGCACAGTTGTGATATAGGAGGAAAATAGGACTTGTTCCCAATTAAGGTAATCTCAAGTTTATGGAAGATAGAATACTAAAAGCATTAAAACAGACAAGACGAAAGGTAACAAAGGCACAAATGAATGATTCAACAGTAGATATGCTGAGAATGGGCAATCTTAGTGATGGCACAAATCAGAAGTACATTTCAGATCAAAATACTAAGGTTGCAAACAGACTGACATAATCTCAGACAGTTACCATGGAGTAAAGGTAGAACAAAGGTAGAAATGTGTGTTTGATATGAGTCTTAAACATCATGCCTAAATTGTTGACACCAGAGCTTCGGCCAGAGGACAGCAAGTTGCTGAACTCTGATTGCTGCAAGAGAAAACCCCAAAACCTTGTCAGCAACTTCACGGAACAAGATCATTTGCCACCTTTTTGGCCACAGAATGCAATTTCCGGGATTACTACAAACTGGACCATCAAGGTCATTTACTCTCCTGAATAGAGTTACCTTGTTTTCAGTATAAAGAATGACAAACATATTTGATGCCTGTGTGATGAAAGGATGCTGCATGATTATTGAATTTATTCAGATAAAATCAGCACACTCACACTCTCTGCTGGCAACTTCACTCAAAAGGCTAAAATGATTTTAAAAAAAACAGATATTTAGGACTGTGCTCCCCTTGAGCAAGACTTCCAGTCAGAAGTGCAAAATATCTGAATTTACTCAAGTGAGTTACTAATTCCTACTTTGAACAATGCCCATTAGCATGCAACGTTCTTAAAACAAAAAAAAGTAATATGAAACAATTCTGGAACAAGCTTTATAAATGCTCACTTAAGTCAAGTTTAAATTATATCTCAGCCAATGCTCAAGGTATTTTTAACCATACATTCATATTTACCTCTGTAAGTCTTATAAGAGACTCCAGCTGTCTTGTAGTAATTGGTGTACTATCTGGACCTTGATTTTGTCTCCTTAGCTCTAGGTAAAAGTCTTGGAGTACTTGAGCTGCTTCAGCAGATAACTTTGGACAAACATATCGACGCGCATAACCTACATATTTTCTTAGTAACTGATGAGGAATAGGATCAAAGTGGTCTCCAGGGTAAACCTTTTAAACACAAAATACTTTGGATCAGAATTAAGATGCAGTGGAGAGCACAAACGATTGATGTGTGTTTGTTCGTCTAATCAGAGAAAGCATTGTTTTAAATTATCAAGACATCTAGGTATTTGCTTCATGATCAACATTTTTCTCACCTAAAGTCTAGTAATACATTAAAAACACATTACAGATGTTCCTATTCAATTATTTGCATTTCTAATTGTGTATTTCTGACAACTTCGGCATTGTTAGAGTTGTGAAGAGAAACATTTTCACTTACATTTAATGATGGCAGCAAGCAGTCCAGCTGAAGTGAGCCACAGTTAAATACAAACAATCCTTTTACTGATTATCTACCCTCACCTTGATTTTAGAATGCTTAACAAAGTATCAATGAGATTTTTTTCCCATCTCATCCTTGAGGGAAACTTAAACTGTGGACCCTCATCCTTTAGTAACTCACTCCATAGGATCAGGATATGACGGGATTGTTTTAAACCCACACACCAAGACTGAAAGGAAACTCTTAACCAACCTCATACCCGTTCCAGAGTTATTCTCAGTTTTCCTCAAAAAGGACAGATTTTGTCAGAGCTTGTTTATATTGATCTCTTCAGGACAATTAGCAAGAATACTAATTCAAGGGAAACCAACACTTATACTGTATGAGGAAAGTACTGATTGATTGGCATGTGGACTGTGATTGGTAGAAGTTGCCATGGAGATTGTACCAGTCACCTTTAAAATTTTCCCTGATCAGTGCAAGAGGAAAATCTTTGATAAGATGTGTTTTTTTCCAGTCATGGTCAAGTTACGTACTACAAACAACTATTCCTCAATTCTAAGTTTTGTATTTTTTAACATATTCAATACATTTTTTGTTCAGCTTTTCTACGTTAGATCATTTTTGCTCAGTGGATATTCAGCTCCGAATTAAAGACATTTGCCCTCACAAGCAAATGAGCAGATAATTTTAAAAACCATGGAAGCACTGCATTGACAGAGACTTTGTAATTTGAGTTTACATAAAATTAACATCTCATCTCTCACCTTTAATACAATAATAGAGATATGATCTACCTCATTGAATTATTCAGAGTTCTAGAGTTTTATAATCAGGTCCAAACAGTTGGCACATGCAACGAGCCACAATTGTGTGAAGTAGATGTCACTGGCATATATTTTGAACAGAGCCAGTCAGAGGGCCAATTCCTGTAGGAGTCTGGAGTTGGCTATGCGTAACTCCAAGGTGCAAACTGAACTGTTGACTGCTAATCAATGAATAAGATAGTTGTAAGCTTTCACAAAACAGATTAATTTATATAGAGTTTCAGCAGAGTGCTTGCATGTTATACAGTGTCAAAAGCACAGGATTAGTCAACAAAAGTGTTTCCTATCTTCAGGTTTTTCAGTGTCAGGACCTGCATGGTGCAATTTTAGAGTATGCAGATTGCAGAAATCTTTTTATTAGGGGAGCATTGCTCTGTCCAAAGTGCTCTGTTTATCAAATAGTATTCCAGCAACATGTATGCTATTGAGTGATGGGGCATTAGCTGTGAGAAAAGTCGAGGAGGTTCCCTTATGGGACAACAGATACCATTTTGGATTGGTGTCTGAGCTGATGTGCTATTTCAGTAGTTTCTTCCTTCCCTGTTATCCGTTGCTCTTCAGGAATTTCTCTGGTGTATAACTACTTGAGAAGACTGACCACTCTAGGGAAGTCAAGAGATTACATCAGGTCTATTTTTACTGCTGATTGCTCTTGCCGACCAATGGCCACCTTTGTGTTTATGAGCAGTTCTGAAGCACTGGCAGCAGCACTGATATTAGGTCTTTGGTGTGTTTGTTGCTTGGTTACTTGCAAGCGACCCAAGAGTTTTCATACTTCTCAGCTTAAGTACAGGGAGTCAATCCCCTATGCTGCTTCCTGCCATCCAGGAGGCATCCTTCATTAAGGGACTCAAGAATTCAATTGCTGGTACCACATCAGGGTCTTTCTGCATTCCTCAGGAGAAATTCACATTCTGGAATCCAAAAGGAACCTTCGGGATAAAATTTGGTGACTGCCAATTTGAGAAGTTGGGCAAAACGGTTGTCACTCTCAGAGTGAGGTGGATCGTTAGTGACAATTCTGAGTATCTATTACAAGCAAGATAGTTGCTGCTGTGCAGACCCCAGCATCGTTTGGCCTTGCATTTAAGATTAATCCATGTCAGGGTTGGGAGTTTTTAGGTGAGGGAAAAGATGAGCTGCATTTGTCAGGGGCCTATCAATACATCTCTGCCATGAAACAAAGTATAAGTGAGTAGTCTTTTATTCACACAGTAGAATTGAATTTGGCAAGCTGTTTGCACAACTTTTCGATCATATAGAGGTCCAATCCGACAATTGTTCTCCTGCAATGTTGCTGTTGAGCTCTCTCGATATTTGATAGCAGCTGTTGAATTTGCCAATGAGGATGGTTTGAAGTGTTGCAGGCTATTTTACAATGCTGCCATTGGTGCATTGGTGAAGCACAGACATCAGAAGAGTTTAAGTGTAACCTTTTCTTTCTCCTCCCCCTTGTAAATGTTGATGTTTTCACTGTATTTGTTGAGAGGAATTTTGGGATTTAGGAATTCTTTGGCACAACCAAATGGTGAATCCGTATCACTCATTTGGACAATTGGACAGTCAGAGATTAATACTTTAAGCTTAGCCACTGTCAAGATGCTCTCTTTGTTATAACTATTGTATATTATGAAATACACTAATAATATAATCAAACATACCATTTCTTGTCTCACTATGTCACCATTACTGAACATTACTGTACCTTCAATCTTTCTGATAATGGTTTATCTGAGGCAATTTCAAGGATTGATGTATTAGCGTCTTGTGTGCTTTGACGTAAAGCTGTGGCACTGCTCAAGGTTGCTTTCTTCCCAGCATGCAAAGCCATGACATGCTCTGAAAGAAGGTTGTCATGATCTTCATTTGGAGTATCAAGCAGAATAAATACCAAATCAAATCTTGAAAGTAAGGCACTTCCCATTCTGAAACAGCAAATATAATGAATGCTACCTCAGACATTAATATTTATTGTTACTAAAGGTATTTTTGCATTCATTATACAATCTATAACTCAGACTGATCAGCAACACATTGCTGACTACATCTGAGAAAGACCATTTCCAATAGGTAAATTTGCAAGCAAATATAATGCAGCACTTCAGAGAGATTTGACAATTTTATATTGAACTAATAGTTTAATAGCTTTTATTCTTAATTTTTAGGATTTACATCAAGTAACTCACATTTACTAGTTTTAACATTCCCTTTCCTTCAAACGCCAGGTGATGTGTTCCTCTAACAGTACAGCTGATATAACACAGAGACTGCAGGTCAAATTGTCGAAACAAATACACATTCTGCTTTTAAATAATGCCAAGCTTTGAGAGTAAATTAACACTAAACCATAAATTTTGGAGTTTTAACATTATTTTCTGCATTGACTTTTCAGGTAATCATAATGTTAATTATAGAATCACAACTTACTTCAAATTCTCAGAAACTGTTTTAGCTTTACTATAATGGCCCCCGACTGGATTAGCAGCTGCAAGAATTGAAGTTCTAGCTGGCAGGTTGCAAACAATTCCAGCTTTAGCTAGACTGATACTCTGTTGTTCCATGGCTTCCAGTAAGGCTTGGTGCTGGTTACCCATTTTATCAAATTCATCAATGCAGCAAATGCCTGAAACCGATCAGAGAATTAAAAAGTATTGTTTCACAATTATAACAGAAATGTCAATTCTACCAAAACAAATCAGTAATTTCAGCAGTTTCTGAATAAACCACAACTGCAAAATAATACTGATGCCATTGCTTTGGAATATGCTGAAAAAAGCACTTATTCTAATTACAATTTGGGTAATAATCAAACCCAACCTGATTACCAAGCTCAGTCATAAGCCTGATTAAAAAGCAACCAACTTCTCAGGTTCAGAAGAGATAAGTTTTCACGCCTATACATATACGATGAGCAGAGATAGAATCTTCCAGCACCAAAGAAGCCATTCAGTCTTTAGCACCTGTGCTAAAAAGTTTTTCAATTTGAAATTTCCACATCCAGATATTTCTAGACAAGGATGCAAATTAGTTATCTTCATGTCCAATTTCCTTTTCAAATCTCCTATAGAATTTGATTCTACGTATTCAGGGTTTGAACAGCCACAATTCACATCACAACTTCAATGTTAGTATAACATCTCAAGATGCTTCACAGGAGCAAGATTTAGTCTTTTAATGGTGGTGGATGACTAAAAGATGATGCCCGAAACATCAACTCTCCTGCTCCTCAGATGCTGCCTGAGCTGCTTTGCTTTTCCCGTGTCACATTTCTTGACTCTAACTCTCCAGCATCTTCAGTCCTCATTTTCTAGCAGATGACCAAAAGCCTACGTGAAGTTAAAGGTTTTAAAGAGCATCTTAAAATAAGAAAGGGAGGCAAGAAGTACCCTGAGGGGCAAAAAGTGACCTCCAAAGCCTGAGACTTTGACACCAGATGGTACAGCCAGCAATGGAACAGAACTAAAATCAAGGATGCTTCAAGGCCAGAATTAGCAAAGCTATTATGAAAGAAAATTGTCCTTATTTCTTTTCTCTTTGCTAGTTATTCTAAATTACTGCCCTTTAGTTACCAGCTCACTGGTCAGTGGAAGCAATGTGGTAAAAACAATGACTGCAGATGCTGGAAACCAGATTCTGGATTAGTGGTGTTGGAAGAGCACAGCAGTTCAGGCAGCATCCAAGTAGCTTCGAAATCGACGTTTCGGGCAAAAGCCGCAATGTCTCTGTACACTTCTGTCAAAATTCCTCAGAATTGTGCATGCCTCCAAGTAGACCTCCCCTACTCTAAGGACAGCAGACTGAACTCGTGATCTCAAAAAAAAACCTTCGCTTGACTTTCTCAATTCTGTATTTAATGCTGTTCCTGAACCACTTTTGAGTCACTGATCTATACAGCACGGAAACAGACTTTTCGGTCCAACTTGGCCATGCCGACCAAGTTTCCCCAAACTAAATTCATCCTGTTTGCCTGCACATGTCCCATATTCCTCTAAACTTCATTAACTTGTCTCAACAGCTTCATGAATTTGCAAACACATACCACCAGGACTCATTGTTCTTGTACCCCTTTCAATACAATCCTATTTAGATTACAATGCCTCTCCACATTGTTCTTCCTAAAGTCTGCATTTAACCACATTAACTTGTATCTAGAATATGACTGCCTATTATACGAGTTTATTCCTTTCTGAACTTGCTAATGTCCTACTTGTTACTTACTGCTGTGTCAAATTTTGTTTCATCCACAAGCTTCAAGAACGTATACTGCCAGGTCAAGGTAATTTATTTACAAGAAGAGGAGCAATGGACCAATGCAATGCATACATGTCTCCAGTCCACAATCTCCTGTCTATCATCACACTGCTTCCTATCCCTTGGCCAATTATACTGAAAATTCAGTTTGATATCATATGGCAAGAACAGAAAATACTTTGTTCAATGCATACTCCACAATATAGAGGATTCACTTGATCACAAATTGCAAGTAATTAAATAGCTACAAAAACGTATTATAGATTTACCTTGGATTTAAAATCAAAGTCAAAGAATAAGAATGAATGCAATGACAGTACATAGCTTGGTGGTGTTAGGTCTCAGAATCCAACACCAGTGGCTGATTTGAGCAGTTCAATTATGAGAACCTACAATAAATGTAAGCAAGGCTGACTTTGAACCATTTAAAATCAAAAGTGCCATAAATTCAAATTAATACCCAATACTTCAACGCACACTTAAAATCTTTCACTGCAAATACAAATACATTTGCTGTAGCGATATACATACCAGTGCTGCAATTTTCTCAGAATGTAAATAGTACCCACTTTCCCTTGGTGACAAACCAACTATGATCAAGAATGCGACATGTTTTGCTACTGAGCCTGCACCTTCATCCTCTACTCCATGCACATTGCATCAATACCTTTCAATAATTGCCACATAATAAACATACTCTTGCACAGACCAATTGATGAGAGTGAATAAATTTGACAATTAATTTAAAAAGTACCTCTAGCCACGTACCAAAATTAGATATTTTCTAGGTTCTGTACTTTGCGGTTGGATACTGCAAAATAGCTATTGCCATCCCAATATATTCAGTGCTAATTACCTTGATCGCCAAGTACAAGAGCCCCTGCTTCCAGTGCAAAATCTCCTGATCCACTGTCCTTTGATAAAGTTACAGTAAGTCCCGAACTGGTGGTGGTGTTACCACAGACATAAACTCCCCGTGGAGCAACATTACACACTGCCTAAAAACAAAATTGCAAATGGATACTTAAGCGTAAAAGATTTTTTGTTGGAAAGTACAGTACCTCTGAGCACTAATTATAATTTTTAAAATGTTATAGCATGTTATCTCTGAACTAACATGCTAAATTAATGGACAACACAACAATTCCAATACAATCACCAGCAATAATTACTTCAAAGAGAAGTTTATCCAACAGGAAATATCTGTCGAAAAACGGAACAATTCATGAAATGAGTAAAAGGAATTATGTGTAATATACATTTATATATTCCTGTTACCAACAAATCCCATCAGTTTATATTGGGGATAATCCACAAAATTGGTAAATAATTTCTTTTGTATTCTCTCTTAGGACATGGAAGTGGCTGGCCAGCATTTATTACCCATACCGAGTTGTTCTTGAGGTGGTGGTGGTGAGCTGCCTTCTTGAGCCACTACAGCTCATGTGCTGTAGGTCGAACCACAATGCTATTAGGGAGGGAATTACAGGACTTTTGACCCAGCGACAATGAAGGAAAGCAGTGGGTTGGAGGGAAACTTGCAGTTGGTGATGTTCCTATATACATCTGCTGCCCTTGCCCTTCTAGATGAAGTGGTCAAGGGTTAGGAAGGTGCTGTCTAAACATCTTGAGTGAATTTCTGTATTCATCTTTTAGATCATACACACTGCTACTACTGAGCATCTGTGGTGGAGGGTGTGAATGCTTGTAGATGTGATGCCAATCAAAAAATCCATTTATATTCTTTGTTGAAAATATAATTGTCTTTCACCCCTTAGGATAAAATATTTTTTAATCCACGACATATTACTCCCAAATTATGAGCATTTAACCAACTCAAATGTAATATCTTCCTTTATTTCTTTTCGAGTGGTGAAAGTAATTCATATAAAGCATCAAACGGCAGGAATTATTTTATTTTACAGGAAAGTTCAATAACTCAGGGATATAACAAACGAAAAAACACTGAGTAAGGATGTGTTCTTTATGCCTCACAGCTTTCGTTTGCCCACCACACCTAATATCAGGATCAGCTTCAGCTGGAAATTGCTTCGCTTGGAAAATGAAATGTTGCACTGTTGAACTGGACTAAGCTGATGAGTAGAAAGCACCAAGATTTCCCTCATTTGCCAGAATAAGCAGTGTGAGGCACAGAAGGATCAAGATATTACAATGGGGCACAGGAGGAGACTGGACGAAATCTGCTTCAGATACTGTCTGCTGTAGATACCAATCTATTTGAATGGTCAGTCAGATGTCTCCCTTGCTCTAATTATTTGGCTACTTGGACAAAATATTAGAGGCCACTCTTCAACTGTTCCTCATTAACATCCCATATCTTAAGAGGATAAAGCATTTTCTAAACTAAAATAATTATTTATCGGGATTTTTAAAAGCTTTACATCGTCCCTTTAGAAGGAAACATTTCCTTCATGATAACTTTACTTGCCCGTAACATTTGACTCTTTCCAAGTCCAGGATCACCAACTATGAGCACATGAGGATCACCTCTGATTGGAATCCGATTTTTATCATCCACATATTTTTGACAGCCTCCAAAAAGTGCCAATGCCAATCCTGCTTTGACGAGCTACAAAGAAAACAATCCTTTGTTGGAAAGTTTAATTTGACAGACAAAGTAAGCAAATTGTTTGAGCACAAAAGAAAAATCATTATTCACTTACAGACTAAAAAGTGTCTTTCTTATTGTATCATGACACTCACCTCATGACCATATATAGCAGGACACAAGGAGCTGCAAAACAAATGAAGTTCTGTAGTTGTATTTCGGAATGATACCAAACATCAAAATTGAATAATCTAGAAACAACATACTTAACAAATAACTTGAAAAGGTTCTCTTCAGCTTGAATTTCTTGAATTGCGTAAAGCTCTTTAAGTGTAAATTCCATTGAGGCTGTTTCACCAGGTACCTCTTCAGAACTCACAATTCTCCGTCCTTTACTGTTACTGATAGAGTTGGCCTCAATGTACAAAAAAAACATGCACTTGTCATCTTTGTTTCTAGTCTTCCCTAAAAAGTCAAGTAGAGCAGAATACTGAATGTATAGAATATAGAAATTCAATACAGCCAAAATGCAGAGAATTACTGAATTCTGAGGGCTTTAATCAGTCAGTGAAAATTTGATATGATCCATTTTCTGATACATAACTGACAGATGTTGCTAATGGATACCTAATTCAAAACTGTCAATAGTTATTGGGTCTTACACATCATTTTAATCAACTGTTCAGACACGCAATTAATAACTAACCTCTGGAGCAAGTGGGTCTTGGACCCAAGCCTTCTGACCCTGAGGCAGGGTCACTCCCACTGCAGCTCAATCTTGAGCATCATTTTCATAACTATAGGAAACTATCAGCACCTACTGTGCCTCCAGGTCACATGCCTCAAATTGCTAGCTCTGGGTAACCAGCATTGTTACTCCAGGACACACAAGTAATCACCATCATTAGAAGAATGCCAGGTAAAGCTTAAACTGGCAGTTCTTACAAAAACAGAAATTAGTTCTGAAAAATAACAAATCCCGAATTTTGATAGATTGAAAAGATTTTCATGGATGAGAACATTTACTCCACAATGTATTAATTTAAATTCCTTTAAACTATTTCCATAAGTCTATTCTATGGATATCCAAGATGAAATAAGAGATCAAGATCATATAACACAAGGCAAGGGGATGGTGGACAAACGTAGAGTGGTCAGGCATTTGATGGTTAATGGCAATATCTAGGACAGCAAACAAAACAGGTTTGTAATTCAGGCCAACTTTGGTCATACCTTCACTGCTGTTTGCCACTTTTACAATCCCTACGACAGTTACCATATCACCTGGAACACAACTGTCTACCAAGTCCTGGATAAGCTCACATTCTATAGTGCGAGGGATTCTTCCAGCTTCTCTCTTGTCATCTGATGCAAGCTCCTGCAATCTGGGAAAAAAAAGTATACATACTACTTTACCCAAGCAGAGGAATAACTATTTCAACGTTAAAACAATTAGCTATTTATGCACAGAAGTAAATTTGAACTTTATTCAAAACAAATATATTCATGGGCACCCATCAGTTCTACAGCACCTCTGCTACAAACTACAATGCTCCAGACATAGGTACCAACACTGATTTTTTACATCACTGAAACAATCATTAAGTAGGAAGATGAATATTTGAACCTACATGTGCCATTAAACTACCGTTTATTCGAAATGGCTCATGGCCACAACATACTTAATGTCTTGCTGGTGATATGAGCACACCATTACATGACATGGTCAACTAAAAAAAGCAATACTCAATACCACCAGCACCCCATTCTCCAAAGCAAACGCTGTCTTCTAAAATACTCATATCTGAAGCGAATTTTGCATTCTACCTCTTTCTTGCTCTGAAACAATCAATCCTTCCCCCAACAGTGAGGTCACGTCACACCCTCACCTCCACCCCCAAGGAATGAACAAACTCTCCTCGTCTTAGTTTAATTATCTCTACAAACTAACACTTACTGATCTGAAAAGTGCATTTGATCTGGACTGGGAAATGTGCTGAAGGATGCAAGCATCACTCACAGCACCAGCAGCTGTTATCCTTCCCAACTGAAGATAGTGGTGAGACGTTTTTAAACCTCTACAGTCCACTTGGTGTAAGTATTCCAACAGTGCTGTTCAGAAGAGGGTTCTACGTTTTTGACTCAGCAACAGTGAAGGAATAGAGATAAAGTTCCAAGTCAAGATGTTGTATGATTTGGGGGGGGGGGGGGGGGGAGCGGTCTTTCAGACAGTGGTATTTCCACAAGCCTAGGCCCTTGTCTTTCTAGATGAAGGATGTCACAGGTTTAGAAGTTGTTGCAATGGAACAATGGACTGACAGAAGAGACACAACAAACTGTGAGACAAAGTATTGTACCGCTGATAACAAGAAAAAAACAAACACCAAGGAGAGGGAAGCACTAAAATCACTAAGAAACGATAAGAACATAATTATACTACCAGCAGACAAAGGCAGAATGACGGTCATCCTGGACAAAGCAGAGTACATACAAAAAGCACAACAACTATTTGCAGATACCAACACCTACCAAAAGAGGGAGTTTGACCCCACCCCACAGCTCACCAATAGGATAAACAACATACTGAGGAATCTACAAAAAAACGGACAGATAACCAGGTCTGACCTACAAAGAATGAAACCTGAAAGCAACAACACCCCCAGATTCTATGGACTACCCAAAGTGCACAAACCAGACATCCCACTCAGACCCATAGTATCACTACCAGGGACACCATCACACAAACTGGCCAAAGAACTACAGCAGAAACAGAAACACCTGATCAGCAGATCCAGACAATCTATGCAATCGACACAGGAATTCTTGGACATCATCAGAAATATACACATAGACAAGGAAGAAACTATGGTCTCATTCGATGTAACGGCACTGTTCACCTCCATCGACAAAACCCTAGCCAAAGAAACAATAGCCAACTTGCTGGACAGACATAACAGACAACAGGACGTTGAACCTATCAACAAAGACGGCAAACTTAAACTACTGGACTTGTGCCTCACAACACACTTCACATTCAATAACCAAATATACGAACAAATCAACGGAACACCCATGGGCTCACCGATCTCTGGACTCATAGCAGAAGCAGTAATGCAAAGGTTAGAACAAACAGTCTTACCACAACTTCAACCCGAACTCTGGGTCAGATACGTGGATGACACCTTTGTAATAATTAAAAACACAGAAATAGAGAACACACACCAGATCATCAACACCACACTCTCAGGAATCCGATTCACTAGAAAGGAAGAAAAGGACAACCAACTCCCATTCCTAGACGTGATGGTACAGAGAACACCGAACGGAGAATTCACCACAAAGGTTTACAGGAAAGCCACACACACAGACCAAGTCCTAAACTATGAAAGCAACCACCCCAACACACACAAACGAAGTTGCATCAGGACACTATTCAAAAGGGCCACAACACACTGCAGCACACCAGAACTACAAAAAGAGGAAGAGGAACACCTATACAAAGTATTCGCCAAAAACGGATACCCTCGCAAATTCATCAACAGATGCCTAAGGGAGAGACAACGGAACGAGGACATGCCGCAACCCAAAGGACTAGCCACACTACCATATATCAGGAGCATTTCTGAACTGACAGCCAGACTACTGCGACCACTAGGATTCGTTACAGCACACAAACCAACAGCCACGCTCAGACAACAACTCACCAGAACAAAGGACCCGATACCCAACATGAGCAAAACTAATGTAGTGTACAAAATCCCATGCAAGGACTGCACAAAACACTACATCGGACAAACAGGAAGACAGCTAACGATCCGTATACACGAACACCAATTAGCCACGAAATGACACGACCAGCTATCCTTAGTAGCCACACACACAGACGACAAGCAACATGAATTCGACTGGGACAACACTACCATTATAGGGCAAGCCAAACAGAGAACAGCCAGGGAATTCCTAGAGGCATGGCACTCATCCACAGACTCTATCAACAAACACATCGACCTGGACCCAATATACCGGCCACTACAGCGGACAGCTCGAACTGACAACCGGAAGCGGCAGAGACAGGCCGCTATAAATGCCGGAGGAAACAGCACAGAAGCGCTTCACAGGAGGCTCCCAAGCACTGAGGATGTCACCTAGACAGGGGACAAAACGTTTGCAAGACAAATTCCCAGCTCAGCGAAC